>NC_050099.1:16724372-17027402 GCF_902167145.1 Zea mays
GCTTTTCTGATCTTGCTTGTGTTAAAATTTCATAACTAAAGGCCTGACGGTTTAAGAGTTATGAATTTTAGAACTTGGTTGCTGTGTTCTGTCCACTGTCAAAACAGATTTTAAAAACTGTAATGTTTGATTTGATTAAACCTGGAATCACTTCTTGGTGATTATAAAAGTTATGTAGTGCTTTTGCCAAGCTTTCCAAAAAGTCTTGGATCACTATTTTTGGTGGTCTGAAGATTAAGTTACATGTGTTTGAAGTGTGAAGACTGAATCTGTCCAGTTTTGGACAACACAGCCTTGATAATATATTTTACCCTTGATACATGCTAAACCAGCTAGGGATGTTTATAAATGATATGTAGACAATTTAATTAGCTTTCCAGAAAGTCTAGGATAAATTTAATTGGATGTCTGAATCTTCAGTTAGGAATTTTTAAAGTCACAAGTCTGAATCTGTCCAAATCTGGACAGCGCTGTTGTGTTAACATCTTTTGACCTTGCTAAGTGTTTAATCATGCTGTGATGACAATACCAAAGTTGTAAAGCACTTTTTAAGCTTTCCAAAAAGTCCTAGTTGCTATTTTTGGATTCATATTTTAAAAGTTATGATTAAAACAAGTGACTGCTGTATTGCTGTCCAAAAATCTGCAAGTGCCCATTTGATGATTGAGTTCACCCGTTTGGCTAAAAATGCTTAGTTAGCACTTAGCGGGCATAGGCTCGTAATGGCTAAACATAGACTAACATGTGTTCCATGATTAAGGTGCTTGCTTGCTGTAGTTGATTGTGATAGATGAGTCCGTCGACTTGGATGCATCGGTCCTCTGTTAAACTTGTTTGTGATGCTTTTGTGTGATTAATAGAACTAATGCAAAGTCGTAGCAATTAAATAAATGCGTGTACCTGTGATATCGTATTTGTGTTGCGTAAATAAATAAGATATGGTCGTCTTGTTAATGGTGTTAATGATGAACGCTGATAACGTACGAATAGCTAGCGCTTGTGTATAGTCGTTGCGGTGTCTTACTACTTGGTGTTTAGTTCGCTACCGTGTATTATATATCTTGTGATAACTTTTCATTATATTCATACATATGCATCTTGCATCTCATTTAGGACCGAGAGATGGTGATCGTGCACGTGATATGGTGCCAACCACAAGATGCCGTGGTGGACGACCTGAAGGATGGACATAACCAGTGGATGCTCGCCAAGCGAGTACCCCCCAGCAGACACTATCTAAGTGTTAAAATAAAGGCAAGCCCCGGTTTTATGCATAACCAGTTCTATATATTATTTTACTGCACTTAATGATTGTAGGCTTGTATTGTGCACTTAAGTGTAGGAGTTGCCTGAAACCCTAGTTGCATTACCTCAGGATGTCCTTTGAGATGGATACTAGTATGCTAGGTCGAGTAGCTGCTTTATTAATTAGGGATCTCGGTAGAAGTCGAGTGATTTTTCTAGCACTCGCGCGAGGTCAGGAATTGGTTGTATCCATTTTTATATCATAATGATGTTGGTCTGTGGACAACGGTCCATGGGGATGCGTTGTCTACGAGACGGAAATTGGAATAAGGATTAAGGTGTGGTACCATGTGTCAAGCGTTTGAACGTACTAAACATATGCCGAGAAATATGGTAAATCGGTAAGCCTAGTACCTGATTGAACCTGGCAGTGGACTTTACCCCTCACGCGACCTGAGACGAGGTCTCCCATTCCGGTTATGGTGGGTACAAGTGCGGTCACTGCACGACGGCCAGTCGGGGTCAGTGAGGCATTGTACGCCAAGGCGGTGAGCCCTGATCTGCTGACGGGGAATCGATGGGGACGGTTGATATGTGTGGGGACGGAGTGCCTCGCCATGTCGTGTGTTTAGGTTTACCTTGCAAGGATAAAACTCGATTCGAATCATCTGCTTCTCGCAGCTAATGAGACTGCTTGATCCATGCTGCTACATTGAGTAATAAGTGGAAATGAGTTGACTGACAAAAATGTTGATTGCTTAAAAATGTTTGATAACATGTATGAGTAGCTAGGTAATCATCTAGTTTAAAAGGATCATACTAAAACTTGAAAAGCTAAATCTTGATTTTAGACTCAGCTAGTGCTTTTGGCAAACCAAACCCCTCAGCCAAACAGCTGCATGTCTAGAGGTAGAGGAGTAGACTCCTCACACCGGGTAAGTCTAGCTGAGTATTAGTATACTCAGCCTTGCTTGTGGCACAATTTTTGCAGGTACTCCTTAGGATGATTTGTTCCTGGTGTGACTTGGCCTCCATCCCTACCACCGGGATAGATGGTCGAGTGGGTTACTGCTTCCGCAGGAGAGGACCAGGAGGAGTAGCGTGGCCAGGCTTCGCCATGTCACTCGGTTCTTCTCCGCTAGTTATTTCCGCTGCATTAAAATTTATGGTTATTATTTCTGAAACTCCGATAATGTAATCACTAATGATACTTATTAAATTTGTGGTATTATGTTTTATTGTATTTCTCTGTGCCTCACCTTCGAGTGAGCTAGTGGTATTCGATCCTGGTAAGTGGCTTTATCGGACTAGATCCGAGGGACTAACGGGTTATTCCTGTTTAAGTGTGTTGCTGCCCTTAAGGGTGCGACTTGGGCACTTAAGCTGGAATAATTCGGGCGGTTCCGCCACACAAAGGGCGCAATGTTAATAATGAATTAAGTGGGGTTCAAACAGTGAAGGTTATTGGTTAGTTTTCTAACAATGATGATGGGATCAACCCCTTGTAGATCATTGTAACCTCTAGAAAACATACCTTAGTTACATGTCATGATGCCGACTCGAGGTCGATTATTGGAAACTCCTTTGATCTTGTGAGAAATGTAAAAATGGTTTGTAGAATATGTTTCAACAAAGGGGGTCATGGGAAACTCAGTGATCTATCTGTCTAATTGGAAAATGTAATCTATTAATCCATTTACGCTTTTTATGACTAAACATCTTCTAGCACCCTTGGTGCCAAGCAAATCTTTATTCAAGATCTTTCGACATTCTAGGTGGCCTTTGTCGTCTTATGGTACCCCCATTATGTTATTACTTTATGGATCCTTCAGAGAGGTGTTCATTGTGATGAATCGACTTTGTCGACCTCATGTATAGCTTATCTATACAGATCTATCTTTGTTGTTTATCTTGAATGTGTGCAACGTAGATGATCAATCTCAGGCTACTTTGTTTTTAGATTTAACATCAATGCACTTTATGTCAGTTTGGTTGTTGAAGAAAGAAAACAAATGATGGTGAAAAGGATCTAACTAATCCAAGTAATCCAATGCACATCATGAAGCTTTTGGTTGTTTATCTTTTTGGCAAAATTTCATTGATGCTAGAGAAGAGGGCATCAGCCTGAGCTTCTACTGACCTAGTGTATGGTCTATTATGCCTCATGGTGGAAAGGTTGGAACCTAGCAACAAGATCAAAGGCGTCCAAATTTGTACTCTTCCTACTAAACCTTAATATGACAAGAAACTCCTAAACCTCTGCCGAGTTCACGTTTAAGGAAATTTTGACCAATTGTCCATCAATTAGCTGTTACTAGTTTAGTGTGCATATGTATCAACATATTTGCTACCTTAGTCTTCATCTAATATTTGCTAACCTAATAGCCAGGTGTATTTGGCTCCACCACAATCAAATTCTAGAACCTAATAATTGCTAATTGGCTGGATCCAAGTAGACATTTAAATCATAATAATGTGTTGCTAATTTTGGTCAATACAATATTCTTGATAATCAAAATTGATATGGTGCTTTGGTAGCTAATAAGTGCATATGAGTGCCAGATTAATATGTGATGAATCTATATCATTAAAAACTGATATACAAGGATCAAAATAGGTATGGCATTTTTATGTACATTTTGTGTACATGCCAAGAAAAACTTTTATTATATAGATTTTATCTAAATAGCATTGTCATTAACATAAACATTGAGTGGGTAATATATGTTAGATTATATTGCTACTACAAGTAAAAACTAAAGATATGATATCTCTATGTAAAATAGCAGAAATTGATAGATCATGGTTAATTTGTTATTGCTCAAGTCTTTATAATAAGAGCCCCACAACAATAGGGAGACTCAATTCTATACGTGCAAAAAACCAGAAAGCATACAAGCGTCATCAAGGCACTAAGTATCCTCTACTTGAAAAAGGCCATCCCTAGAGCTCCGTGGCGTTCTCTAAGAAGATTCTTGTTGTTCTCATTGTTCCAATATTGTTAGCTCTTCTTGCTTCAACCATGCCAGCAAGCCAAGGCGGTCGTGCCCTCTTAGGAGGGGAACAATGCTCCACGTCTAACAATTGCAATGAGCAGTTGTGTGGAGCAACATGTGTCGTCTTGGGGGAGAATGCAATTGGTATATGCAAGGTTGTTGGAGGGATCTCCTCCTGCTGTTGTGTCCCAAAATCGTCCACATCCTTCAACATCCAACGCTAGCTGGTTCACAGATTCATCATTGTTCTCATTCAATATTTAGAATGTCAAATTTTGTTAGAAACAATAATATGTATTGTAAGGGACAAGATGTGTGGCACAATGTATTACATCCATGCTAGGATGGCAAATAAGTAATGGTTTGTATTTTAAAACAAAATTTAATTTTTAACATGGTATTGCAAACTTTCCATTATGATGATATGCTTGAAGATTCCACATCTTGCTTTGTTTTCACCTTCTCATCCCAATTCTTTATGACCCGTGTTAATCGTTTGGATGTGTTTTCCTTCTTGTTGTTGTGTGTTGCATTGTGGCTACATTTGCTACCCTGACATTATGTAGTCCTCATAAGTAGTATGTTTGTATTGCTCGTATTGGGACTATCAAATTTTTTAGGCAGCGCCAATATCACCTCTTTGATAGTTAATGTTGCAGAAATTGTGATTTTAGGAGATGCAACTCCTACAAAGGGCGCCGTGTTAATAATGAATTAATTGGGGTTCAAACAGTGAAGGTTATCGGTTAGTTTTCTAACAATGATGATGGGATCAACCCCTTGTAGATCATTGTAACCTCTAGAAAACATACCTCGGTTACACGTCTTGATGTCGACTCGAGGTCGATTATTGGAAACTCCTTTGATCTTGTGGGAAATGTAAAAATGGTTTGTAGAATACATTTCAACAAAGGGGGTCATGGGAAACTCAGTGATCTATCTGTCTAATTGGAAAATATAATCTATTAATCCATTTCTCCTTTTTATGACTAAACCTCTTCTAGCACCCTTGGTGCCAGGCAAATCTTTCTTCAAGATCTTTCGACATTCTAGGTGGCCTTTCTCGTCTTATGGTACCCCCATTATGTTATTACTTTATGGATCCTTCAGAGAGGTGTTCATTGCGATGAATCGACTTTGTCGACCTCATGTATAGCTTATCTATACAGATATATCTTTGTTGTTTATCTTGAATGTGTGCAACGTAGATGATCAATCTCGGGCTACTTTGTTTTTAGATTTAACATCAATGCACTTTATATCAGCTTGGTTGTTGAAGAAAGAAAACAGATGATGGTGAAAAGGATAATCTAACTAATCCAAGTAATCCAATGCACATCATGAAGCTTTTGGTTGTTTAACTTTTTGGCAAAATTTCATTGATGCTAGAGAAGAAGGCATCGGCCTGAGCTTCTACTGACCTAGTGTATGGTCTATTAATTATACCTCATGGTAGAAAGGTTGGAACCTGGCGACAAGATCAAAGGCATCCAAATTTATACTCTTCCTACTAAATCTTAATATGACAAGAAACTTCTAAACCTCTGCCGAGTTCACGTTTAAGGAAATTTTGACCAATTGTCCATCAATTATGTAATACCCAACTTGTAATTTGTGGAGGATAACCTAAAAGGAGAAATGATATTCCTGTGTATATACGTGTGTTACCCATATTTATCATTCCATGAGAATATCACATGAAGACAAATAAATAAATAACAAAAGTTACCCAAAAACAAATTATGCATCATGCTGGGATTTTCTTTTGTGTGCACATCATGACAAGATAAAATAACAGTGTGACAAGAAATATAGTGGAATTTAAAATCCAAAAGGAATTGTAAAATTTAGAAAAGAGAAGAAAATAAGAATTTTGTGGATAAAAATAAGTAAATAAAAATATATTATTCCTCCACTAGAATCTTGAATTTGTATACTTGACTCAAATCTAAATTGGACATTTGAAGTTCTAAACATAGTGTGAAACTCAGAAAAATAAATAATAATGAAAGGAGAATTTATCTTTACATTTAAATTATATTTGAGATCCTAAAAATTTTAAACAGGGTTTTGAATTTGAAGTGGATATTTGAGACTTGAAATAGGAAACTTAAATTTAAATTGAATTTGGAGCACAAACTTGAAAGGAAATAGGAAAAGAAAATAGAAAAGCCTTGAAATGACTTTGGGCCGGCTTCACGCCACTTCGGCCCACCAAAAATCAAACACCCGCTGCGCACTACCTCACGGGCTTCCGCTCACTGGCGGGCGAGACCGATGCGTCAAGCGCATAAACACCGTTGGGCGCGCACGTTACTGTTGGCTGGGACCCGCGGGTCAGTCGCAGCCACGAGTTACCTTCCCTGTTTTCGCTGAGACCTACAGGTGGGTCCTAGTGGGCGCTCCTGTAGATCTTCTCCTCCGTGCCGCTTTTGTCGCATGGACTGGCACAACGAGCTGGCGATGGTGGAGGATCCACCCGTACCAGCTCTGCTGCTACCCCACAACGGCCTCACCGAAACGCACGGAGTAGCGAGTCGGCCGATTCGTCAATCGCCCCTGGGATCTCGCCGGTCATTCCGCCACCGCCTTGGCTGTTGGATCGACCGAGTCCCTCGCCGCCAGACTCTGCGAAATCCGCGGCTCAGTCTACAACAACCTGACCGATTCCCTCGCGACCTCGTCTATGCTTGCTTCGCCGAATCGCGTGCCGCCGCCTTGGATTGGGCGCTTGCCTCTCCCTACACGTACATCCTCTCGGTCGTTGGTCAGTCGTCCGCGCTGGCCATGTTTCTTCCGCTCTTCTTCCCCCAAATCCGCACCGAGCTCAACATACCGTGCGCTTCCGATGGAACCACTCCAATCCTCCTTGCCTACTTCTACCGAGCCTATCTATTGACCTCCCCAAGCGCTTCCCCTTTCCAAGTCATCGTATCTCCAGCCAAACACCACGCGGGTACAGAGAGAGAGTGGAAGCGCCACCGCGCCTGTGACTCGCCTGTGCCTGCTCTCAGCTTTTGGCGGGGGAAATCACCTACCGGAGCTGCTGGGCGCGCCTCTCCGTGGCGGCAAATCTCAGCGTGGGAGACTTCGGTGAGCCTTTTCTTTTCTGTTCTACTGCAATCCTAGGATCCGAAAGCGTCTTGTGGCATCCGATTTGTGATTCCAAATCGCCGCCGTTGTCTGGCGACGGCGCCGCCGCGGCTGGCGAGTGCCACCATGTCTGGCTAACCGCGGGCGAAGATCCTGGGCGCCGCCGTGTGGAACATCGCCGGTGACTGCCACTCCGGCTGCTCCTACGGTTGCGGCCTGGTGTCGTGGGATTGAAGACGATCCAGGGACCGTTGGATTCGGAAAGGGCGGGTGAGATTAGAATCCATTGCGCTGGTTCGGCGTAATCGGCTCAGGATCGTCGATCTGATAATGGATGGCCTAGATTAGACGGTAGTGGAACGCTTCGTCGTGATCGATGAGAACCGTTGATCTGGCGATGACCGGTAGACAACGTGTTTCGCGCAGAATGATCTAGTACGTCCAATCCCGATCGGGCGGTTGCCGTTTGGTAACGGTTCGCGAGTATAGGAATCTAATCCGAGCCCTTGATTTCCAATCGGACGGCCGTAGTGTCCCCATACCTCTTCGCCATGCTATTTTTCTAAAGAGACCCTACGCTTTACATATATCAACCCGCAGTTCAGTTAACAGTGCTCTGGGTCTTAGGAAATATTTGCACCGTAGCCCCTGCACTTCTCTGTATTTGAGGCCCAGTCCAGAGAACAGAAAACCAGAGAAAAATAAATTAGAAATATATTTCTAGTGCAAAAATAATTGCTAGAATTTGTATAATCCATAGAAAATTCATGTTAGCTCCAAATTGAGCCATTCCACTTTCTAAATTTTTGTAATTTAATTCTCTATCACCTAGAGCCTCTGTTTTGTCATGAAAACAGTAAGAAATTTAATTCCTCACTTAATCCTATTTTAAACCCATAAAATCTTTGAAAATCCATAACTTAAAATCTATAACTCCAAAAATTACGATTCCTGTTCCTAGGATTTTATTTTAATGTGTAGATTATTACTGTGTATTTTTTATATATGTTTGGTGTAATGTTAATTTCTCTATATGCACTGTTCTTGTTTGTATTGTGGCGAGTAGAAGAGCCCGTTGCTGAGGATACTGGTGAGCAGCAGGTTGAAGTAGCTGAGCAGGAGCTCATTGAAGGCAAGTTGTGCCCTTGACCACATTTTACCCAATAATATTCTTTAATATCATTTATCCATGCATAGGTTAATTTTGATGGGACCCAATAGGTCACCCTAGATTGTTTATCTCATTACCTTGTATACCCCTGAATCACTTGGGTAGTTTGCTATTGCTTTACATGGTTTTGGGATAATCATTTATTACCTCTATGTTCCAATTCTTTTTGTTATTCTATTTATGTTCATGTTGAGATCATTAATGTTAATTGGAACATAGAGCTTAACTTGAGAACCACGTGCCACCACAAGGGTTTAATGGGACGCCCTTGGCTGACTAATTAGGAAAGCTAGTGGAAGACTACCTTACCCGAAAGGGGCAAGGGCAGTAGGGGAGTGGTCAGTGTAGGGAGGTCCTTGGTTGATTTTGCTGCGATGGCGGTCAGCCAAGAACCCTGCATTGGAACTTCCTATAAACTGTAGCGGGTTTTTGGAAGCTAGTGGAACTTTGTAAAGGCCTCGTAGTGTTGCCCTGCCGCGCTTCCTAGGTAGAGGTGTATGGGATTCGCGACCCCTTGGCAGATGGGTAACATGACTTGTGGGTAAAGGGTACAACCTCTGCAGAGTGTAAAACTGGTATACTAGCCGAGCTCACGGTCATGAGCAGCTCAGGACTCTCTGATGTTTAAATTATGGAACTTAAATTCAATTTTGTCATTTGCATATGCATGGGTTTGTTATTAATTTTGTTCTATTACTTTATTTAAGGTTTGGTATTTACTTACACTTAGTAATTGCTAATAAAATTTTGACCAACTACTTAAAAGCAATGCTCAGCTTTAACCATTCTCTTTGATAAGCCTTACACTCCATGAGCTCCCACCTTTGGTGAGTTCATGTCACATTATTCCCCACGACTTGTTGAGCGATGAACGTGTGTGAGCTCACTCTTGCTGTCTCACACCCCCCCACAGGAGAAGAGCAGGTGGTTTAGGAGGAGCCACAAGGCGAGGAGTATGATCTGATCTAGGTGGCGTTTCTCAGTTGACATTGGCGCCGACGATCCTTAGTTTGTTTTATGTTTATTCTTTTATTTTGTATTAAGTCTTCCGCTATGTAATAAATACTCTGATGTTTTATGACATTTATCTCTATACACTCTGTTATTATATATGTTGTCTTCTTGGCGCATGTATGAGATGCACCTGGCTTTGTTCCTTAAAGCCGGGTGTGACAGAAGTGGTATCAGAGGAAATGTTGACTGTAGGACGAAACCTAGATAGAAATGGACAAAACCCCTACCTACTTACCTTACTCTGACTCATTCTATACTTATCTCATCTTGATCTTGTCTCACCTTCTGCTAATCTACTCTGGTTAATCTTATCTTTCTACTCTAAGACAAGATGGATTTCACACCCTGGAATCCTGCCACTATGATCTTCTTAAGAGATAGGGAACCTAAGATGAAATTAAAACTACTTTCTTTAAAAATGTTGTTTGATTGTTCTGATGATCAATGCCTGATTTGCTTCTTTGATTGATTGAAACATTATAGTTGGGCATCTTAGCATGTACCACCATAAGGTAATGTATTAGCTTTAGTAGATAACACACAAATCTACTTAGCTAATAAATCCCCCACAGTAACATTTCTCGTAATTACTCACCTTGTCTACAGTTCTTCCTTTCTTACCCTGCGTTTCCAACCCAGATGGGCTACCCCTATAGTGTTAGAAGAGAGCACTATAGACGTGATCCTTGGTATGTCATGGTTAAGAAAGGCAAAGGCAGTTTATACACTGTGCTAAAGGAACCATATAACTCACCAGTTCCAAAGGAGAAAGATTTGAAGCTGGAATTGCAGTAACTACCGCAACCAGACTAGCAACATTCTTAGTAGATGGGAAGTTTGTTGGTGACCACATCCATGTGGTTAAGGATTTTCCGGATGTCTTTCCAGATGAGTTACCAGGAATGCCACTAGATAGAGAAGTTGAGTTTGTTATTGATCGTTTACCTGGAACCGCCCCTATTTCTAAACGGTCATATAGGATGTCCGTAGAGGAGTTGAAGGAACTTAAGAAGCAGTTAACTGAGTTACAAGAGGCTGGGTACATTCGTCCGAGTTCCTCACCTTGGGGAGCACCGGTTTTGTTTGTACAGAAGAAGGATGGATCGCAGCGGATGTGTGTGGACTATAGATCTCTCAACGATGTTACTGTGAAGAACAAGTATCCGTTGCCCCGTATTGAGGATTTATTTGACCAGATGAGAGGTGCCAGAGTATTCTTGAAGATTGACCTCCGATCGGGTTACCATCAGATGAGGATTAGACCATCGGATATTCCCAAGACGGATTTCTCGACTCGATATGGACTATATGAGTTTACCGTTATGTCGTTTGGATTAACCAATGCACCAGCTTATTTTATGAATTTGATGAACAAGGTGTTTATGGAGTATTTGGACAGATTTGTCGTGGTATTCATCGACGATATTCTCATTTATTCTCAGAGTGATAACGATCATGAGGAACATCTAAGTTTGGTGCTACAGAAGATACGAGATAATCAACTCCACGCCAAGTACAGTAAATGCGAGTTCTGGAATTGACGAGGTGTCATTCCTTGGATATATCATTTCTAATGGAGGGATTACAGTGGATCCTGCTAAAGTCAAGGAGATAGTGGCGTGGAGCATACCCACTACCGTCACTGTGGTTCGGAGTTTCTTGGGGCTTGCAGGATACTATCGGAGATTTATTGAAAGATTTTCTAAGATTGCTAAGCCATGACCTCGCTTCTGGAGAAGGGAAGAGAGTTTAACTGGGACGAGAAGTGCCAAAATAGCTTTGATCAATTAAAGACAAGATTGATGTCGCCACTAGTGTTGGTTATGCCAGATCTACAGAAAGGATTTGACATTTATTGTGATGCATGTGGCAAAGGCTTGGGATGTGTGCTCATGCAAGAGGGGCATGTGATTGCCTATGCTTCTCGTCAGTTACGGAAACATGACTTGAACTACCCCACGCATGACTTGGAATTGACAGCCGTTGTGCATGCGCTTAAGATTTGGAGACATTATATCATGGAGACCAAGTGCCAAGTGTACACGGATCATAAGAGTCTGAAGTATATATTCACTCAGAAGGATCTCAACCTTAGGCAACGCCGTTGGTTGGAGCTTATTAAGGATTATGATTTGGAAATTCACTATCACCCGGGCAAGGCAAATTTGGTTGCAGATGCCTTGAGTCGCAAGGAGCATGTTCATTCAGCTATTGTTACCCAGCTACCTGATGAGATTGTTGAGGATTTCAGGAGACTTAACCTGGGGATAGTTGCTCATACTGAAGGAGTTACTATTGATGTGGAACCTACTTTGGAGCAAGAGATCCGCAAAGGACAAATGGGTGATGCTAAAATACAAGAGATTAAGGATCTGATTACTGAAGGTCGAGGTCCAGAATTCATGGAAGATGAGCAAGGCACAATATGGTTTAAGGATCGGATATGTGTTCCTGAAATTGAAAGCCTTCGTGAGACTATTTTAAAGGAGGCCCATGACTCGGATTGTTCTATTCATCCCAGGAGTACCAAGATGTATCAGGATTTGAAGCAGAGATACTGGTGGTATGGATTGAAGAGAGATGTGGCTGCACATGTGGCTATGTGCGATGTGCGTCAAAGAGTTAAGGCTGAACACCAGAGGGCAGAGGCCAGCTGGACTACTGCATCCACTGAAGACACCCGAGTGGAAGTGGGAAGAGATTGGTATGGATTTCATTATTGGATTGCCTCGCACCTCGAAAGGATATGATGCGATATGAGTGATTGTGGATAGATTGACTAAAGTAGCTCACTTTATTCCTATAAAGACTACTTATAAAGGCTCTCAGCTGGCAGAGTATATATGGCTCGGATTGTGTCTCTACACGGTGTACCGAAGAAGATCATTTCGGATAGAGGATCACAGTTTACCTCCAGATTTTGGAAGGGTTTTCATGAGAATATGGATACGAAGTTGAATTTTAGTTCGGCCTACCATCCTCAGACTGATGGACAAACTGAAAGGACTAATCAAGTTTTGGAAGACATGTTGAGAGCTTGTACCCTTCAGCATGGTAGTAGTTGGGACAAGAGTCTACCTTATGCTGAGTTCTCATATAATAATAATTACCAGGCCAGTCTAAAGGTGTCACCACTTCGTGGAATGAGGAGATTCAAGGTTAAGGGCAAATTGTCTCCTCACTTTATTGGACCATTCATGATCTTTAGGCGAGTTGGTGAGATGACATACCAACTTGAGCTACCTGCTAGTCTATCGGATGTGCATAATGTGTTCCACGTATCTCAACTTAAGAAGTGTCTTCGTGTCCCTAAGGAACAGTTACCAATGGAAGAGCTTAGTGTCCAGGGAGATTTGACTTACACGGAGTAGCCTATCAAGATTCTTGACACTTTCACTCGAGTTACAAGAAATAAGGTGATAAAGATGTGTAAAGTGCAATGGAGTCACCATGGAGAAGGTGAAGCAACATGGGAAAGAGAAGAAGAGCTTCGCATAGATTTTTCCCATCTTTTCCCTCGTTCTTCTTAAATCTCGAGGACGAGATTCTTTTTAAGGGGGGTAGGATTTGTAATACCCAACTTGTAATTTGTGGAGGATAACCTAAAAGGAGAAATGATATTCCTGTGTATATACGTGTGTTACCCATATTTATCATTCCATGAGAATATCACATGAAGACAAATAAATAAATAACAAAAGTTACCCAAAAACAAATTATGCATCATGCTGGGATTTTCTTTTATGTGCACATCATGAAAAGATAAAATAACAGTGTGACAAGAAATATAGTGGAATTTAAAATCCAAAAGGAATTGTAAAATTTAGAAAAGAGAAGAAAATAATAATTTTGTGGATAAAAATAAGTAAATAAAAATATATTATTCCTCCACTAGAAGCTTGAATTTGTATACTTGACTCAAATCTAAATTGGACATTTGAAGTTCTAAACATAGTGTGAAACTCAGAAAAATAAATAATAATGAAAGGAGAATTTATCTTTACATTTAAATTATATTTGAGATCCTAAAAATTTTAAACAGGGTTTTGAATTTGAAGTGGATATTTGAGACTTGAAATAGGAAACTTAAATTTAAATTGAATTTGGAGCACAAACTTGAAAGGAAATAGGAAAAGAAAATAGAAAAGCCTTGAAATGACTTTGGGCCGGCTTCACGCCACTTCGGCCCACCAAAAATCAAACACCCGCTGCGCACTACCTCACGGGCTTCCGCTCACTGGCGGGCGAGACCGATGCGTCAAGCGCATAAACACCGTTGGGCGCGCACGTTACTGTTGGCTGGGACCCGCGGGTCAGTCGCAGCCACGAGTTACCTTCCCTGTTTTCGCTGAGACCTACAGGTGGGTCCTAGTGGGCGCTCCTGTAGATCTTCTCCTCCGTGCCGCTTTTGTCGCATGGACTGGCACAACGAGCTGGCGATGGCGGAGGATCCACCCGTACCAGCTCTGCTGCTACCCCACAACGGCCTCACCGAAACGCACGGAGTAGCAAGTCGGCCGATTCGTCAATCGCCCCTGGGATCTCGCCGGTCATTCCGCCACCGCCTTGGCTGTTGGATCGACCGAGTCCCTCGCCGCCAGACTCTGCGAAATCCGCGGCTCAGTCTACAACAACCTGACCGATTCCCTCGCGACCTCGTCTATGCTTGCTTCGCCGAATCGCGTGCCGCCGCCTTGGATTGGGCGCTTGCCTCTCCCTACACGTACATCCTCTCGGCCGTTGGTCAGTCGTCTGCGCTGGCCATGTTTCTTCCGCTCTTCTTCCCCCAAATCCGCACCGAGCTCAACATACCGTGCGCTTCCGATGGAACCACTCCAATCCTCCTTGCCTACTTCTACCGAGCCTATCTATTGACCTCCCCAAGCGCTTCCCCTTTCCAAGTCATCGTATCTCCAGCCAAACACCACGCGGGTACAGAGAGAGAGTGGAAGCGCCACCGCGCCTGTGACTCGCCTGTGCCTGCTCTCAGCTTTTGGCGGGGGAAATCACCTACCGGAGCTGCTGGGCGCGCCTCTCCGTGGCGGCAAATCTCAGCGTGGGAGACTTCGGTGAGCCTTTTCTTTTCTGTTCTACTGCAATCCTAGGATCCGAAAGCGTCTTGTGGCATCCGATTTGGGATTCCAAATCGCCGCCGTTGTCTGGCGACGGCGCCGCCGCGGCTGGCGAGTGCCACCATGTCTGGCTAACCGCGGGCGAAGATCCTGGGCGCCGCCGTGTGGAACATCGCCGGTGACTGCCACTCCGGCTGCTCCTACGGTCGCGGCCTGGTGTCGTGGGATTGAAGACGATCCAGGGACCGTTGGATTCGGAAAGGGCGGGTGAGATTAGAATCCATTGCGCTGGTTCGGCGTAATCGGCTCAGGATCGTCGATCTGATAATGGATGGCCTAGATTAGACGGTAGTGGAACGCTTCGTCGTGATCGATGAGAACCGTTGATCTGGCGATGACCGGTAGACAACGTGTTTCGCGCAGAATGATCTAGTACGTCCAATCCCGATCGGGCGGTTGCCGTTTGGTAACGGTTCGCGAGTATAGGAATCTAATCCGAGCCCTTGATTTCCAATCGGACGGCCGTAGTGTCCCCATACCTCTTCGCCATGCTATTTTTCTAAAGAGACCCTACGCTTTACATATATCAACCCGCAGTTCAGTTAACAGTGCTCTGGGTCTTAGGAAATATTTGCACCGTAGCCCCTGCACTTCTCTGTATTTGAGGCCCAGTCCAGAGAACAGAAAACCAGAGAAAAATAAATTAGAAATATATTTCTAGTGCAAAAATAATTGCTAGAATTTGTATAATCCATAGAAAATTCATGTTAGCTCCAAATTGAGCCATTCCACTTTCTAAATTTTTGTAATTTAATTCTCTATCACCTAGAGCCTCTGTTTTGTCATGAAAACAGTAAGAAATTTAATTCCTCACTTAATCCTATTTTAAACCCATAAAATCTTTGAAAATCCATAACTTAAAATCTATAACTCCAAAAATTACGATTCCTGTTCCTAGGATTTTATTTTAATGTGTAGATTATTACTGTGTATTTTTTATATATGTTTGGTGTAATGTTAATTTCTCTATATGCACTGTTCTTGTTTGTATTGTGGCGAGTAGAAGAGCCCGTTGCTGAGGATACTGGTGAGCAGCAGGTTGAAGTAGCTGAGCAGGAGCTCATTGAAGGCAAGTTGTGCCCTTGACCACATTTTACCCAATAATATTCTTTAATATCATTTATCCATGCATAGGTTAATTTTGATGGGACCCAATAGGTCACCCTAGATTGTTTATCTCATTACCTTGTATACCCCTGAATCACTTGGGTAGTTTGCTATTGCTTTACATGGTTTTGGGATAATCATTTATTACCTCTATGTTCCAATTCTTTTTGTTATTCTATTTATGTTCATGTTGAGATCATTAATGTTAATTGGAACATAGAGCTTAACTTGAGAACCACGTGCCACCACAAGGGTTTAATGGGACGCCCTTGGCTGACTAATTAGGAAAGCTAGTGGAAGACTACCTTACCCGAAAGGGGCAAGGGCAGTAGGGGAGTGGTCAGTGTAGGGAGGTCCTTGGTTGATTTTGCTGCGATGGCGGTCAGCCAAGAACCCTGCATTGGAACTTCCTATAAACTGTAGCGGGTTTTTGGAAGCTAGTGGAACTTTGTAAAGGCCTCGTAGTGTTGCCCTGCCGCGCTTCCTAGGTAGAGGTGTATGGGATTCGCGACCCCTTGGCAGATGGGTAACATGACTTGTGGGTAAAGGGTACAACCTCTGCAGAGTGTAAAACTGGTATACTAGCCGAGCTCACGGTCATGAGCAGCTCAGGACTCTCTGATGTTTAAATTATGGAACTTAAATTCAATTTTGTCATTTGCATATGCATGGGTTTATTATTAATTTTGTTCTATTACTTTATTTAAGGTTTGGTATTTACTTACACTTAGTAATTGCTAATAAAATTTTGACCAACTACTTAAAAGCAATGCTCAGCTTTAACCATTCTCTTTGATAAGCCTTACACTCCATGAGCTCCCACCTTTGGTGAGTTCATGTCACATTATTCCCCACGACTTGTTGAGCGATGAACGTGTGTGAGCTCACTCTTGCTGTCTCACACCCCCCCACAGGAGAAGAGCAGGTGGTTTAGGAGGAGCCACAAGGCGAGGAGTATGATCTGATCTAGGTGGCGTTTCTCAGTTGACATTGGCGCCGACGATCCTTAGTTCGTTTTATGTTTATTCTTTTATTTTGTATTAAGTCTTCCGCTATGTAATAAATACTCTGATGTTTTATGACATTTATCTCTATACACTCTGTTATTATATATGTTGTCTTCTTGGCGCATGTATGAGATGCACCTGGCTTTGTTCCTTAAAGCCGGGTGTGACAAATTAGCTGTTACTAGTTTAGTGTGCATATGTATCAACATATTTGTTACCTTGGTCTTCATCTAATATTTGCTAACCTAATAGCCAGGTGTATTTGGCTCCACCACAATCAAATTCTAAAACCTAATAATTGCTAATTGGCTGGATCCAAGTAGACATTTAAATCATAATAATGTGTTGCTAATTTTGGTCAATACAATATTCTTGATAATCAAAATTGATATGGTGCTTTGGTAGCTAATAGGTGCATATGAGTGCCAGATTAATATGTGATGAATCTATATCTATAAAACATGATATACAAGGATCAAAATAGGTATGTCATTTTTAGGTACATTTTGTGTACATGCCAAGAAAAACTTTTAATTGTATAGATTTGATCTAAATAGCATTGTCATTAACAGAAACACTGAGTGGGTAATATATATTAGATGATATTGCTACTTCAAGTAAAAACTAAAGATATGATATCTCTATGTAAAATAGAGAAATTTATTGCTCATGGTTGCTCAAGTCTATATAATCAGAGCCCCCACAACAATTTATTGCTCATGGTTGCTCAAGTCTATATAATCAGAGCCCCACAACCAGAAAGCATACAAGCGTCATCAAGGCACTAAGTATCCTCTACTTGAAAAAAGCCATCCCTAGAGCTCCATGGCGTTCTCGAAGAAGACTCTTGTTGTTCTCGTTGTTCCAATATTGTTAGCTCTTCTTGCTTCGACCATGCCAGCAAGCCAAGGCGGTCGAGCCCTCTTAGGAGGGGAACAATGCTCCACGTCTAACAATTGCAATGAGCAGTTGTGTGGAGCAACATGTGCCGTCTTAGGGGAGAATGCTATTGGGATATGCAAGGTTGTTGGAGGGATCTCCTCCTGTTGTTGTGTCCCAAAACCATCCACATCCTTCAACAACCAACTCTAGCTGGTTCACAGATTCATCATTGTTCTCATTCAATATTGAGAATGTCACGTTTTGTTAGAAAAAATAATATGTATTGTAAGGGACAAGATGTGTGGCACAATATATTACATCCATGCTAGGATGGCAAATAAGTAAAGGTTTGTATTTTAAAACAAAATTTAATATATAACATGGTATTGCAATATTTTTATTGTGACGATATGCTTGAAGATTCCACATCTTGCCTTGTTTTCACCTTATCATCCCAATTCTTTATGACCCGTGTTAATCGTTTGGATGTGTTTTCCTTCTTGTTGTTGTGTGTTGCATTGTGGCTACATTTGCTACCCTGACATTATGTAGTCCTCATAAGTAGTATGTTTTTATTACTCGTATTGGGACTATCAAATTTTCTAGGCGGGGCCAATATCACCTCGTTCATAGTTAATGTACCAGAAATTGTGATAGGAGATGCAACTCCTACAAAGGGCGCAATGTTAATAATGAATTAAGTGGGGTTCAAACAGTGAAGGTTATCAGTTAGTTTTCTAACAATGATGATGGGATCAACCCCTTGTAGATCATTGTAACCTCTAGAAATCATACCTCGGTTACACGTCTTGATGCCGACTCGAGGTCGATTATTGGAAACTCCTTTGATCTTGAGGGAAATGTAAAAATGGTTTGTAGAATACGTTCCAACAAAGTGGGTCATGGGAAACTCAGTGATCTATCTATCTAATTGGAAAATATAATCTATTAATCAATTTACCCTTTTTATGACTAAACCTCTTCTAGCACCCTCGGTGCCAAGCTAATCTTTCTTCAAGATCTTTCAACATTCTAGGTGGCCTTTGTCGTCTTATGGTACCCCCATTATGTTATTACTTTATGGATACTTTAGAGAGGTGTTCATTGCGATGAATCGACTTTGTCGACCTCATGTATAGCTTATCTATACAGATCTATCTTTGTTGTTTATCTTGAATGTGTGCAACGTAGATGATCAATCTCGGGCTACTTTGTTTCTAGATTTGACATCCATGCAATTTATGTTAGTTTGGTTGTTGAGGAAAGAAAATAGATGATGGTGAAAAGGATGATCTAACTAATCCAAGTAATCCAATGCACATCTTGAAGCTTTTGGTTGTTTAACTTTTTGGCAAAATTTCATTGATGCTAGAGAAGAGGGCATCGACCTGAGCTTCTACTGACCTAGTTTATGGTCTATTATGCCTCATGGTAGAAAGTTTGGAACCTGGCAACAAGATCAAAGGCGTCCAAATTTGTACTCTTCCTACTAAATCTTAATATGACAAGAAACTCCTAAACCTCTACCGAGTTCACGTTTAAGGAAATTTTGACCAATTGTCCATCAATTAGCTGTTACTAGTTTAGTGTGCATATGTATCAACATATTTGCTACCACGTTCTTCATCTAATATTTGCTAACCTCATAGCCATGTGTATTTGGCTCCACCACAATCAAATTCTAGAACCTAATAATTGCTAATTGGCTGGATCCAAGTAGACCATAATAATGGGTTGCTAATTTTGGTCAGTACAATATTCTTGATAATCAAAATTGATATGGTGCTTTGGTAGCTAATAAGTGCATATGAGTGCTAGATTAATATGTGATGAATCTATATCATTAAAACATGATATACAAGGATCAAAATAGGTATGACATTTTTAGGTACATTTTGTATACATGCCAAGAAAAACTTTTAATTGTATAGATTTGATCTAAATAGCATTGTCATTAACATAAACATTGAGTGGGTAATATATATTAGATGATATTGCTATTACAAGTAAAAACTAAATATATGATATCTCTATGTAAAATAACAGAAATTGGTTGCTCATGGTTAATTTGTTATTGCTCAAGTCTATATAATCAGAGCCCCACATGCAAAAAACCAGAAAGCATACATGCAAAAAAACCATGGTGTTCTCTAATTCTATACGTGCAAGGTTGTTGGAGGGATCTCCTCCTGTTGTTGTGTCCCAAAACGATCCACATCCTTCAACAACCAACTCTAGCTGGTTCACAAATTCATCATTTCCCTCATTCAATATTGAGAATGTCACGTTTTGTTAGAAAAAAAAAATATGTATTGTAAGGGACAATATGTGTGGCACAATGTATTACATTCATGCTAGGATGGCAAATAAGTAATGGTTTGTATTTTAAAACAAAATTTAATGGACAACATGGTATTGCAAACTTTCCATTGTGATGATATGCTTGAATATTCCACATCTTGCCTTCTTTTCACATTATCATCCTAATTCTTTATGACATGTGTTAAGCGTTTGGATGTGTTTTCCTTCTTGTTGTTGTGCGTTGCATTGTGGCTACATTTGCTACCCTGACATTATGTAGTCCTAAAAAATAGTATGTTCTTATTGCTCGTATAGGAACTATTAATTTTTCTAGGCGTCGCCAATATCACCTGTTTGATAGTTAATGTGCCAAAAATTGTGATTTTAGGAGATGCAACTCCTATAACGGACACCATTGTAACACCCAAAATATTATTTTGAAAGTTTGATACAAGTTCTCCACAAATTTTGATATTCCAATAAGAATTTTCTTAATTTTGAAGCTGCATCACCTAAAATAAACATGTTCCTAATAAAGATTTAAACAAAATAACATCTATATGAATTTGGTCATCCCTTGGTTGAATTACATATTTTTAAGTACCCTCTTAAGAATTGTCTTTCACTAGGGATTATTGTTGGGTGTATGAACTGCATATTTAAAAGTATTTGTTTAAATATGATAACAAATAAATGAATTATTAAAACTATGTTTTTGCATTCATATCTGTGCATTTGATCTTAAGTTTTCAAACTTAAAACATAGTGGAAATTGTAGTTTGAACCAAATTAGAAAATAGAAATAGAAATAAAATAGAAAAAAAGACATCTCTACATGCGGGCCGCGTCCTGGTCACGACTTTATACGACCTCTCCCTCTCGCGCCCTCATGGACCATGTTGGAGACTTGTTCTCAAATGCTATGAGTTAAGAACAAGGCAACACAAAATGTTAATGGTTAAAGACCTTCGTCTTTCGAAGCATTATCTCTCTAAGGATATAATGATCTTCAGACGAATGTTATGAAGGACATACCTTCATCATCTCAGCATATAATAATGAAAGTAGAGAAGCATATGAAACATGGAAGATAATATGAGCAATTATCTTGAATTGTATTTTCATTATCTCGTCATGTACAAAAATTAATAACAATGAATTACATTTATACCTTCGGCTTGATAGAAGGTATAAGTCCAAGAGTGACGTGCGAGTGAATACCAGTCAGCGTGAACAATACCGGGGTACTGTTCATCTATTTATAGGCACGGGACACAGCCCGAACAAAATTACATTTGTATCCTCGATAACTAATCATAACCAAAACACAAATCATCAAGGACTAAACAGTCTTTTACTCTTTAAGTCAGTGCTGCCCTTCGTCTCAAGGCATTGTCATGCCAAAGCTCCCTAAATTGTAGCTTCGGCTTGTACCTTCGTGTTGTGTTAGTTTGCATATCACACTGTTGAAGGTGTTTTTGCTTGGAGGACCTTCGGAGAAGAAGAAGGCCCCCAACAGTAGCCCCTTCGCGGTGCTAGATCGTTTTTCGTAACGAGCTCTGTCGGGTACCGTAATTAGGGGTACCCCCAACACTCCTAAACACGGTTGGTAACCACCATCAGCACAAGCTACAGAGACTGATGGGCACGATTCAGGTCAAGGCTTCGTCTACCCAAGGGACGCGATCTCGCCTCGCCCGAGCCCGGCCTCGAGCGGGAACAGTAGTCCCGGACGAATTCACGCCTCGCCCGAGGGCCTCCTCAAGCGACGGGCGCACCCTCGACTCGCCCAAAGCCCAACTCGGGCAGGCTTCGTTGTGAAGCAACCTTGGCCAAATCTCCTCACCAACCGACCGTATGGCAGGCACATTCAATGCGGGGATCGCCTGACACCTTATCCTGACACACGTGCCTCAGTCGGCAAGGTCGAAGTGACCGCAATCACTTCACCCTTTCACTGACCGACCTGACAGGAAAACAGCGTCGCTCGCCCCGCCCCGACTACTGTGCCACCCACCAGGGTGAGGCTGACAACAGCCAAGTTTAGCCTCGGGCGCAACAGGAAGCTCCGCCTCGCCCGACCTCAGGCCTCGGCCTCGGAAGGAGGTCTCCGCCTCGCCCGACCCCAGGGCTCGGCCTCAACCTCAGCCTCGGAAGCTGGTCTCCGCCTCGCCCGACCCCAGGGCTCGGCCTCAACCTCGGCCTTGGGAGGAATCGCGTCCTCGCCCGACCCCGGCATCGGTCTCAGGAGAAGTCTCCGCCTCGCCCGACCTTGGGCTCGGACCGACCGCACCACAGGGGATACATCATTACCCTACCCCTAGCTAGCTCAGGCTACGGGGGAACAAGACTGGTGTCCCATCTGTCTCGCCCTGGTAACAAGTAATGATGGCTCCCCGCGTGGGTCCATGACGACGGTGGTTCTCAGCCCCCTACGGAAGCAAGGAGACGTCAGCAAGATCCCAGCAGCACCGACAGCTGTGCTTCTACAGGGCCCAGGCACTCCTCCGACGGCCAAGATACTGCGTACACAGGGCTCTAGCACCTCTCCGACAGCCACGTTGGCATGTACACAGGGCTCAGGCACCTCTCTGCCAGACACGTTAGCGCATAGCTACACCCCCATTGTACACCTGGACCCTCTCCTTGCATCTATAAAAGGGAGGTCCAGGGCCTTCATGCGGGAGGGTCGCGCGGGGGAACGAGCTGACGAACAGGCTCACTCTCTCTCTCTCGTGAACGCTTGTAACCCCTACTATGAGCGCACCCCCCTGGTGCGGGATAACACGAGCCGCGTTTCTCCCTTGTGTTCCCTCTCGCGCCAACCCATCTGGGCTGGGACACGCAGTGACAAATTTACTTGTCGGTCCAGGGACCCCCCGGGGTCGAAACGGCGATAGTTGGCGCGCCAGGTAGTGGCCTGCTGCGTGTTAACAAACAACTTCCCGTTGAGTTCTAGATGGGTAGTCTCCAGCAACCTCTTTAGCCCGGGACGGTGCTCTGCTTCGGGAGTCTCGAGTTCGTGTCCCTCGACGGCAGCTACGACATGGTACTCCTCTCGCAGCGCGACAGCAACCACGACGGCCGTCAGCTCGCCCGGCGGCGGCGAACTCGACGACGTCTTCCCCCCGTGGCGGAAGAGCAGCATCCGGGTTTGTCCCGCCACCCTCCTCGCCGCAGGAGGAGGAGACGGGGCAACCGTGGCCAGGCAGGAGGCGGCACATCGTCGGCTGTCGAGCGAGTCGACGACGCCGGCACCCCAGCGGGGGACATGTCGGGCGTTGTCCTCATGCCTGAGACAAAGACGAGTGTCGTTTCCCCGCAACGTGCCAACCCCAAGCAGACAGATGACGCCAGCACACTCGCGAAGGATTTGCTGGGCGTTAGCCTCGTGCCTGAGATAACGGTGCAGTCCATCCCCGACGCGACTTCGTCACCGTCCATCGATCAAGAGGTACCGTCCATTTTCACCCTGTGACTTTTGGATTCAGCTTCGATCCACCAAGCGACCCCGCTTCGGTGAGCGCTTTCGTAAAGGCATATCCTAACCTTCCGAGGTACCATATGTGGTCAACCTGGGACTGACTGACGGTCGTCTCAACCTATGGGCCCCCAGGTTCCGAGGAAGAAGATGAGCCCGACTCTGGTTGGGATTTCTCCGGGCTCAGTAATCCCAGTGCCATGCGACTCTTCATGACCGCATGTGACTACTGCCTCTCCGATTGCTCCGATGATGGCCACAACCTTGACGACGAGGGTTGTGGCCCAAGTCGCGAATGTTTCAACGTCGATCTAGGGGGTCACGACGAAGGCAACCACCTCGGTATGCCGGAGGATGACGATCCCCCTGGGCCTGCGCCTCGCGTTGACATCCTGCGGGAGCTAGATGTGGTCCCAGTCCCTGCGGGTGGTCAGGACACACAGCTCGAGCAAATCCACGAGATGCAGGCCAAGCTCGACGAGGAAGCAGGGCAACTTGTGCAGCTCCGGCAAAACATCGAGCAGGAGTGGGCAGGCCGAGCACTCGCCGGAGAAGCGCATCATCAGGCCCGGGACGTCCAGCGCCGTATCATTGACGATGCCAGGGCAAGGCTGCCCCCGGCCTCCAGCGGGGTCGGCCAGAATCTGGCTGCAGCGGCGATACTATTCCGAGCAATGCCGGAGCCATCCACCCCTGAGGGGCGGCGTATCCAGGGAGAACTCAAGAATCTCCTGGAGGATGTCGCGGTCCAACAGGCCGAAAGCTCTGCCTCCCGAAGGCAAGGATGCCCCCCGGAGCATCGCGCAACGACTTCCCGACTCATGCGGGAGGCCTCCGTCCACACCGGGCGCACGCGGGACGCAACGCCTGCAGCCCTGGGTCGCCTCGGCAACGAGCACCACCGCCACGACCGTCGAGCCTGCCTCGACGAGAAGGTGCGCCGAGGCTACCAACCCAGGCGTGGGGGACGCTACAATAGCGAGGAGGATCAGAGCCCCTCGCCCGAACCACCAGGTCCGCAAGCCTTCAGCCGGGCCATACGACGAACGTCGTTCCCGACCCGGTTCCGGGCCCCGACTACCATCACCAAGTACTCGGGGGAAACAAGGCCGGAGTTGTGGCTTGCGGACTACCGGCTGGCCTGCCAGCTGGGTGGAACGGACGATGACAACCTCATCATCCGCAACCTCCCCCTGTTTCTCTCTGACACCGCCCGGGCCTGGCTGGAGCACCTGCCTCCTGCGCAGATCTCCAACTGGGACGACCTGGTCAAGGCCTTCGCTGGAAACTTCCAGGGCACGTACGTGCGCCCTAGGAACTCTTGGGATCTCCGAAGCTACCGCCAGCAGCCAGGGGAATCCCTGTGAGAGTACATCCGGCGGTTTTCGAAGCAGCACCGAGCTGCCCAACATCACCGACTCGGATGTCATTGGGGCATTCCTCACCGGCACCACTTGCCGCGACCTGGTGAGCAAACTGGGCCGCAAGAATCCCACCAAGGCGAGCGAGTTGATGGACATCGCCACCAAGTTCGCCTCTGGTCAGGAGGCGGTCGAAGCCATCTTCCAGAAGGACAAGCAGCCTCAGGGACGCCAGCAGGAAGACGTCCCCGAGGCGTCCGCCCAGCGGGGCACGAAGAAGAAGGCCAAGAAGAAGGCGCAAGCGAAGCGCGATGCCGACGACGCAGATCTTGTCGCTGCCGCCGAGCACAGGAACCCTCGAAAGCCTCCCGGAGGGGCCAACCTGTTCGACAAGATGCTCAAGGAGTCGTGCCCCTATCACCAGGGCGCTGTCAAGCACACCCTTGAGGAATGCGTCATGCTTCGGCGCTACTTCCATAAAGTCGGGTCCCCGGCGGGAGATGGCAAAGGCCAAGACAACGACAAGAAGGAGGGCGACAAGGCAGAGGAGTTCCCCGAGGTCCACGGTTGTTTCATGATCTATGGTGGGCAAGTGGCGAACGCCTTGGCTCGACACCACAAGTAGGAGCGCCGGGAGGTCTGCTCGGTAAAGGTGGCGGCACCAGTCTACCTAGACTGGTCCGACAAGCCCATCACCTTCGACCAAGGCGACCACCCTGACTGCGTGCCGAGCCCAGGAAAGTACCCGCTCGTCGTCGACCCCGTCATCGGCAACACCAGGCTCACCAAGGTCCTCATGGACAGAGGCAGCAGCCTCAACATCATCTACGCCGAGACCCTCGGGCTCTTGGGGATCGATCTGTCCACGATCCGGGCTGGTGTGGCGCCCTTTCACGGGATCATCCCCGGGAAGCGCGTCGTGCCCCTTGGACAACTCGATCTGCCCCGTCTGCTTCGGAACTCCCTCCAACTTCCGAAAGGAAACCCTCACGTTCGAGGTGGTCGGGTTCCGAGGAACCTACCACGCGGTGCTGGGGAGACCGTGCTACGCCAAGTTCATGGCCGTCCCTAACTACACCTACCTCAAGCTCAAGATGTCAAGCCCCAACGGGGTCATCACCGTCGGATCCACGTACCGACACGCGTACGAATGCGACGTGGAGTGCGTGGAGAACGCTGAGGCCCTCGCCGAGTCCGAGGCCCTCATCGCCGACCTAGAGTGCCTCTCCAAGGAGGTGTCTGATGCGAAGCGCTACGCCGGCAACTTCGAACCAGCTGAGGCGGTTAAGTCCGTCCCTCTCGACCCCAGCAACGACGCCGACAAGAAGGTTCGGATCGGCTCTGAGCTCGACCCCAAATAGGAAGCAGTGCTCGTCGACTTTCTCCGCGCAAATGCCGAAATTTTTGCGTGGAGTCCCTCGGACATGCCGGGCATACCGAGGGATGTCGCTGAGCACTCGCTGGATATCCAAGCTAGAGCCCGACCCGTGAAGCAGCACCTATGCCGCTTTGACAAAGAGAAGCGCAGGGCCATAGGCGAGGAGATCCATAAGCTGATGGCCGCAGGGTTCATCAAAGAGGTATTCCATCCCGAATGGCTAGCTAACCCTCTGCTTGTAAAGAAGAAAGGTGGGAAGTGGAGGATGTGCGTAGACTACACTGGTCTAAACAAAGCATGTCCAAAGGTTCCCTACCCTCTGCCTCGCATCGATCAAATCGTGGATTCCACTGCTGGGTGCGAAACCCTGTCATTCCTCGACGCCTATTCAGGTTATCACCAAATCAAGATGAAAGAGTCCGACCAGCTCGCGACTTCTTTCATCACACCTTTTGGCATGTACTGTTATACTACTATGCCATTTGGCTTGAGGAATGCGGGTGCAACTTACCAAAGGTGCATGAACCACGTGTTCGGAGAGCACATCGGCCGAACGGTCGAGGCTTATGTCGATGACATCGTTGTCAAGACGAGGAAAGCCTCCGACCTCCTCTCCGACCTTGAAACGACATTCAAGTGTCTGAGAGCGAAGGGCGTGAAGCTCAATCCCGAGAAGTGTGTCTTCGGAGTCCCCCGAGGCATGCTCCTAGGGTTCATCGTCTCCGAGCGGGGCATCGAGGCCAACCCGGAGAAAATCGCGGCCATCACCAACATGGGGCCTATCAAAGATTTGAAAGGAGTACAAAGGGTCATGGGATGCCTGGCGGCTCTAAGCCGCTTCATCTTGCGCCTCGGCGAAAAAGGCCTACCCTTGTACCACCTCTTAAGGAAGGCCGAGCGGTTCACTTGGACCCCCGAGGCCGAGGAAGCCCTCAGAAACTTAAAGGCACTCCTTACAAATGTGCCCATCTTGGTGCCCCCCGCTACAGGAGAAGCCCTCTTGATCTACGTAGCCGCAACCACTCAGGTGGTCAGCGCCGCGATCGTAGTCGAGAGACGAGAAGAAGGGCATGCACTGCTCGTCCAAAGGCCAGTTTACTTCATCAGTGAAGTGCTATCCGAGACCAAGATCCGCTACCCGCAAATTCAGAAGCTACTGTACGCAGTAATTCTGACGCGACGAAAGTTGCGACACTACTTCGAGTCTCATCCGGTGACTGTGGTGTCATCCTTCCCCCTGGGGGAGATCATCCAGTGCCGAGAGGCCTCGGGTAGGGTAGCAAAGTGGGCAGTGGAGCTCATGGGCGAAACACTCTCATTCGTCCCTCGGAAGGCCATAAAATCCCAAGTCTTGGCGGATTTCCTGGCGGAATGGGTCGACACCCAATTGCCAACAGCTCCGATCCAACCGGAACTTTGGACCATGTACTTCGATGGGTCGCTGATGAAAACAGGAGCAGGTGCTGGCCTGCTCTTCATCTCACCCCTCGGGAAACATCTCCGCTACGTGTTGCGCCTCCATTTCCCGGCGTCAAACAACGTGGTCGAGTACGAGGCTCTGGTTAACGGGTTGCGCATCACCATCGAGCTAGGGGTTCGGCGCCTCAATGCTCGTGGCGACTCGCGGCTTGTCATTGACCAAGTCATGAAGAACTCCCACTGCTGCGACCGGAAGATGGAGGCCTACTGCGACGAAGTTCAGCGCCTAGAAGACAAGTTCTACAGGCTGGAACTCAACCATATCGCTCGATGGTACAACAAGACTGCGGATGAGCTAGCTAAAATATCCTCGAGGCGGACAACGGTTTCCCCAGACGTCTTCTCCAGAGACATACATCAACCCCCCGTCAAGATCGACGACACGCCCGAGCCCGAGGTATCCTCGGCCGCCGAGGGTGAGGCCCTGCGCGTCGAGAGAGAGCGGAATTGGGTCACGCCTAACCCGAACTGGCAGGCCCCGTACCTGGAATATCTCCTCCGAGGAGAGCTACCCCTCGACAAGGCCGAAGCTCGGCGACTGGCGTGGCGTGCCAAGTCGTTCGTCTTACTGGGTGATGAAAAGGAGCTCTACCACCGCAGCCCCTCAGGCATTCTCCAACAATGCATATCCGTCGCCGAAGGACAGGAGCTATTGCAAGAAATACACTTGGGGGCTTGCGGTCACCATGCAGCACCTCGAGCCCTCGTGGGGAACGCCTTCCGACAAGGCTTCTACTGGTCGACCGCGGTGGCCGACGCCACTAGGATTGTACACTCCTGCCAAGGGTGTCAATTCTACGCGAGACAGACGCACCTGCCCGCTCAGGCCCAGTAGACAATACCCATCACCTGGCCGTTTGCTGTGTGGGGTCTAGACCTCGTTGGTCCCTTGCAGAAGGCACCCGAGGGCTTCTCGCACCTGCTGGTCACCATCGACAAATTCTCCAAGTGGATCGAGGTCCGACCCCTAACCAGCATCAGGTCCGAGCAGGCGGTGGTGTTCTTCACAAATATCATCCATCGCTTTGGGGTCCCGAACTCCATCATCACCAACAATGGCACGCAGTTCACTGGGAAGAAGTTCCTGGACTTCTGCGAGGACCACCACATCCATGTGGACTGGGTCGCCGTAGCTCACCCCATGACGAATGGGCAGGTGGAGCGTTCCAACGGTATGATTTTGCAGGGACTTAAACCGAGGATCTACAACGACCTCAATAAGTTTGGCAATCGATGGATGAAAGAGCTACCCTCGGTGGTCTGGAGTCTGAGGACGACGCCAAGCTGAGCCACGGGTTTCTCGTCGTTCTTTCTAGTCTATGGGGCCGAGGCTATCTTACCCACAGACTTAGAATACGGTTCCCCGAGGACAAAGGCGTACGACGACCGAAGCAACTAGGCCAGCCGAGAAGACTCACTGGACCAGTTTGAAGAGGCTCGGGACGTGGCCTTACTACACTCGACGCGATATCAGCAGTCTCTGCGACGCTACCACGCCCGAGGGGTTCGGCCCCGAGGCTTCCAGGTGGGAGACTTGGTACTTCGGCTGTGGCAGGACGCCCGAGGATGCCACAAGCTTACTCCTCCCTGGGAAGGGTCGTTCATCATCGCCAAGATTTTGAAGCCCGGAACATACAAGCTGGCCAACAATCAAGGCGAGGCTACAGCAACGCTTGGAACATCCAACAGCTACGTCGCTTCTACCCTTAAGATGTTTCAAGTCGTTCATATACCTCATTTTCTCTTTACATACATAAATAAAGTCTAACCATCAAGGAAGGGTCAGCCTTGCCTCGACAAAGCCCGACCCTCCCTCGGGGGCTAGAAGGGGGGAACCCCCTCTGCGTCAAAATTTTCCTCGGAAAAGTTTTCTACCAAAACGACTTTCGTGCTTTCCGACTATATCGATAACAGAATCCTGCAAGCGAGTAAGAGCGCACGTAAGCGGTAAGGCCGACCGAGCCGAGGGACTCCTACGCCTCCAGGATACGGATACCTCACTCGTCACCTTCCGCGAAAAGTAACTCTTGCTCGGATAAGCGATTCTGCTACCGACGAACAAGTCCGGATACTCGAAACGAGAGGAAAGGAAACTCAGCTTTATAACACGACAATAAGATGTTTAGGGCTCAGCGGCCGTGAAAAACACATGCATACTCCAAACAAACTGCTCCGGCAGAATCAGGCATCGCCCGGGGGAGGAGCGGCACCCTCGGCGTCGTCTCCACCCTCGGCAAGATCTGGCCCAGCCCCAGACGGCGACACGAGCGGAAGGATCTCCACCTCGAAGGAGGATGCCAGCACCACGCTTGGGCCCGCGACGACCGCGTCAAGTCTTTGAACCTCGGCTAAGGCAGCCTCATCTTCGTCGGGTAGACAGTACCCCTCGCTGACCCGCTCCAGATCCACGTCGTAGTGGGAAGCGAGCACGGCAAAGGCTCGCCTAACGCCGTGATGCAGCGCCCCGCGGAGTCTGCTGCACACATGGCCGCCCAAGGCCCGCAGGCGACTCTGGGGGGAGCTACCCGAGGGGACGTCATCGAGGCCAAAGGCCTGGCAAAAGGCTGAGATAGCCTCTGTTGGGGGCCTTCGGCTTCCGAAGGTCCTCAAAAACGTAATTTGACTATGTTTTCCAAGAGAAATATGTGAACAGGTACCTTCGAAGCCAGGTTGCGAGTATACAAAAGCATGGTTAAGACGAAGCTTAACTGGGACGACAATCACGATGAAGGATAAGACGATCACGAAGCTATGTGCAGAAGAGCTTCGGCATAACGGCGGAAAGGGAAACCAACTTAAAGATGAAAAGCCAAATTAGACCTCAAAGAATTACTATAGAGTTATTGATAAATGTAAAGGGCATTAATGTAATTTTGCATGGGCTGCGACCCGTGTCTATAAATAGGTGAACAGTATTCCCGCACTGTTCACGCTGACTTGGCATTCACTTTTGCGTCACGCCTGTATCCTCATCCCTTCAAGCCGAAGGTACATTTGTAATTTACCATTATTTACATAAGTAATATAAATGGAAATAGATTAATAATAATGTTTACAGAAATTATGTTACTTTCTATACTTTGTATGAATGTTCTCCATGGTTTATCATGATTATGAAGGTATGTCCTTCATAACCTTCGTCCTAGATTCATTATATCCGAAGAGAAATAATGATCCGAAGGACGAAGGAATTTAATATTTAACATTTTATGTTGCCTTGTTCTTGATTCATAGCATTTGAGAACAAGTCCCCAACATTGGCGCCCACCTCCGGTGAACTCACTTCCATTTTTTGAGCTTTGAATACCTTCGGCAAGCATCACCTTCGTCATGCCGCCGAAAAAAGCTTCAGCAACAGGGGCTGCCACTCTGCAGCCACTGGACCCCAATCAGGACGTCCTTTCCCTTAGGGAGGCCCGAAGCCAGAAGAGGAAGGCCGCTAGTCCAACGCCTCCGGAGGACGACTTGGATCAGGAGATCCAAAACCTGGAGATCCTTCAGCAGCAGGTGCAACGAAAGAAGGAGAAGATGGCTCGTCTAGCTGATCTTCAGAGACAGATAGATGAAGCTTCGGAAGAGGTTCGTCATCTTGTTCAAGATGATCAGAACCGAAGGCCTCCACGCAGAGAGCTTCATCAAGAAGGCTTTTACAATGAGGACGACTGGTATGAAGATTTCCATCATGGAAATTTTGCTTTCGATGATGCTTCTCCTCTCTCAACAGAATTGCAGGCTACACCATGGCCCCAGTCTTACAAGCCACCCCAGCTCCCCATGTACGACGGTCATATAGACCCGAAGCAATTTTTGATGAGCTATGAAGCAACCATATCTTCGTATGGTGGCAATACTGCAGTCATGGCAAAGTCTTTTGTCATGGCCGTCAAGAGTGTCGCTCAGACCTGGTACTCCTCTCTCCGGCCAGGGACAATCACCTCTTGGCAGAAGCTGAAGGATATGTTGATAACCAGCTTCCAAGGATTTCAGACAAAGCCAGTCACCGCTCAGGCTCTCTTCCAGTGCACCCAGGACCATGAAGAATACCTTCAGGCGTATGTCCGAAGGTTTCTGCGTCTGAGGGCACAGGCGCCAACAGTGCCCAATGAAATTGTCATTGAGGCCATGATTAAGTGGCTTCGGCCGGGACCTTCAGCGCAATACTTTGCCAGGAAGCCACCACAAACTTTGGAGAAGTTGCTCCAAAAGATGGACGAGTACATTCGAGCTGACAATGACTTCCGCCAAATAAGGGAGGAAGCATTCAGGTTCTCTGAGATGACCAGGGGCTTCGGAGGAAGATTTCACCCGAGGCATGTTAGGTCAATTCATAACTCTACTCAAAGTGATGATCGAGGGAGCCAGCAGCAAAGGCCACAATACTCTTCACAAGCTTCGGGGCAGCAGCAAAGTTCTTTTCGGCCGTCAGCGCCAAGGGGCAGAGGCGCCAAGGGCTTCGGGGGAAGGTTTGGAGATCAGCCAAGAAAAATTTACTGTCTATTCTGTAGTGAAGACAAGGGCCATACCACCAGGATGTGCCATGTTACCATCCAGAAGCAGAAGGAGATAGCAGAAGCAGCAGCACAACAAAGTCAGTCGAAGCAGGTCATGCATACTGCTTCGTATCATTCGCCTTATATTCCAGAATATGTAGGCAACCACCCTGCAGCTTCTGTTGCTTCAGCAAGCCAACCCCAAGCATCTTGGCAGCAGCCTCCACCGCCACCACCAACACAAAGAGGTCAGCAGCCACAAGGGAGTCAGCGCATTAACCTTCAGCGGGACTTCAGAGAAGAGTCCGAAGCTCGCACAGTCAATAGCACTGTGCCAGAGTCGAAGCACATTTACTGACGAATATCCTACCTCAGCAGCAGCTCTTTCGCATTTTCATATTCACTATTACTTTCTTTTTAATAAGGAACAATTAAGGGTAGTTTTAATGTCTTTTATCGCCTTTCAATTTTCTGTAATAAAAATATATCTTCTCCATAGGCCTAAGCTGCTGAAGCATGAGAATTTATGTTGGCAAGGAGGATTTTCAAAGTTATCAAAAACTTGTTCTAAGGAACAAAGTACAATTTAATCGAAGCAACAAAAAGCCGTTCCTAAGGGAGCGCAGTGTAAGTTTTCTGAGCCTACAACGAAAAATAAGCGCTGATTCCGCTGAAAGTAAAAGGCGAAGAAGCTCCTAAGGGAGGCTTACAGTGAAAAATAAACGCTGATTCCGCTGAAAGTAAAAGGCGAAGAAGCTCCTAAGGGAGGCTTACAGCGAAAAATAAACGCTGATTCCGCTGAAGTAAAAGGCGAAGAAGCTCCTAAGGGAGGCTTACAGCGAAAAATAAACGCTGATTTCATCGATCTTCGGCAAACATCATTTTGCATAACATTACATCATTACATCATTCGCATAGCATAACATCATACATCATAGTGCATCAATAATGCAAGAAGGGAGGGTTTTGATATTGATGGCCGAAGATTGTTTTAAAGAATTACTGACAAGGCACAAGAAATAGCCGCTGAAGAGTTATACCTTCGTCAATTACTGAAATGAAAGGATCTATTGGATCTATTGGTTATTGATTTTACAAGGATTGATTATTGATTTTTACGAAGCATGAAAAGAAGGGAAGGTGTTTTTTCGCCGAAGGCTCAAAAATGGTATGTGTATGATGTTTCATGCATCGTCAAAAATGGAATTGTAAACAGCTAATATATTACACAATGTTACACGATTTTTGACAAACATTACAAACTAAATGTTTTTACAGTAGCATTTAATCTTCTCTTAAGACTACTTCTGCAGCTTCATTTAAAAGTTAATCAACAACTCTATCCATGATGGCTTCTGCCATTTGTCTAATTTCGTCATCCCCCTTTGTCTGAGGGCTTGGAGCTAGCTCAACAGGTTCTGAGGAAAGAAAAGGTACGAATATATTATTACAAGCCGTGAACAAGTTCAAAATCAAAAGATTACAACGAAGAGCCAATCATCACTAATTAGTACCTATTTGCCCTTCGGGCTTTGTACTTCTCTCAGCAGCCTCTGCTATGTTTCTAGCATCGTGGATGCCTTTCTCGCTCTTTTGAATAATTTCTTGAGCCATTTCTCATCCGCCGTTGTCCCAAATATCGGTGAAAAATTTTCCGCCGATCATGCTTGCTTCGGCTGAGGGGTCTTTAATGTCTTCGGAGGACAAGGTAGCTTCGGATTGCGCTAAGGATTTTACATGCTCGCAACCTTTCCTCTCCAAAACAGTAGCAATTCCTCTAGCACCCGAGAAAGCACATATGTCTCCGCGGCTATTCAGGATTTCCTCGAAGGCCTCAGCTTCGTGACTGATCCATTCCATCGGACCTTCGGGATTGCCCCTTGAGAAATTCTCTTCGCTAGAGAATGCGCCAACATTGGCGAAGCTGGATTTTATCTTCTTAACACGCTCTATGGATTTAACATAGCATCTTCTCTGGGATGCACGAAGCTCTTTGACATTTATTTCTAAATGATTGGCCCATTGATCACTAAGCTCTTGTTTTGTCTCTTCAAGTATACGTTCCTCTTTAGCTCTAGCTAGCTGTTTCTGAAGATCTTTAATTTCACGTTTTTGGGCTTTAGCCTGGGCCTTTGAGGCAGCTTCATCCTCTTTTATCTTGTCCACCAATGTAAGCAGAATTTTATCCTTTTCCAGAGCTTCGTTTCTCAGCTTAATAACCTCTGATCGTAGGTTGTTGAAAGCAATATCATAGCTCTCGTCTTCGGCATTCTTTTGCGCCCTCAACGCGTTGCTTAGTATTAAACCCTATATGTGAAAGAGTTGGTATAAGAATAAAAGAATGATTTGCAAATTATAAAATTTCCAAACACGCAGTTCTCATACCTTCAGGCTATTATATGCAAGACTATCTGCAAGATCGTCCTTCGTCATAGCACAGAGTCCGGCTTCAAGCTTCGGGAACCCCATACTTCTAGCCATCTCCCGACAGACGGATAATTCTTTGTTGTCTGGGAGGCAGTATAGGAAATCATCTTCGTTTGTCCCATTGAATACTAGTGCCCCCTTCGGATATTTCAATTCTTTGGTATAGTGATTAGCTTCAAAAACTTCTTCTTCGGATAACTTTTTCCCCGAAGCGTGTCGCACAATATAATCGTATATTTTGGAAGATGCTTCGGGGGCAGCAGTATCAATTTCTTCAACCAAAATTGTCTCTGACATTTTCATTTTTTCGGTTGCCTTTGCAATTTTCGTTTCTTCTGTTTCCAAAGGTTTTACCTTGGTTGGCTCTGAAGGCCCGGCTTCAACTCCAGTCTGTTGCTTCGGAGCTTCAGCAACAGATGCTTCAGCAGACGCTTCAGAAGTTTCAGTAGTCTTCTTTGGAGTTATGCTTGAAGATTTAATTGTCTCCAAAACATCTAACACATTAACCATTCTTTTTCTTTTTGGGGTCACTGTTGGCCCCTTTTTAATTTTTGCTGCTTCAATTTCTCCTGAAGGACTTAAAATTTCTGATATTTTCACTCCCTCAGCTGATGCTTTCGCTTTTTCCGTCTTTGGTTCTTCCATCTTTTCTGTTGCTGGCACTTCGGCCAACTCTTTGACTTCTGGCAGCAGGGTTGGTTCTTTAGCTTCGGTGGCCGAAGAGGTCTCACCGGCGAACTCAGGCACCGTGGCTGGTTCAATATAGCGTGGCCGGTGTGTGAGAACCTTTACCCTTTTTCTCTTCGGCGCTGGCTCGCTAGGAGCAGCTGAAGCAGTTTCTTTCGCAGAAGTTGTGCCTTTTCTTTTTTGCCCCCGCGCTGGATAGCGGTAGTCGGGGTAGACAAACCCAATTGCATCAAATACTCGGTTGAGTCTTTTCTTTTTTCGGCCTCCGAAGGCGCTGACAATGCAGTGTCTTCGGCCTTCGAATATACCCCAAGCAATTCATCACTTACAGTCTCAATGCTCTTTAACCAATCATCATCTGGTTCAACGAACTTGTCTCCGTACTTGAATGTATACTTCAGCCTGACTAGCCCACCTTCGTCAGTTTCTTTAACAGTTTCTTTCGGCATTTCCCAGTTATCTGCAAGAGGCCACACTCTGAAGGCAATGTGTTCTTGTATTAAATCCCTTGTCCCAATAAAAGAGCAGACTACGCCGAAGGCTCGTTGGCATTCTTCGGCTACTTCATCCATTTCTACCTTTGGTTTCCGGAGTCCGAAGCGCTGCCAGATAGGGCACATGATGATATCCTTAATATCTTCTCGAACGCTCAAATCATTTTTTACATAGAACCATTCTTTCATCCATTCCCCGGGCCATCTCTTCCGAAAGGTTGGCACGGGACAGCTTGATCCAGAGCGAGCACCGAAGCTGTAACAACCAAAGTTGTTATGATATTGCTCTTTACCCTAGGGCTTCGTCTCATATAATAACTCATGTATATTGCAAAAGCTTTTCGCACTTGGCTCTAGGCCCTGGCTCTTCACGGCCCAGACGAAGACTCCCATTCTTATTATTGCTTCAGGGGTAAGTTGATGAAGGTAAACCTGATATATTTTCAGAACTTCTACCACAAACCTGCTTATAGGGAATCATAGCCCAGCTTTAAAAAAGCTTCGGAAGATCACGACTTCATTATCTTCGGGAGTCGGCACAGTCCTCTCTCCGTCATCTGCCCTCACGATAGACATATCTCGAAAATATCTTCCCCTCATGTTTTCAAGGTGACTTTGCCCAATAGTTGATTTTCCGAAGACTGAATGGCTTGGTCGCCATGGTCGATCTTCGGAATCCTCACCCCCACTGTCTGCATCATAACTATCACTTTCACCAGTATCTTCAGATAAGCCTTCCAAAATCTCCCTAGTAATTTTCTCTATATTTGTTTTTGCTATTGATTCAATGAAGCCTAGATTTTTCTCCTCAGAAAGGCTCAGCTTCATTTCGGCAGCAACTTTCTTCTCCTTAGACATCCCTTCGGAACTCCTGCCTCTCGGCTCCGAAGCTTAAAACTAGGGAGGCAGCCAAATATTTGTGGGCAGAAAGCTATTTGAGCAGGTAAAACAGATGGCAAGAGAGCGTGCCAAATAACTTGTGGTGAGCCCCTATTTATACACCCATTATGTCGAAAACTGGAGGGCCCCGCTTGTCAATGACTGTTGCTATTCTAGCAAAAGGAAGGTGTTTTTCGGACCTTCGGCCCATAGCCTTCGTCCATATCACAATATAAACTTATCTTTACAGCAAATTAATATTGCGAGGGGCTACTGTTGGGGGCCTTCGGCTTCCGAAGGTCCTCAAAAACGTAATTTGACTATGTTTTCCAAGAGAAATATATGAACAGGTACCTTCGAAGCCAGGTTGCGAGTATACAAAAGCATGGTTAAGACGAAGCTTAACTGGGACGGCAATCACGACGAAGGATAAGACGATCATGAAGCTATGTGCAGAAGAGCTTCGGCATAACGGCGGAAAGGGAAACCGACTTAAAGATGAAAAGCCAAATTAGACCTCAAAGAATTACTATAGAGTTATTGATAAATGTAAAGGGCATTAATGTAATTTTGCATGGGCTGCGACCCGTGTCTATAAATAGGTGAACAGTATTCCCGCACTGTTCACGCTGACTTGGCATTCACTTTTGCGTCACGCCTGTATCCTCATCCCTTCAAGCCGAAGGTACATTTGTAATTTACCATTATTTACATAAGTAATATAAATGGAAATAGATTAATAATAATGTTTACAGAAATTATGTTACTTTCTGTACTTTGTATGAATGTTCTCCATGGTTTATCATGATTATGAAGGTATGTCCTTCATAACCTTCGTCCTAGATTCATTATATCCGAAGAGAAATAATGATCCGAAGGACGAAGGAATTTAATATTTAACATTTTATGTTGCCTTGTTCTTGATTCATAGCATTTGAGAACAAGTCCCCAACAGCCTCGGACATGGCCACGCAGTCGGCCTCCTTCTGCTCAGCCGCCTGGGCAAACGCCTTGACGGACTCGTTAAGAGCCGTCTCAAACTCTGCAGACAGCCGAACAAAATTCTTCAGACACGAGTTGAAGAATGAAGATGAATCGAAGTCACAAAGCGGCCGAAACGTACCTTCGGCCCGGGCACGCTGCTCCGAGGCTACGACTTGGGCGGACTGAGCAGACCCGACGGCCACGGCCAGGTCCTCTGCAAGGGCTCTGGCCCGAACAGAAACCTCGGCCAGCTGACCCCCAAGGGCCTCAGCCCGGCCTACAGCCTCGGCAGCCTGGCTCCGAGATTGGTCCCGCTCGCCAATGACCTGGCCAAGCTCTAGCTGCCGCTGCTGCGCCTCCATCTGTGCCGACGCCGCCTCTGCCTGCGCCGCCGCTGCCTCCGCCTCCAGCTCATCACAGAGCAGCCGAAGGTCCGCCACCTCGGTGCTCCGTTGGGTGAGGCGTTCATTAGCCTTGGCAAGAGCGGCCCTCTGGGACCGCAGCGAACCCCATACGCCACTCTCGCGGTGGATGAACAGCGACTTGGCGGTGCTCACATCCGCCAGTTCCTGAGGAAGGGAAGCAGGGTGTTACAAAGAATGCCCTGGTCACACAAGGGGTATGCCTAAAATCCTTACCTGGAGGACCCTAGGAACGTCCCTGGAAAGGATCTCCATGGTCGACCGAAGCGACCCCATCGCCGCCTCAGCATACTCACGGAGCTCATCCCGAGACTGCTCCTCCCGGTCATCGTTGAGGACGAAGAGGGGTTCTGAGGCGCCACGGCTCCAGAACCGGAGCGCCTGCCCACACCACTCATTGGGGTTGCGCCGCGCGGGGATAAGGTCGCCGCTCCCCAAGACGGGCCGCGGTTCTGCGCGCCCCTCCTCCAAGGCGTCGGGACCCCCTGCAGTCGACGCATCGGGTACCATCGTTGTCGATGTACTGGGCCTCCCCTTAGCTAAGGAGGCGGGCCTCCGATCACCGACCTCGGCAACGGCGGCCGCCCTCTCCTTATGGCCGAGACTGGGGAGGTCGGGGACGACCTCGAGCAGCGGCACCTCAGCCATCCCAACATCAGCGGCGATGGGCGGCTCCACGGGCAAATCAGCAACGACCTCAGCAGGAGCTGATGTCGGCGCCGGCAACACGTCAGGTGGGCTCGGGGCCGCAGCCACGTCAGCAGCCTCCCCCGGCACGATGGCTGCCCCAATGGAGGGGTCAGCCTGGGAGGCTTGCCCCATGGCAACTCGTGCCGCCTGGGCCCCCGCTCGAGGGCGTCTTGTGCGGAGGCCAGCCAACCGGCATGGCACGCTGCGGCACTGGCTGCAGAAGCCGGCACTGTCTTAAGGGCCTTCCGGGGGGCCAGACCGGCCGAGCCCTGCCTCTGTTTGATGAAAGGAAAAGATAAAGTAGGATCAGGGCACACGGAGAAAGAGCCAAAACAGAGGTATCCTCAAATACTTACCTGCTCCGGACTAAGGCCAATCGGGCCTGCGGGGAGGCCCCTCGGGCCTCGGTCCCCGCAGGCGCTGCCGAGGATTGCCCCGCTGCCGGCTTTGGCGCCGTTCCCGCCTCAGGCGCCCGAGGCACCGAAGGGACGGCCTACCCAGGCATCGTCACGACGGCCTGAGGATCAACCTCCTGTACAGCCGACGCGGGCGCTTGCTCTTGGGGAGCGAGCGGATCGACCTGACTCCCCGGAGTCACCTCAATTACCTCGACCAAGGGGTCAAGTACCCCCCCGGCCTGCCTCCGCTCCTCGGACCGGGACCTTGATGTTCCGGCCCCAGATGTTGATGGCGCTAGCCCACTTGGCTGGCTCGGCGACCCCTGGCCCAGCCTCAGATCCGGGCTGAGGCCAAGACGGGCCACCATGTCGTCGCCCTCGTCATCATCATCATCATCGCCAGGCGTCTCTGGTGATGGCTCCCTCGGGAGCCCGTCCCTCTTCTACCTCCGACGACGCTTCTCCAAGGTTGCCCGAGCCCGCATCCGCTCGCGGTCCCGGGCCTTTTCCGTGTCCTTCTTCTCCTTTTTCTTCTCCGCAGCAGTCCTCCGTGCGGCTCGGTCCACCGCGACCTTTGGGACCGGTGGCAAGGAGGGTTTGTAAAACCTCAAACCCTGAGGACGGACAAAAGCCCCAACAGTAAGAATCAAAGGCGACTCGGTGCAAAACAGAAGAAGGATCGGGCACTTACCAGAGAAACGTACCCGTGGTCGGGGCGCATCGCGAGCTGGGTAAGGGCACCGGCATCCAGCCTCCCTACCGTACCCGCTACCCGCCTGCGGAGGTCATCAACGGGGAGGGAAGTCGAGGACGTCTGCGAGCCCTCCAAATCGACCCCCGGCTTCATCTCCGAAAGCGGCAACCGCCGCTCCGCCAAAGGAAGCACCCTCCGGCGATGGGTAGCGGCGACGACCCCCACGGCGGTAAGACCCCCATCTCGTAACCTCTGCAAGGCCTCCAGAAGAGGCTGGAGCTTCTCCTGTTTCTCGCGCGTGGCCCCCCAGCTCCAGTTGCTGCCGGCGGCGGTCACCACTCATTGAGAAAACGACGGGAGCCTTCCGTCGTCGTTCCAGAGGTAAAATCACCGGCTCTGCCACCCCTTGTTCGAAGACACAATGATGGCGGGGATGTACTGCTGCGCGTGCCCCTGCCTCAACTGGAGGGTGCAGCCACCGGCCCGCACCGCCATGTGGACCTTCTTTTCCCCCATCGTCAAGGCGAAGAGCTCCGTGGAGAAGAGACGGGTCCACAAATCCCAGTGGGGGTCAATCCCCAAAAAACCCTCACAAACCGCCGCGAAGATGGCCGCTTGCGCAATGGAGTTGGGGTTGAAGTTGTGCAGCTCCACCCCGTAGTAGTGCAGGAGCACCTGCATGAAACGGCTCGCTGGCACTCCGAACCCCCGCTCGTGGAAGGAGACGAAACTAACCACATACCCCGGCGGCGGAGTCGGGTCGGCCTCGCTCGTAGGGGCCATCCACTCCGGCTGCGGGTCACCGGAGAGGGGACGGAGCAAACCATCGGCGACGAGGGCCTCCAGATCGTCCATCGTGACGGTGGAGAAAGGCCACGGATCGCACGGCGGAACGACGGTCACCTTGTCAGCCATCGCTGAACGAAGGGGGTGGAGGCGGAGGGGACAAGGTGCGCGGTTTTCTTTTCTCTGGCTATTCTCTTAGGTTGCGGAAACTGTCACACCCGGTTTTAGAAGGCAAACCGAATGCGAACCATGTACGTGCCAGGATCAGTTATTCACGTACACAGCAGTTACATAATATGGACATCATCACACAGTGCTCAAAATAGTATTAATAAGGGAAATAGTCGATTTCATCATACGTCTGAGACGTCCATATAGTTCTTACAATAAATCAAAGTGCGGAAGAGAAACGTAGATAACACGGCCTTCACAGGCAGCCGACTGGGGGTTGCCGCTAACCCACACCTAGAACTCGTCGTAATCTTGGAACTCCTGGAAGTCTCCTTCCACAGCTTCATCTTCTCCTGAGCAGTGGTTGCAATGCTGACAACCTGGGGGGGGGTTTGGTGTGTAGAGCAAGGGTGAGTACACATCAACATACTCAGCAAGCATCCTGTTTGGCTGTAGTGGACTAGCTTTATGTGGGGATAAGTCAAGCAGTTGCTTTTAGTTGGTCAGGTTATTACTTACTAGTAGAAAGCCAGGTTTTAACATTAACCCAAGTTATTAGCCCAATGTATCCTTTCCAAACGGAAAGAATACCACTTACCAATACCATAATCGTAATCAGAACCATCAATCTCATTGCCACCTGTACCACAATGTCTCTGATCAAGTACCACTAATCACTGGAGCTCCCTTGGCCGCTCATAACCGCGAGCACGGCTGATATATCAGTTTCATAACACTCTGCAGAGGTTGTGCACTTTACCCACAAGCCGTGATTCCCTCTCTGGCCCGGGCTTGCAAGACCCTTATTCACTCCCAAGGTGAATGGCCAGGGATTCACTACGAAGCCTTTACAAAGATTCCCCGGGGCTGTAGCCACCCGTTAGGTTTCCTAAATGCACCGCACTCCTCCCCAAGGGACAAATCAACCTTGGCAGAGCGAGCCGCATACACCGAGCCCCATTGACGGCACGACGGCTAAGTGAACTACACCCCGGATCCTCTAATTATTCAGCTAAGGGCACCCCATTCCACCCTCATGGTTGCACTGTTTTCCCGGGCGGTCATCCATAGAACAGGTCCTTACGGAGAGGCACTCGAGAAACCGCTCGAGCCCCCTTGAATACCACAAGTACAACATCATAATAAGAGAAGGGAAAACAGCGTATCATAGATAATCACATCATGTTCATTGATTAGAGTTGAGCAATAGCATCAGACTAAGTAGTAATAATCCGACCCAAATAGGTAAACAAGGACATGGATAACAAAAGCTAGTCAATCCTTAGGTATAAATGTGTAATGCGGGGGGTGAATTAAAGAATGAATAGGACAGAGATAGGTCAAAGGACACTTGCCTCCACCAAACGACTGCTGCTCAGGGGCTTCTCCTGCGAATTCCTCGGGCTCTTCGACCGGATCGTTCTCTATGCGAGCGCAAACACACATACATACATCCACATATTTAATACAAAAGAACAGTACACCATATAAGATAACAAATAAAGCGAATATGCATCAAGTATGACGTTCGATAACGCATTTGTTATGGTTAGAAAGAAACGGGAAAGGTCTCGCAGGGGGTTAAATCTTATGCACTAATGACACAATTGGTTTTTTAACAACATAATTCTGTTATATATATTTATATATACTGATGGAAACCTAATCACTTTTAGTTGATCAACATTGCACAGGGTAAACAATTAACTACGTGAATCAATAACATAACGGAATTTTAAATTAAACTTCCTATTTTCCCATAGCATGAACAGTGATTAGCCTACTTAAAATACAGTAATTATGATCACAGAAAGTAAATAAAATTAAATAAAAAAAAAATAAAAAAAAACAGAAGGGGGGGGGCGGTTGAACCGGCCCTAGGGCGGTTGAACCGGCCCTAGGCGGGGCGCGGGCGCGGGCGGGGCTGGCCGGGCGGCTGAGCCGCTGAGCCGGCCGGTTGAACCGGCGGCCAGGCGGGCGCGCGGGGGGGGTCGGGCTGGGGAGGGCGGGCGGCGCAGGGGGCGGCCGAGCCGGCCGAGCAGGGGGCGGGGCGGCCGAGCCGCAGGGCGCGCAGGGGCGCGGGGCAGGGCGAGGGGCAGGGCGCGGGGCGGCCGAGCGGCCGAGCCGGCGGGGTGGGGCGGGCGGCCGAACCGGCCATGGGGCCGAGCGGCGAGGGGAAGGGGAGGGAGGAGAGGGGAGAGAGGGAGAGAGGGAGGAGGGGGGGGCTTACCGGCGTCGGGGATCGACGGCGAGGGGCGGCCGGCGGCAGGGGGCGGCGCGGCAAACAGGGGGCGGCGGCGGCTACCTAGGGCAGGGGGCGGGTAGGGGGTAGGGGCGGCGGCTTAGGTGGGGAGGGAGAAAATGAGGGGGGGGGAGAGGGAGAGGGTTAGGGAATAAGGGAACGAGGGGGGGGGCGGCTGGGCCTTCCAGGCCCAAGAGGGGGGGGGCGCGCAGGGGCCTGGGCCGGCCGGGGTCGGCCCACGGCGCGGGAGAGAGAGAAAAAGAGGAGAGAAAAAGAGAGGGAGAAAAAAGAAAGAAAAGATCTTCTCCACATTTTCGAAATCCGATCTTTCTACATGAATGCAATTGCGCTTTCAAAGCAATCAAAAGAAATGCAAGGTTCGGCATGGTGCATCAAACAACATAAAGTACTTAGGGTTTTCTTACACGGGAAATCCAAACCGAATCCCGCTAGAACTTTGGAAAAGGTCAAGGTTTAGCGAGGGGAAAAAGAAAAAGAAAAGGTAACGCCCGAATTTTGGCGAGTAAAGAAAAGAAAAAAATTCAACTGCAAAATTCGGGGCGTTACAAACCTATCCCCCTTAAAAGAATCTCGCCCTCGAGATTCAGGGTTGGCTAGCAAAGAGCTCTGGGTACTTGGCCATCAGATCATCTTCACGCTCCCAGGTTGCTTCTTCCTCAGAGTGGTGATTCCATCTGACTTTGCACATTCTGACGGTCTTCCTTCGGGTGACTCTATCTGCAACCTCAAGGATCTGAGCTGGCTTCTCAACATAGGTCAAGTCCTCCTGGACCTCCAGACCTTCCACTGGCAACTGCTCTTCCGGCACACGCAAGCACTTCTTCAACTGAGACACATGAAAGACATTATGCACAGCAGACAAATTCTCTGGCAAACTGAGCTGATAAGCCACTTCTCCTCGTCTTGCAAGAATCTGATACGGACCAATGTAGCGGGGTGCTAGCTTGCCTTTCACTCCGAATCTTCTGACTCCTCTGATCGGTGACACTTTCAGATAAACAAAGTCTCCGACTTCGAAACTCAGCTCTCTTCTTCTTGTGTCTGCATAGCTTCGCTGCCTCGATTGCGCTATCTTCAGATTCTCTCGGACCATCTTGATGTTCTCTTCGGCTTCAAGCAGAATATCTGGCCCAAACACCTGCTTCTCTCCAGGCTGATCCCATTGCAACGGAGTTCTGCAACTCCTTCCATACAGCGCTTGAAACGGTGACATCTTCAAACTGGCCTGATAACTGTTGTTATAGGAAAACTCTGCATAAGGCAATCGCTTGTCCCATCCGGACTGATCTTGCAACGCACAGGCTCTCAACATATCTTCAAGGATTTGATTGGTTCTTTCAGTCTGACCATCTGTCTGCGGGTGATAAGCTGAACTGAAATTCAGATGCGTGCCCAAGGCTTCATGCAACTGCTGCCAGAAATGAGAGGTGAACTGCGTTCCTCTGTCTGACACTATCTTCTTTGGCACACCATGAAGACAAACGATCCGAGACATATACAATTCTGCCAATACTGCACTGTTGTAGTTGGTCTTGACAGGTATGAAGTGGGCTGACTTGGTCAAACGGTCCACTACTACCCAAATGGAATCGTAGCCGGCTCGAGTGCGAGGCAATCCGACTATGAAATCCATACCAATTTCATCCCATTTCCACTGAGGGATCTGCAACGGTTGCAACAATCCAGCTGGCCTCTGGTGTTCTGCCTTAATTCTTCGACAACTATCGCACATAGCCACATGCTCTGCGATTTCTCTTTTCATTCCGTACCACCAGAATTTCTTCTTCAGATCCTGGTACATCTTCTCACTGCCAGGGTGAATCGAATAAGCTGTCTCATGAGCTTCCTTAAGAATCAACTCCCGAATAGACTGGACATTGGGAACACACAAGCGGTCTTTGAACCATACCACACCTCCAGCATCTTCTCGAAAATCTTTGCCTCTGCCATCTAGAATCAATCGCCGAATCTCACTGATCTTCTCATCATTTTTCTGCGCTTCTTTGATTTCGCGCTCCAAGGTAGGTTCCAATTCAACTGTGACTCCTCGCGAATTGTTCAGAAATCCGAGACTCAACCTGTCAAACTCCTTGGCCAACTCATAAGGCATCGGGCGAGCGACCATCAGATTGACTTGACTCTTTCTGCTCAAAGCATCTGCCACTACGTTCGCTTTGCCTGGATGGTAATGAATCTCCAACTCATAGTCTTTGATCAATTCTAACCATCTTCGTTGCCTCATGTTCAACTCTGACTGAGTGAATATGTACTTCAGACTCTTATGGTCTGTGTAAACATCGCATTTCTGTCCATACAGATAGTGCCTCCATGTCTTCAGTGCGTGAACCACTGCTGCCAACTCTAGATCATGGATTGGGTAATTCTTCTCATGAACCTTCAGCTGTCGGGACGAGTAAGCCACAACTCTTCCCTCTTGCATCAACACACATCCCAAACCTGTGTAACAAGCATCGCAATACACCGAGAAGGGCTTGTGCACATCAGGCAAGACTAGGACAGGCGCTGTAGTCAACTTCTCTTTCAGCGCTTCAAAGGCCTCTTGGCATTTCTGGGTCCACTTGAACTCAACCTTGTTGCCTAGCAACGCTGTCATTGGCTTCGCAATCTTCGAAAACCCTTCAATGAATCGCCGATAATATCCGGCCATTCCAATGAAGCTCTTGATTCCTCGAGCATCCGTTGGCGCTTTCCAGTTCAGAATATCTGCCACTTTCTTCGGATCCACAGCCAATCCTTCTTTGTTGATTATGTGACCCAAGAACAGGACTTCACTGATCCAGAACTCACACTTGCTCAACTTTGCATACAACTGGTGCTCTCGCAATCTCTGCAATACCATCCTCAAATGATCTGCATGTTCTTCTTCACTTTGAGAATAAACCAGAATGTCATCAATGAATACCACCACGAACTTATCAAGATAATCCATGAATACACTGTTCATCAAGTTCATAAAGAATGCTGGCGCATTGGTCAAACCAAAAGACATCACTGTGAACTCATATAAACCATACTTGGTAATGAATGCCGTCTTCGGAATGTCCGAAGGTCGGATCCTGAGCTGATGATAACCTGACCTCAGATCGATCTTGGAGAACACACTGGCTCCTCTCAACTGGTCGAACAGATCTTCTATTCTGGGCAAAGGATACTTGTTCTTGATCGTGACCTCATTCAAAGCTCTATAATCGATGCACATCCTCTTAGTGCCATCTTTCTTCTCCACAAACAAGACAGGGGCGGCCCAAGGCGAAGTGCTTGGCCGGGTGTAACCTTTCTCTGACAGCTCATCAATCTGCTTCTTAAGCTCAACCAACTCTGGTCCAGATATTCTGTAAGCTCTCTTAGAGATGGGGGCGGTTCCAGGAAGAAGCTCTATAGCAAACTCAACCTTCCGCTCTGGTGGCATACCCGGTAAATCCTTTGGAAACACATCTGGGAATTCAGACACAACCTTAATACTCTCAATTGGGTCTGCTTCACTGCTATCGACAGCCATCTGATAACAACTTCCTTTCTTTGGCTCAGGCGGGACTAACTCGGTCACCACTTCCTCTCCTAGTGGGGACACCAACTTGATTGTCCTTTTATCACAACTGATAACTGCCTGATACTTATCTAGCCAATTCATCCCTAGGATGACATCTATTCCCTGAGTACCCATTACTATAAGGTTGGCGGGAAACGCTATCCCCCTTATTTCCACACTTATATTCAAACAAATGCTATCAGCTCGAACTCTACCACCGGCTGAGTCAATTTGAATGGGGGTTAACATGGTAGTAGTTGGAAGATTATGTGCTTCTACCCATGATGCAGTAATGAAAGAATGTGTTGCTCCAGTATCAAATAACACTTCTGCAATATGGGAGTCGACTGGGAACATACCTACTATCATGTCGGGGGTCTCCTGAACTGCTTCAGCCTCCAAGTGGTTCAGTCTTCCATGATTATAGCGCGGCTGAGAGCGATTGCCTGCTCCAGGCTGAGGCACATTCTGCTTTGTTGGGGCATTGGGGCCTGACTGCTGCTGGGCTGCCTTCTTCGGACATTGCATCACCCAATGGCCTTGCTCTCCACAGTGGAAACATGCCCTGTTTCCAACCTGAGCTGGTGCTGCCTGACTGTTCTGCTGATTTGCTGGGGCAGGAAGACGAGGTGTTTGCTGATTCTGCTTTTGAAACTGACCTCCTGACTGATTGCTCTGACGGTTCTGGTACTGATGCTGAGGATACTGCCTTTGGAACTGCTGATACTGCTGACGCTGCTGATGCTGCTGAGATGGACGCTGGTTCTGCCTGAACTGCTGAGGTTGATTGCCTGAGAAACGGGGACGGCTGCTGCTCCCAGGCTGGGGTCCACTGATCTTGCGCTTACGATCTTCCATCTCCTTGCGCTTCCTTTCTGTCATGATTGCTCTGTCAATCAGGTGCTGGAATGTCGGGAAGGTGTGATTCATCAGCTGATACTGCAGAGGGTCAACCAAGCCTCTCAGGAAACGGTACTGTCGCTTGGCGTCGGTGTTGACATCTTCAGGAGCATAGCGAGACAATTGCAGAAACCTGTCTCGATACTCACTGACAGACGATGACCCTTGCTTGAGGGCCAGGAACTCCTCCTTCTTCACTGTCATCAGACCTGCAGGCACATGGTACTGACGAAAGCTACCTCGGAATTCTTCCCAGGTAATGGTGTCGGGGTTGGCATGGGTGGCGAGGTAAGACTCCCACCATGATTGGGCTGCTCCTCTCAACAGACGGGGGCCATACAAGACTTTCTCCCTGTCATCGCACTGAGCGGTGTGCAACTCCCGCTCCACAGTGCGCAGCCAATCTTCAGCATCCATGGGGTCAGAAGAGTGAGCGAACGTTGGTGGATGACCTCTCATGAATTCAGCACGCTTGTCTCTAGGCATCTGAGGCATCTGAGGCTGGGGTGGTGCTTGCTGCTGTTGCTGCTGCTGCTGCTGCTGAATGGCGGCCAGAGTCTGACCGATGGCTTGAACTGCCTGAGTCTGCATCAGAAACATCTGCTCGATCGACATCGGGGGCGGGGGCGGCAGGTGCTGCTGCTGGGGCACCTCATCCTGCGGAGCGGCTCGCTCCTGCTGAGCACGCCTTCCTCCTCTACGCCTGTTCTCTGACATCTGCAGAACGCAACCACACATCAGAACTGATCTGGCAAAGCTTGCAGCATAAGAAAAGAGTATAGAATTCTCCAACAGCACTGAACAGATGAGCATCTTCACTGATCTCCAACACAGACCACACAGCTTCTCAGATAAAGAGGAAAGGAGAATAATGGGTTTCCCAACTATATAACTAACTTTATTGACATAGTATGTAAACCAAAATGCAGGGGATACCCACACTCTGGTGACAATCATTACAAAGATCCAAATCAAACATAGTTCATCATGACAAACATAAATGCACAGGATATAGCAAACTACCCTGTCTAACTAAAACTAACTAAGACCGAGACTAACGCTAAGACTGAAGCTTCCATGTATATATTTATTTCGTATTAATTACAAGATCCAACTCTAACGATCTATGGTTCTAGGTTTATCTTGGTCTTGCAGGCGGGATTGCCATAAGACTGGTGTCCACGCTGAGGTGAGCGGTACGGGTGCTGAGTCCCAACGGGAGCGGGGGAACCACCGTCCAGAAAACGACGTTCCGCGCGCTCAGCCCGCAGCAGGGCGATCTCAGCACGAGCCCTACTCAGCTCGTCTAATGCATGGTCCAGCTCCGTGTTTAGCACGGCGGCTAGGTTGACTGTGCTGCTCAACCTAGGATTGCCCTCACCGACGGGTGAGACAATCACGCCTCCTGTGCTGCCAGATGAACGGCGGGGGTAATACTTCAGGTCAAGACCGTCAGCTGCCCCACCGAAAACCGAGCAGTAGTGCGAAAGCGCACGCCGTGCAGCATCTTGCATGGCTGCCTCAGCTGAGTCCCTCTCAGAGATAGAATAGTGCTCTGAGCAGGCCTCCGCACCCTGGAGACTGTTCTCCGGGCAGCGCACCAAGCAAGTCGCCTCCCAGCGGTCCGGGTAGACCCCGCGACTATGCTGGTAGACCACACAGCGATACTCGACGGACCAAGTATGCCGGTCAAATGCCCGACGTAGCAGGGTGTCGAGCGCATCGTGGAAGTGACACCCGCGAGCAGCGTCGCGAGTGATGGGTCGAGCAACCCATCCTTCCGGCTCAGGGTTAGCAGAGAAGTCGGTGTCGTGGCTCGAGCTGTCGTCGCCATCTCCGTCGTCTGGGTCTCCTCCAGCAGCTACTCCAGAAGCTGGGGCGCCCAGTGGTGATGCAGGGGGCGGCTCCAGAGGAAGCACAGGGGAGCAGCTCCTCACAGACTCTATCTCCTGGTGGAGCGAGAAGGAAGAGCTCTGCTGCTCCTGTCGTCGACGTTCCTGCTCCTCACGCAGGCGATGGTGTAGTCTCTCCAAGTGGCTGGACTGTCCGGCCACAGGACGGCGAAGCGGACGCTCAGCAAGGCGGGAGGGTAAGAAGGGGATGATTGACTTTCGTGCAGTGTGTCTAAGTCGAGCCATCTACAAAAGACATCGCAAGCAAAAGGGTGAGAACAGAATTAATATGACCAGCAAGTAATGAATCATAAATAAATGAAGGATCAGAATAAAACATAATTTTCAGCAAGGTATAATATGTAGTAGAACATAGGTTTGGTCAGTAGGACCAACTTTTGAAGGGATATCAAAGTCAAGGAAGAGACAGAGGTCTATAATCCTTAGAACGGCCATTCTACTCTAGGTTAGCGGTCCTACAGTCAGCACGGCTTTGATACCACTTATGTCACACCCGGTTTTAGAAGGCAAACCGAATGCGAACCATGTACGTGCCAGGATCAGTTATTCACGTACACAGCAGTTACATAATATGGACATCATCACACAGTGCTCAAAATAGTATTAATAAGGGAAATAGTCGATTTCATCATACGTCTGAGACGTCCATATAGTTCTTACAATAAATCAAAGTGCGGAAGAGAAACGTAGATAACACGGCCTTCACAGGCAGCCGACTGGGGGTTGCCGCTAACCCACACCTAGAACTCGTCGTAATCTTGGAACTCCTGGAAGTCTCCTTCCACAGCTTCATCTTCTCCTGAGCAGTGGTTGCAATGCTGACAACCTGGGGGGGGGTTTGGTGTGTAGAGCAAGGGTGAGTACACATCAACATACTCAGCAAGCATCCTGTTTGGCTGTAGTGGACTAGCTTTATGTGGGGATAAGTCAAGCAGTTGCTTTTAGTTGGTCAGGTTATTACTTACTAGTAGAAAGCCAGGTTTTAACATTAACCCAAGTTATTAGCCCAATGTATCCTTTCCAAACGGAAAGAATACCACTTACCAATACCATAATCGTAATCAGAACCATCAATCTCATTGCCACCTGTACCACAATGTCTCTGATCAAGTACCACTAATCACTGGAGCTCCCTTGGCCGCTCATAACCGCGAGCACGGCTGATATATCAGTTTCATAACACTCTGCAGAGGTTGTGCACTTTACCCACAAGCCGTGATTCCCTCTCTGGCCCGGGCTTGCAAGACCCTTATTCACTCCCAAGGTGAATGGCCAGGGATTCACTACGAAGCCTTTACAAAGATTCCCCGGGGCTGTAGCCACCCGTTAGGTTTCCTAAATGCACCGCACTCCTCCCCAAGGGACAAATCAACCTTGGCAGAGCGAGCCGCATACACCGAGCCCCATTGACGGCACGACGGCTAAGTGAACTACACCCCGGATCCTCTAATTATTCAGCTAAGGGCACCCCATTCCACCCTCATGGTTGCACTGTTTTCCCGGGCGGTCATCCATAGAACAGGTCCTTACGGAGAGGCACTCGAGAAACCGCTCGAGCCCCCTTGAATACCACAAGTACAACATCATAATAAGAGAAGGGAAAACAGCGTATCATAGATAATCACATCATGTTCATTGATTAGAGTTGAGCAATAGCATCAGACTAAGTAGTAATAATCCGACCCAAATAGGTAAACAAGGACATGGATAACAAAAGCTAGTCAATCCTTAGGTATAAATGTGTAATGCGGGGGGTGAATTAAAGAATGAATAGGACAGAGATAGGTCAAAGGACACTTGCCTCCACCAAACGACTGCTGCTCAGGGGCTTCTCCTGCGAATTCCTCGGGCTCTTCGACCGGATCGTTCTCTATGCGAGCGCAAACACACATACATACATCCACATATTTAATACAAAAGAACAGTACACCATATAAGATAACAAATAAAGCGAATATGCATCAAGTATGACGTTCGATAACGCATTTGTTATGGTTAGAAAGAAACGGGAAAGGTCTCGCAGGGGGTTAAATCTTATGCACTAATGACACAATTGGTTTTTTAACAACATAATTCTGTTATATATATTTATATATACTGATGGAAACCTAATCACTTTTAGTTGATCAACATTGCACAGGGTAAACAATTAACTACGTGAATCAATAACATAACGGAATTTTAAATTAAACTTCCTATTTTCCCATAGCATGAACAGTGATTAGCCTACTTAAAATACAGTAATTATGATCACAGAAAGTAAATAAAATTAAATAAAAAAAAATAAAAAAAAACAGAAGGGGGGGCGGTTGAACCGGCCCTAGGGCGGTTGAACCGGCCCTAGGCGGGGCGCGGGCGCGGGCGGGGCTGGCCGGGCGGCTGAGCCGCTGAGCCGGCCGGTTGAACCGGCGGCCAGGCGGGCGCGCGGGGGGGGTCGGGCTGGGGAGGGCGGGCGGCGCAGGGGGCGGCCGAGCCGGCCGAGCAGGGGGCGGGGCGGCCGAGCCGCAGGGCGCGCAGGGGCGCGGGGCAGGGCGCGGGGCAGGGCGCGGGGCGGCCGAGCGGCCGAGCCGGCGGGGTGGGGCGGGCGGCCGAACCGGCCATGGGGCCGAGCGGCGAGGGGAAGGGGAGGGAGGAGAGGGGAGAGAGGGAGAGAGGGAGGAGGGGGGGGCTTACCGGCGTCGGGGATCGACGGCGAGGGGCGGCCGGCGGCAGGGGGCGGCGCGGCAAACAGGGGGCGGCGGCGGCTACCTAGGGCAGGGGGCGGGTAGGGGGTAGGGGCGGCGGCTTAGGTGGGGAGGGAGAAAATGAGGGGGGGAGAGGGAGAGGGTTAGGGAATAAGGGAACGAGGGGGGGGGGCGGCTGGGCCTTCCAGGCCCAAGAGGGGGGGGGCGCGCAGGGGCCTGGGCCGGCCGGGGTCGGCCCACGGCGCGGGAGAGAGAGAAAAAGAGGAGAGAAAAAGAGAGGGAGAAAAAAGAAAGAAAAGATCTTCTCCACATTTTCGAAATCCGATCTTTCTACATGAATGCAATTGCGCTTTCAAAGCAATCAAAAGAAATGCAAGGTTCGGCATGGTGCATCAAACAACATAAAGTACTTAGGGTTTTCTTACACGGGAAATCCAAACCGAATCCCGCTAGAACTTTGGAAAAGGTCAAGGTTTAGCGAGGGGAAAAAGAAAAAGAAAAGGTAACGCCCGAATTTTGGCGAGTAAAGAAAAGAAAAAAATTCAACTGCAAAATTCGGGGCGTTACAGAAACCAAAGCAGAAGGCAAGCGCAAATGGCAGAGTAAAGAACCACCGCCGGCCCCTCTTTCGGGTATATAAAGGCCCGGGCGAGATCCATTCAAAACTTCGCCTGAACCCGCCGCGAAATTCAAACTCGAAGGCGAAACGCCCGTTCCTCGAACGACTCGCGCACGCGCAACGGCCGCCCCGCGAATCGCCCGTCCTGTCGCATTAACTCCTCGGCAGGGCAAGCGACACCTTTGGCAGGCGAAGCGGGCGTCGTTTCACCTCCGCCATGATGACCGTGTCAAAAAAGGTGTGCCACACTATTTAAATTCATATCCTTTTCCTCTTCCCCATTCTCTCTCTTGCTAACAGGGATCGGGAAAGGGGATATTTCGAAAGGGATCCTTCTCCGCGAAGGAAGCGGGCTCCAAGCCCATTACTGATCAGGGGTTCGAAGGCTGGCCCCTCAGAAGTGTTCGACAGTCGCCCCAGAGCACTTGGGCTCCAAGCCCATTACTGATCAGGGGTTCGAAGGCTGGCCCCTCGGAAAGGTTCGACAGTCGCCCCAGAGCGCCCGGGCTCCGCGCCCACTACTGATCAGGGGTGAAAGGGAATTAGGCTTACACCTTCTTCCTAATTGATTTTGGTGGTTGAATTGGCCAACACAAATAATTGGACTAACTAATTTGCTCTAGTCTACAAGTTTTACAGGTGCCAAAGGTTCACAATAAACCAATAAAAAGACCAAGAAAGGGTTCAAACAAAGACAGCAAAAGACAACCCAAAGGCACCCTAGTCTGGCGCACCGGACAGTGTCCGATGCACCAGGGAACCTAAAGCTAAACTCGCTACCTTCGGGAAAATGGGAGGTCGCTCCGCTATAATTCACCGGACTGTCCAGTGTCACACCGGCTGTCCGGTGTGCCAGCGGAGCAACGGCTACTTCGCGCGCAACGGTCGACTGCAACGCATTTAATACGCGCCTGCGCGCGCAGAGGACAGAGCACGCGTAGTTGGCGCACCGGACAGTCTACAGGACCTGTCCGGTGCACCACCGGACAGCCTAGAGGCCCCACCAGTCAGAGCTCCAACGGTCAGAACCCAACGGCCTGCTGACGTGGCTGGCACACCGGACAGTGTCCGGTGCGCCATGAGACAGCAGCCTTCCAACGACCATATTTTGGTGGTTGGGGCTATAAATACTCCAACCACCCCACATTCAATGGCATCCAAGTTTTCCACCTTCAACACATTACAAGATCTATAGCATTCAATTCTAGACACAACCAAAGAGATCAAATCCTCTCCCAAGTCCGGAATCACTTCAAATCAAATAGTGACTAGAGAGAGCGACATTTGTGTTCATTTGAGCTCTTGCGCTTGGATTGCTTCTTTTCTTACTCATTCTTCTTGTGATCAAACTCAATTGTAACCAAGGCAAGAGACATCAATTGTGTGGTGGTCCTTGCGGGAACTTTGTGTTCCATTTGATTGAGAAGAGAAGCTCACTTGGTCTAAGTGACCGTTTGAGAGAGGGAAAGGGTTGAAAGAGACTCGGTCTTTGTGACCACCTCAACGGGGAGTAGGTTTGCAAGAACCGAACCTCGGTAAAACAAATCATCGTGTCTCACTCTTTATTTGCCCGCGATTTGTTTTTCCGCCCTCTCTCTCGGACTCATTTATATTTCTAACGCTAACCCGGCTTGTAGTTGTGCTTAAGTTTATAAATTTCAGATTCGCCCTATTCACCCCCCCCCTCTAGGCGACTTTCAATTGGTATCGGAGTCCGGTACTTCATTAGAGCCTAGCCGCTCGAAGTGATGTCGGGAGCATCCGCCAAGAGGGAGATCGGGACCGGCGAAAAGCCCGCCACAAGCCATGGGAAGGCGCCATCCGGGGAGTCCGCCAACAAGGTGAAGGGATCCCCTTCACACGACAAGTCGCGTCGGAGCGGTGACAAGAAGAAGAAGATGAGGAAGGTGGTCTACTACGAGACCGACTCTTCGTCGCCATCCACCTCCGGCTCTGACACGCCGTCCGTAACTTCTAAGCGCCATGAGTGCAAGAAGTTTAGTAAGATTCCCCTACGCTACCCTCGCATTTCCAAACGTACTCCATTACTTTCCATCCCATTAGGCAAACCACCTATGTTTGATGGTGAAGATTATAATATGTGGAGTGATAAAATGAGGCATCATCTAACCTCACTCCACACTAGCATTTGGGATGTTATTGAAATTGGAGTACAGGTACCATCACCGGGGGATGAAGACTATGATTCGGACGAGGTCGCCCAAATCCGGCACTTTAACTCCCAAGCCACCACTATACTCCTTGCCTCTCTAAGTCGAGAGGAGTATAACAAGGTGCAAGGGTTAAAAAGCGCCAAGGAGATTTGGGACGTGCTCAAGACCGCGCACGAAGGAGATGAGGTGACCAAAATCACCAAGCGGGAGACGATCGAGGGGGAGCTCGGTCGCTTCCGGCTTCGCCAAGGGGAGGAGCCACAAGACATGTACAACCGCTTGAAGACCTTGGTGAACCAAGTGCGCAACCTCGGGAGCACCAAATGGGATGACCATGAGATGGTCAAGGTTATTCTAAGATCCTCGTTTTTCTTAACCCTACGCAAGTTCAATTAATTCGTGGTAATCCTAGATATACACTAATGTCTCCCAAGGAAGTAATAGGAAACTTTGTGAGCTTTGAGTTGATGATCAAAGGCTCAAAGAAAATCATCGAGCTAGATGGCCCCTCCACGCCCAAAGCACAACCGGTCGCATTCAAGGCAACGGAGGAGAAAAAGGAAGAGTCTACATCAAGTAGACAACCCATCGACGCCTCTAAGCTCGACAATGAGGAGATGGCGCTCATCATCAAAAGCTTCCACCAAATCCTCAAACAAAGGAGGAAGAAGGACTACAAATCCCGCTCCAAGAAAGTGTGCTACAAGTGTGGTAAGCCCGGTCATTTCATTGCTAAATGTCCATTATCTAGTGATAGTGACAGGGGCGACGACAAGAAGGGAAAGAGGAGAGAAAAGAAGAGGTACCACAAGAAGAGGGGTGGCGATGCCCATGTGTGCCACGAGTGGGACTCCGACGAGAGCTCCTCCGACTCCTCCTCCGACAAGGACGCCGCCAACATCGCCGTCACCAAGGGATTCCTCTTCCCCAACGTCGGCCACAAGTGCCTCATGGCAAAGGACGGCAAAAGGAAGAAGGTAAAATCAAAATCCTCCACTAAATATGCATCCTCTAGTGATGAAGATCATTCTAGTGATGAGGAAGATAACTTGCATACCCTTTTTGCCAACCTAAACATGCAACAAAAAGAAAAATTAAATGAATTAATTAGTGCTATTCATGAGAAGGACGAACTCTTTGATTCCCAAGAGGACTTCCTAATTAAGGAAAACAAGAAGCATGTTAAGGTTAAAAATGCATACGCTCTAGAAGTAGAAAAATATGAAAAACTATCTAGTGAGCTAAGTACTTGCCATGACATTATTGCCAACCTTAGAAATGAGAATGCTAGATTAATTCCTAAGGTTAATTCAAATGTTTTTGATGATTCAAATTCCAATCTTAGAGATGATAATGTTAGTTTACTTGCTAAGATTGAAGAATTGAATGTTTCTCTTGCTAGCCTTAGAAGTGAAAATGAAAATTTGATTGCTAAGGCTAAGGATTTAGATGTTTGCAATATTACAATTTACAATCTTAGAAGTGAGAATGACATTTTACATGCTAAGATTGTTGAACTAAAATCTTGCAAACCCTCTACATCTACCGTTGAGCATGTTTCCATTTGTACTAGATGTAGAGATATTAATGTTGATGCTGTTCATGATCACCTAGCATTAATTAAGAAACAAAATGATCACATAGCTCAACTTAATGCTAATATTAATGAGCATGACTTAGAAAATGAAAAATTTAAATTTGCTAGAAGCATGCTCTATAGTGGGAGACGCCCTAGCATCAAGGATGGCATTGGCTTCCAAAAGGGGGACAATGTCAAACTTAAAGCCCCTCCTAAAAGATTGTCTAACATTGTTAAGGGCAAGGCTCCCATGCCTCAGGATAACGAGGGTTACATTTTGTACCCTGCCGGTTATCCCGAGAGCAAAATTAGGAGAATTCATTCTAGGAAGTCTCACTCTGGCCCTAATCATGCTTTTATGTATAAGGGTGAGACATCTAGTTCTAGGCAATCAGCCCATGCTAAATTGCCTAAAAAGAAAACTCCTGCTGCATCAAATGATCATAACATTTCATTTAAAACTTTTGATGCATCTTATGTGCTAACCAACAAATCAGGCAAGGTAGTTGCCAAGTATGTTGGGGACAAACACAAGGGCACCAAGACTTGTGTTTGGGTACCCAAAGTTCTTGTATCTAATGCCAAAGGACCCAAAACCGTTTGGGTACCTAAAATCAAGAACTAAACTTGTTTTGTAGGTTTATGCATCCGGGGGCTCAAGTTGGATCATCGATAGCGGGTGCACAAACCATATGACAGGGGAGAAGAAGATGTTCTACTCCTACGAGAAAAACCAAGATCCCCAACGAGCTATCACATTCGGGGATGGGAATCAAGATTTGGTCAAAGGATTGGGTAAAATTGCTATATCACCTGACCATTCCATTTCCAATGTTTTTCTTGTAGATTCTTTAGGTTACAACTTGCTTTCAGTTTCGCAATTATGTAAAATGGGTTACAATTGTCTTTTTACAGATACATGTGTCACTGTCTTTAGAAGAAGTGATGATTCAATAGCATTTAAGGGAGTGTTAGAGGGTCAGCTATACTTAGTAGATTTTGATAGAGCTGAACTCGACACTTGCTTAATTGCTAAGACTAACATGGGCTGGCTCTGGCATCGCCGACTAGCACATGCTGGAATGAAGAATCTTCACAAGCTTCTAAAGGGAGAACACATTTTGGGACTAAAAAATGTTTATTTTGAGAAAGACAGGATTTGTAGCGCATGTCAGGCAGCGAAGCAAGTTGGTGTTCATCATCCACACAAGAATATCATGACGACCGACATACCACTCAAGCTCCTACACAAGGACCTATTCGGCCCGATAGCTTACATAAGCATCGGCGGGAGTAAGTACTGTCTAGTTATTGTGGATGACTATTCTCGCTTCACTTGGGTATTCTTTTTGCAGGAGAAATCTCATACCCAAGAGACCCTAAAGGGATTCTTGAGACGGGCTCAAAACGAGTTCGCCTTAAGGATCAAGAAAATAAGAAGCGACAACGGGACAGAGTTCAAGAACTCTCAAATCGAAGGCTTCCTTGAGGAGGAGGGCATCAAGCATGAGTTCTCTTCTCCCTACACGCCACAACAAAACGGTGTAATGGAGAGGAAGAATCGAACTCTACTGGACATGGCAAGAACCATGCTTGATGAGTACAAAACTTCGGATCGGTTCTGAGCCGAGGCGGTCAACACCGCCTGCTACGCCATCAACCAGTTATATCTACACCGAATCCTCAAGAAGACATCTTACGGACTCCTTACTGGTAAAAAGCCCAATGTTTCATATTTTAGAGTCTTTGGTAGCAAATGCTTTATTCTTGTTAAAAGAGGAAGAAAATCCAAATTTGCTCATAAGGCTGTAGAAGGCTTTTTACTAGGATATGATTCAAACACAAGGGCATATAGAGTCTTTAACAAGTCCTCTGGGCTAGTTGAAGTTTCTTGTGACATTGTGTTTGATGAAACTAACGGCTCTCAAGTAGAGCAAGTTGATCTTGATGAGATAGGTGATGAAGAGGCTCCGTGCGTCGCACTAAGGAACATGTCCATTGGGGATGTGTGTCCTAAGGAATCCGAAGAGCCACCACATGCACAAGATCAACCATCCTCCTCCACGTAAGCATCTCCACCAACTCAAAATGAGGATGAGGCTCAAGATGATAAAGGAGAAGATCAAGAAGATGAGCCACCTCAAGATGATGACAATGATCAAGGGGGAGATGCAAATGATCAAGACAAGGAGGATGAAGAACCAAGACCGTGACACCCAAGAGTCCACCAAGCAATCCAACGAGACCACCCCGTGAACACCATCCTTGGCGATATTCAAAAGGGGGTAACTACTCGATCTTGTGTTGCTCATTTTTGTGAACATTACTCTTTTGTTTCCTCTATTGAGCCACACAGGGTAGAGGAAGCACTTCAAGATTCGAATTGGGTGGTGGCGATGCAAGAGGAGCTCAACAACTTCACTAGGAATGAGGTATGGCATTTGGTTCCACGTCCTAATCAAAATGTTGTAGGAACCAAGTGGGTCTTCCGCAATAAGCAAGATGAGTGTAACACCCTGAATTTGGGGGTAGATTTTTTTTCTTCTTTTCCCTCACCAAATTCAGGCGTTACCCTTTCCTTTTTCCTTTTCTCCTCGCTAAACCTTGATCTTTTCCAAAATATAGCGGGATTCGGCTTGAAGTCCCATGTAAAGCAAAACCCTAAAATATTCTATTTTGTGTGATGCACCATGCCGGACCATGCATACCTTTTGATTGTTTAAAAATGTGAATGCATTCATTTAGAGGAAAATAGATTTTAAAAAAGAAAACCTTTTCCTTCTCCTCTCCCCCCTCCTTCCCCATTTTCGGCCCAGCCGCCCCCCCTTCCCCCCCCCCCCCCCCCCCCCCGCGTGGGCCTCGCGGCGGCCCAGCCCCCCCTTCCCTTCCCGCCGTGGGCCGCCTGGCGGCCCAGCCGCGTGCCCCCCCTCCCCCTTTGGGCCCAGTCGGCCCAACCGCCCCCCTCTTTTTTTCTTTTTTCCAAAAATCCCCTCCCCGCGGGACCCGCTCGTCATCCCCTCTCTCTCTCCCTCACCCTAACCCTAGCCGCCGTCACCCCCGTCCCGCCCCCTCGCCGTCGCCGCCCCTCCCCGGTGCCGCCGCCGCGCCGGCCTCCCTCTCCGGTGAGGTTTCTCCCTCCCCCCTCCCTCCTCTCCTCCCCTCCCTCCTCCTTCCCTCCCGCCGGCGTCCCCCGCCCCCTCGCCATGGGCGCGCCCGCCTCGGCCCCGACGAGCTCGGCCGCTCCGGCGAGCTCGGCCTCGGCCCCGGCTCCGGCCGCCCCGGCCTCGCCCGCGCTCGACCGCCCGCTCGGCCGCCCTCCCCGCGCCGCCCTCGGCCGTCCCCGGCCCGGCCGCCCCCGCCTCCGGCGAGCTCAGCCCCGGCCCCGGCCCCGGCCGCCGTCGGCTCGGCCGCCCTCGGCCGTTCGCGCCCGGCCGCGCCGCCCCGCCCCCGTCGCGCCCGACCCCGGCCGCCCCGGCCTCGCCCGCGCCCGCCCTCGCCGCGCCGCTCTCCGGCGAGCTCGGCTCGGCCGCCCGGCCTCGGCCGCCCCGCCCCGCCCCGCCTCGGCCACGCCCGGCCCCGGCGCGCCCGCCCCTCGCCGTGCCCCGGCTGCCCCGGCTCGGCCGCCCCCGCGCGAGCCTTGCTCGGCCGCCCCGTGCCCCGGCTCGGCCGTCCCCGCCGCGCCCGCGCCCGGCTCGGCCGTGCCCGCCTCGGCCCCGTGCCGTCCCGGCCCCGGCCGTGCCCCCCGCCTCGCCCGTGCTTCGCCCCACCCGTGCGCCGTGCTCGCCCGCTCGCCCCGCCGTGCCTTGCTCACGTCGTGACGTCCCCGGCGTGGCCTCGAGCTCGGCCCGGCGTGGCCTTGAGCTCGGCTAGCGCTCGGCCCCGACGTGCGCACGGCTAGTTCGTGGCGTGTGCGTGCGGTCTCGCGCGCGTGCTCGCGTAGTGCGCGTGCCTTGGCACGACCCGTCGTGCCCCGTCTACCCCCAGACGCCCCGTCAACCCCCCCCCCCCCCCCCCCGTGTCCTATGCGCACTAATCCCGTTGTTCATATTAATAAGATAGGGGTCTCAATTTGGAAATTGGTTACGTCAGTTAATTTGTATAGCTAATCATCTATCTCATTCAACGATAATCTACTAAAAGTGGCCACGTTTACATTAGTGCATGTAGCTAATTCTTTTGTTAAGACCAATTGGAATTAGAACACGTGACGTCTAGTTATTCATCAACCCATAGTGCGTCTCGGGCTTAAGCTCTAACCCTCGCGAGACCTTTTCTCATTTCTTTCCAATCATGGTAAGTTCATTATCGCATGTGATATTCTATGCATATTTACTTCATTTGTTCTCTTGTATGGTGTACTGTTTGTTCCCTAATTTGAATGGATGGATGTATGTATGCTTGCAATCGCATAGAGAACGATCCGGTCGAAGAGCCTGAGGAACTCGCAGGAGAAGCCCCTGAGCAGCAGTCGGTTGGTGGAGGCAAGTGTCCCTTGACCTATCTCTGTCCTATACATTCTTTAATTCACCTCCCGCATTACACATTTATACTTAAGGATTGACTAGCTTTTGTTATCCATGTCCTTGTTTACCTATTTGGGTTGGATTATTATTGTCTAGCTTTATGCTATTGCTTAACTCTAATCAATGAACATGATGAGATTATCTATGATACGCTGTTTTCCCTTCTCTTATTATGATGTTGTACTTGTGGTCTTCACGGGGGCTCGAGCGGTTTCTCGAGTGCCTCTCCGTAAGGACCTGTTCTATGGATGACCGCCCGAGAAAACAGTGCAACCATGAGGGTGGAATGGGATGCCCTTAGCTGAATAATTAGAGGATCCGGGGTGTAGTTCACTTAGCCGTCGTGCCGTCAATGGGGCTCGGTGTATGCGGCTCGCTCTGCCAAGTTTGGGTTCGCCCCTTGGGGAGGAGTGCGGTGCATTTAGGAAACCTAACGGGTGGCTACAGCCCCGGGGAATCTTTGTAAAGGCTACGTAGTGATGCCCTGCTAGGCCACCTAGGTAGTGGTCAGTGGGGAGTAGCTCTCTCCGGGCAGAATGGGAATCACGACTTGTGGGTAAAGTGCACAACCTCTGCAGAGTGTTTGAAAACTAATATATCAGCCGTGCTCGCGGTTATGAGCGGCCAAGGGAGCTCCAGTGATTAGTGGTACTTGATCAGAGACATTATGGTACAGGTGGCTATGAGATTGATGGTTTTGGTTATGACTATGGTGCTGGTAAGTGGTATTCTTTCCGTTTGGAAAGGGTACATCGGGCTAATAACTTGGGTTAATGCTAAAACCTGGCTTTCTATTAGTAAATAATAATCTGACCAACTAAAAGCAACTGCTTGACTTATCCCCACATAAAGCTAGTCCACTACAGCCAAACAGGATACTTGCTGAGTATGTTGATGTGTACTCACCCTTGCTCTACACACCAAACCCCCCCCCATCCCCAGGTTGTCAGCATTGCAACCACTGCTCAGGCGAAGATGAAGCTGTGGAAGGAGACTTTCAGGAGTTCCAAGACTACGACGAGTTCTACGCGTGGGTTAGCGGCAATCCCCAGTCGGCTGCGTGTGAAGGCCGCGTTTATCTACGTTTCTTTTCCGCACTTTGATTTATTGTAAGGACTATATGGACGTCTCAGACGTATGATGTAATCGACTATTATTTCCCTTTTTAATACTATTTGAGCACTATGTGATGATGTCCATGTTATATAACTGTTGTGTACGTGAATAACTGATCCTGGCACGTACATGGTTCGCATTCGGTTTGCCTTCTAAAACCGGGTGTGACATAAGTGGTATCAAAGCCGTGCTGACTGTAAGACCGCTAACCTAGAATAGAATGGTCGTTCTAAGGACTATAGACCTTTGTCCCTGCCTTGACTTTGATATCCCTTCAAAAGTTGGTCATACCGACCAAACCTATGTTCTACTATACATTATACCTTGCTGAAAATTGTGTTTTATTCTAATCTTTCATTTATTTATGATTCATTATTTGCTGGTCATATTAATTCTGTTCTCACCCTTTTGCTTGCGATGTCTTTTGTAGATGGCTCGACTTAGACACACTGCACGAAAGTCCGTCATCCCCTTCTTACCCTCCCGCCTTGCTGAGCGTCCGCTTCGCCGTCCCGTGGCCAGACAGTCCAGCCACTTGGAGAGACTTCACCACCGCCTGCATGAGGAGCAGGAACGTCGACGACAGGAGCAGCAGGGCTCTTCCTTCTCGCTCCAACAGGAGATAGAGTCCATGAGGAGCTGCTCCCCTGTGCTTCCCCTGGAGGCGCCCCCTGCACCACCACTAGGCGCCCCAGCTTCTGGAGTAGCTGCTGGAGGAGACCCAGACGACGGAGGTGGCGACGACAGCTCGAGCCACGACACCGACTTCTCTACTGACCATGAGCCGGAAGGATGGGTTGCTCGACCCATCGCTCGCGACGCTGCTCGCGGGTGTCACTTCCATGATGCGCTCGACACCCTGCTACGTCGGGCACTTAACCGGCGTACTTGGTCCATCGAGTATCGCTGTGTGGTCTACCAGCATAGTCGCGGGGTCTACCTGGACCGCTGGGAGGCAACCTGCTTGGTGCGTCGTCCGGAGAACAGTCTCCAGGGTGCGGAGGCCTGCTCAGAGCACTATTCTATCTCTGAGCGGGACTCAGCTGAGGCAGCCATGCAAGATGCTGCACGGCGTGCGCTTTCGCACTACTGCTCGGTTCTCGGTGGGGTAGCTGACGGTCTTGACCTGAAGTATTACCCCTGCCGTCCATCTGGCAGCACAGGAGGCGTGATTGTCTCACCTGTCGGTGAGGACAATCCTAGGTTGAGCAGCACAGTCAACCTAGCCGCCGTGCTAAACACGGAGCTGGACCATGCGCTAGACGAGCTGAGTAGGGCTCGTGCTGAGATCGCCCTGCTGCGGGCTGAGCGCGCGGAACGTCGTCACCTGGATGATGGTTCCCCCGCTCCCGTCGGGACTCAGCACCCGTACCGCTCACCTCGGCGTGGACACCAGGCTTATGGCAATCCCGACTGCAAGACCAAGATAAATCTAGAACCATAGATCGTTAGAGTTGGACCTTGTAATTAATACAAAATATATACGTAGAAGCTACAGTCTTAGCGTTAGTCTCGCTTTTAGTTAGTCTTAGTTAGACAAGGTAGTTTGCTATATCCTGTGCATTTATGTTTGTCATGATGAACTATGTTTGGTTTGGATCTTTGTAATGACTGTCACCAGAGTGTGGGTATCCCCTGCATTTTGGTTTACCTATTATGTTAATGGAGTTAGTTATATAGTTGGGAAACCTTTTATTCCACTTTCCTCTTTATTTGAGAAGCTGTGTGGTCTGTGTTGGAGATCAGTGAAGATGCTCATCTGTTCAGTGCTGTTGGAGGATTCTATACTCCTTTCTTATGCTGCAAGATTTGCCAGATCAGTTCTGATGTGTGGTTGCATTCTGCAGATGTCAGAGAACAGGCGCAGAGGAGGAAGGCGTGCTTGTGACACCCCAGGTGTCAGTTTCGTGTTATGACAGGAGATTAATCCTAATCTCGGATGCTCAGTAAAAATTTCTATATCTCGATCGTGTCTATCTCTGTCTATCAGGCTTTCTCATGGAAGTTCACCGAATTCGGAGTTAATCGATCGCGAGAAATGGCCAAATTTGGAGCCTGTTAAAACTTTTATCCTCAGCACGAATGCAAACTCGAAGATCATTCTCGAATTATAAATCTCATCTGAAGCTCATTAAATCAAACTCTCGACGACTATCATCTGATCTGAGCCCGAATCAAATTCCTCGCACTTCGATCGATGTTCGACTATTTTAATCTGAATCCGTACTCTCAAAAGGAATACTCAGTACATCGCCCTCTAATTAATTTTATCCGACTCGGCTAAATATCTCATGGCCGAACCGAATTCAAAACTCACTCCGACAGCGATTTTTAAAATGTCACAATTCGCTTTCTCCGACTAAAATTCAAAGCCGATCAGAAATCTGAGAGAAACATTTATTTCTAAAATAGTGCGCGAGGAATTATTTCCGAGCAAATTTAAATCAAACTCTCGGCCGAACTAATTGCTCAATCGTCCGTTCGCCGAAATCTATTTCGCTCTGTTCTGCGTACAGGCAAATTTCGCGGGAACATTTTATTCCGTAAAATGATTTAGCGCAACCCGGTTTAGTGTTTGGGCCAAATCCAACCCAGCCCAATAGGCCCACTAAGAAACCCTAACCCTAGGGCTTCTTCTATAAATAGGGGTGCTCACTTGACAAATTTGCACTCCCACCCTCCATTTTTTTCCCTAGCCGCCACCAGCCATACTCCCTGTCTTCTTCCTCCTGCTCACGGCAGCAGCAGCCAGCCTCCTCACGCACGCCAGGCAGGGCATTCTTCTTCCCCGCGCGCAGAGGCTCCCTGCAGCCATCTCCCTCTCTCCTTCCACATCCTAGCCAACTCCAGCCCCTTGGTCATGCGCTCCCTCTCCCAGGTCTGAGCTCAAGCGGTTGACGCCCAGGCTGGAGACCGAACTCGCCTCTGCCCTGGCTGCGTTGGTGGCCGAAGTTCTCGTCGTTGGTGGAGATCTCGGCTAGTCCTGCAACAGCTCCTCCCATGGCCGCCTCCCTGGCGCACCTCGCCAGCAGCAGGGAGTGTCCAAGTGTAGGCGAGCAGCAGGTCCTCCTCTCCTCCATGGGCGCGCAACCCCTTCCCCTTGGCTTCACCTCCCTCGGCGGTGCCCTTCTTCCCCAAGAAGGAGCAGCGGCTCCCATGGCCAAGAGCTCAACGTCGGCCTCCTTCCTGTGTCCCTTGCCGCAGGAGCAGTAGCTCTTCCTCCCCATGCCTGCGCCATTCCCTGCTCTTGCCGTGGCCGAGCTCACCCCTGCTAGGAGCTCGCCCCATTTCTCCCTGGCCGAATGCTTCCCCTGCTGCTAGCTCTCCACCCATGACAAGCCGCCCTCCCGGCAGCAAGCTCCTCTGTCGGCGCCGGCCCACAGCAGCAGGAAGCCTCCCTGGGCGCTTGTTCCCCCGACGCTCGCCCCGTCAACAGCCGTCGACCTCGCGCAGCAACAACAACACCCTCTGCTGTGTCGCGCTCGCCGGGTCGGGCCTCACGCCGTCGTTCTGCGCAGCGTTTCTGCGTCGTCATCAAAACCCATGGTGAGACCCCACTGTCCCGCGTTTCTCGTGTTCGATAAAATAACCAAACTAATAAATCGTGTATAAAATTGTGCCGTGCTCGCAGCCCTTGTCGACGTCACGCCTCGCGCATCGCTCGTCGGCAAAGAGCCCAAACTAATGGCATGCATGCGCGACACGAGTCGGCCAGGTTGTTCGCCTTGAGTGATTCACGATTTGTTTTATTTACATATTTTGTCGATAATGTGCATGTGGTTCTTTGTGTGTGAAAGTATAATTGTATGAATGGAAGCGTGTAGGGAAGAAAATAAAATAGAAAAGAACTCGGGTATTTTTATTTTGATAGGAAAATATGCGATGCGTTGTTGATGCGAAAACTAAATTACAAAATGTGGATTTTGTTTTGGGAAATGCATCGATATGTGTTTATGTGAAAAGTGTATTTGTTTTAAGCAATGTGATGGGATTCGTAATTTTAGAGGGGATATATTTATTGACGTGACGAGTAGTTTAGAGAATGCTAGTTTGCGTAGAGGATGTATCGTTGAGACGTGAGTGTCAGAGTCCATTTATATTAGTGGTCGCGCCACATTGATTGAAGTGTCTCGAGTGCACGCCATAATATGGTTGTATGCGAGACAGAGTTATGCGCATGATGAGTCTAGTAAAAATCCATCGGTGTCGGCATGATTTCTGTTGTATGGCGGATCGATGCCTTGCCTTGTCAATCATTACATTCCATGCCCCATGGGATAAATAAATGTCTTGTTGATCGATCAGAGGTCTTATATGAGCGTTATCGTGGCCCAATAATTATTGGAAGCAAGTAGCGTTCATAAGTAGGTCCTTGTTAAAATTGAAGAACAATCCGATAACATATGCACAAAAATGCTTTAGGTCCTTCAGTAGCAAATGTAAGTCTTATGGAGTTTTACACCATGTGTTGTTAGACCCCCAAAAACGTGCTATTTTAGATGACTTGGGTGTTAACTAATTTAAGTTGAGCAATGGTTGAGAAACACTGATCAATCGGCTCCAACCCATGTTCTTGAGTTACGATGTCTAAAATGGGTTGCTAAGTCTTATGCTGTGATTTGCCAACTAATGTTAAGTAGGAGTCAAATTCGTTAAGTGATTGTTATATATGTGTTGTCTCGGATTGCGATAATAATATGCAAGCCGACGTGTAGAATGTATAGCGGCCTAGATTGTTACTCTGGCTAGCCGACTTGTTAGATGGCTTGGTTAAGTTTGTAGTCGCGATGAATTGCTTGTTGTGGTCTAAATGTGTATGGTTATGGTTGGGAATGAAAAGTATTAGTGCTCATGTGATGTCTAAATTAAAACGCAAATGGTTGGGTGCTTATCAGGGAGAATGTGTCGTTGATTGGTTGTAGTAGTTTTAGTGCACGAAATGACTTGAATAAAAATTAGTAAGTCTACTTGTTAGTCCTTATTTGATTAATTTAACTCTAAGAAGTGGTAAAGTGCTAGAATGATTCAAGTCTCTAGAATGCTGCAATTTTTGAATTATATAGAAACTGGAATTTATTGATTGCTGTTTTGGGCTGCACGCATTGTTTTCGTTGTGCTGTTTGTTTGATAAACCAAATCATGTTTTCGGTAGAAAGGTCATATAGAAGAGTTGTAGATAACACGATTATCTTACTTGTACTAAAATTTGACAGCCATAAACCTGATTGTTTAGTAGTTGTGCCTTTCACAAGCCCAGCACCTGAATCTGTCGAAATTCTGAACAGATTTCAGAGATTGCAATGGTTGCTTAAGTTAATCTTGGAATTAGTTATTGGTGGTCACAATAAAGTTGTAGATAACTTTATTATCTTACTTGTGTTAAAATTTGACAGCCATAGGTCTGACAGTTTAGGAGTTATGCTTTTTACAAATTCAGTAACTGAATCTGTCCAAATTCTGTACAGATTTCAGAAACTGTATTGTTTGTTAAATTTAATGTTGCAATCTGTTCATGGTCATTATAAGAAAGTTGTATATGCTTTTCTGATCTTGCTTGTGTTAAAATTTCATAACTAAAGGCCTGACGGTTTAAGAGTTATGAATTTTAGAACTTGGTTGCTGTGTTCTGTCCACTGTCAAAACAGATTTTAAAAACTGTAATGTTTGATTTGATTAAACCTGGAATCACTTCTTGGTGATTATAAAAGTTATGTAGTGCTTTTGCCAAGCTTTCCAAAAAGTCTTGGATCACTATTTTTGGTGGTCTGAAGATTAAGTTACATGTGTTTGAAGTGTGAAGACTGAATCTGTCCAGTTTTGGACAACACAGCCTTCATAATATATTTTACCCTTGATACATGCTAAACCAGCTAGGGATGTTTATAAATGATATGTAGACAATTTAATTAGCTTTCCAGAAAGTCTAGGATAAATTTAATTGGATGTCTGAATCTTCAGTTAGGAATTTTTAAAGTCACAAGTCTGAATCTGTCCAAATCTGGACAGCGCTGTTGTGTTAACATCTTTTGACCTTGCTAAGTGTTTAATCATGCTGTGATGACAATACCAAAGTTGTAAAGCACTTTTTAAGCTTTCCAAAAAGTCCTAGTTGCTATTTTTGGATTCATATTTTAAAAGTTATGATTAAAACAAGTGACTGCTGTATTGCTGTCCAAAAATCTGCAAGTGCCCATTTGATGATTGAGTTCACCCGTTTGGCTAAAAATGCTTAGTTAGCACTTAGCGGGCATAGGCTCGTAATGGCTAAACATAGACTAACATGTGTTCCATGATTAAGGTGCTTGCTTGCTGTAGTTGATTGTGATAGATGAGTCCGTCGACTTGGATGCATCGGTCCTCTGTTAAACTTGTTTGTGATGCTTTTGTGTGATCAATAGAACTAATGCAAAGTCGTAGCAATTAAATAAATGCGTGTACCTGTGATATCGTATTTGTGTTGCGTAAATAAATAAGATATGGTCGTCTTGTTAATGGTGTTAATGATGAACGCTGATAACGTACGAATAGCTAGCGCTTGTGTATAGTCGTTGCGGTGTCTTACTACTTGGTGTTTAGTTCGCTACCGTGTATTGTATATCTTGTGATAACTTTTCATTATATTCATACATATGCATCTTGCATCTCATTTAGGACCGAGAGATGGTGATCGTGCACGTGATATGGTGCCAACCACAGGATGCCGTTGGTGGACGACCCAAGGAAGGATGGACTTAACCAGTAGATGCTCGCCAAGCGAGTACCTCCCCAGCAAACACTGTCTAAGTGTTAAATTAAAGGCAAGCCCCGGTTTTATGCATAACCGTTATATATGCTATTTTACTGCACTTAATGTTTGTAGGCTTGTACTGTGCACTTAAGTGTAGGAGTTAACTGAAACCCTAGTTGCATGAACTCAGGATTCCTATTGAGATGAATACTAGTATGCTAGGTCGAGTAGCTGCTTATTTAATTAGGATCTCGGTAGAAGTCGAGTGATTTTTCTAGCACTCGCGCGAGGTTAGGACATTGATTGTACCCACTTTCATATCGTACTGATGTTGGTTTGTGGGCAACAATCCATGGGGATTGGTTGTTCACGGGATGAAAATTTGAATAAGGATTAAGGTGTGGTACCGTGAGTCAAGCGTTTGAACGTACTAAACATATGCCGAGAAATATGGTAAATCGGTAAGCCTAGTACCTGATTGAACCTGGCAGTGGACTTTACCCCTCACGCGACCTGAGACGAGGTCTCCCATTCCGGTTATGGTGGGTACAAGTGCGGTCACTGCACGACGGCCAGTCGGGGTCAGTGAGGCATTGTACGCCAAGGCAGTGAGCCCTGATCTGCTGACGGGGAATCGATGGGGACGGTTGATATGTGTGGGGACGGAGTGCCTCGCCATGTCGTGTGTTTAGGTTTACCTTGCAAGGATAAAACTCGATTCGAATCGTCTGCTTCTCGCAGCTAATGAGACTGCTTGATCCATGCTGCTACATTGAGTAACAAGTGGAACTGTGTTGAGATGATACAAGCTGTTGATTGCTAAAAATGCTTGCTACTATGTATGAGTAGATAGTACACTTTTAGCCTTAAGAGAGTCACACTTAATTTTGACAAAGTTAAAATCTTGATTTAGAAACTCAGCTAGTGCTTTTGGCAACCAAACCCCACAGCCAAACAGCTACATGTCTAGAGGTAGAGGAGTAGACTCCTCACACCGGGTAAGTCTAGCTGAGTATTAGTATACTCAGCCTTGCTTGTGGCATAATTTTTGCAGGTACTCCTTAGGATTATTTGTTGATGGTGTGACTTGGCCTTCATCCCTACCACCGGGATAGACGGTCGAGTGGGTTACTGCTTCCGCAGGAGAGGACCAGGAGGAGTAGCGTGGCCAGGCTTCGCCATGTTACTCGGTTTTCTCCGTTAGTTATTTCCGCTGCATTAAAATTTATGGTTATTATTTCTGAAACTCCGATAATGTAATTACTAATGATATTTATTAAATGTGTGGTATTATGTTTTATTGTATTTCTCTGTGCCTCACCTTCGAGTGAGCTAGTGGTATTCGATCCTGGATAAGTGGCCTCGTCGGACTAGATCCGAGGGACTGACGATTTATTCCTATTTAAGTGTGGTCTAGCCTTTAAGGCGGGACTTAGGCACTTAAGTTGGAATAATTCGGGCGGTTCCGCCACAGCTGGTATCGGAGCGAATACCATCACAGAGAAGTCAATAAGTCATGATTACCAACCTTTTCTAAAGTAAAACTTGCTTAGAAACCAAAGTTGGATAGATGTCAGGACGATAAGGATAGACCTAGGACGTGAAGCCTTAGGAAATAGATGGGTAGCTAGGTGGCTATTTATATAGGCCATAAAGGCTACTAATACTAGTAATAAGGATGCTGTAGAAGCACCCGAAAATTAGTTAGGTCTGAGAAGACGACTAGAATGAGCATGCATCATGATTGTCGCATCATTGTTTCTTGTGCATCAACATGCTTCTCTCACCTTTATTCAAATTAATAAGAAATTGTGAATAATGTGATGTATTGCCACCTTGTGAACTATAAGAAATGCCTTACCTCATGTCAAATTGGTAAGTCTTGTTGGGTCGTGTTATGTGTTTCTCTCGTCTTGCTATCTAGGTGGTATTGTAATGTTCAACCCTTTTGCCAATAAAAATTGTTGCTTGTTTTGCTCATAAAAAGACCCCATCCAAACCACCTTGAGTTTAGCAAGTAAAACCTCTTAAAAAAATCATGATGGTGTTGGTGTTTCTAGCCCTTGTGTGTTGCGCTATTGGTAATGCACCTGCACAGCTTATAGACCCCCATAGCTTAACCACTAGCCAAACCGGAACTTCCTTGTGCAAGCGGTTATGTCAAAAAAAAACATCGTTTGTTGTCTAGTTGCGCAAACCATGACCAAGCCATGTTTCTTTCCATAAATCCTTGCCCCTAAAACTTCATGGCGTTTCTGTTGATCATCCTAGCTGATCCTGTTTGCCTACCTCTCCTTTCGCATGGATCTGGTGATCTCTTTCCTTGTGAGTCATGTTGTGGCTTTATCATCCGAATCCCTGGATCCTTTAATGATTCTGCCCCGTTATCTGGTTATCTGCTATAACCCATTCTCAAGTATCAGATGTTGATCTGGCCTAAATCTCTCAATTCTGGTCGATCTCATGCTCTTCCTCCAAGAATCATGATGCCATTTTATCGATTCTATCTCTAAGCAGTGTATCCATTTGGTTCAATGGATTATGCTGTTGACTTTAGTTCTCTCATGTCTCAGCAAGTTGCCAATCTATTTTGATCTCATGGTCGGTTCATCCTTATATCAAATCTCGTGCTAATCTCTGACCTGGTAATCCCTGTGATGATCATAAAATGGTTCTCTGAGTTAAATAAAAATTCTCATCTGATGCTCTTTTGCCAACAATCTTCGCTTCAACTCTGGTCACATTCTTATTTTCTGAGCCATACTCTCATGGGCTCCATCTATTTATGCTAGGTGGAATTCTCGTTGGTTACGTTTGGTAATGGTGTTATGACTAACGACTGATGGAGCCGCGACGAAACCGAGAGCCTACTATGGTGCACACATGGTTGAGCTGCTCGGCACGCGCTGGTATCGTGGTTAATAGTCGTGATCCGTTACGAGACTATACCGATGTGCTATCTTTTGTGGACACTCTCTCCGAATGATCGCTGCATTTTGTCTCGATATGTCGCGATATTCTATCCAAATCTGTCTCCAGTATCTTATCAGATACCCTCTCATGAATTTGCATCTATCTTCAGTCTGGGAGTTACATGCTTCTCCACCCTTAAATATCCTCATTCGAATCTCGGGACGAGATTCTTTTTAAGGGGGGAAGGCTGTGACACCCCAGGTGTCAGTTTCGTGTTATGACAGGAGATTAATCCTAATCTCGGATGCTCAGTAAAAATTTCTATATCTCGATCGTGTCTATCTCTGTCTATCAGGCTTTCTCATGGAAGTTCACCGAATTCGGAGTTAATCGATCGCGAGAAATGGCCAAATTTGGAGCCTGTTAAAACTTTTATCCTCAGCACGAATGCAAACTCGAAGATCATTCTCGAATTATAAATCTCATCTGAAGCTCATTAAATCAAACTCTCGACGACTATCATCTGATCTGAGCCCGAATCAAATTCCTCGCACTTCAATCGATGTTCGACTATTTTAATCTGAATCCGTACTCTCAAAAGGAATACTCAGTACATCGCCCTCTAATTAATTTTATCCGACTCGGCTAAATATCTCATGGCCGAACCGAATTCAAAACTCACTCCGACAGCGATTTTTAAAATGTCACAATTCGCTTTCTCCGACTAAAATTCAAAGCCGATCAGAAATCTGAGAGAAACATTTATTTCTAAAATAGTGCGCGAGGAATTATTTCCGAGCAAATTTAAATCAAACTCTCGGCCGAACTAATTGCTCAATCGTCCGTTCGCCGAAATCTATTTCGCTCTGTTCTGCGTACAGGCAAATTTCGCGGGAACATTTTATTCCGTAAAATGATTTAGCGCAACCCGGTTTAGTGTTTGGGCCAAATCCAGCCCAGCCCAATAGGCCCACTAAGAAACCCTAACCCTAGGGCTTCTTCTATAAATAGGGGTGCTCACTTGACAAATTTGCACTCCCACCCTCCATTTTTTTCCCTAGCCGCCACCAGCCATACTCCCTGTCTTCTTCCTCCTGCTCACGGCAGCAGCAGCCAGCCTCCTCACGCACGCCAGGCAGGGCATTCTTCTTCCCCGCGCGCAGAGGCTCCCTGCAGCCATCTCCCTCTCTCCTTCCACATCCTAGCCAACTCCAGCCCCTTGGTCATGCGCTCCCTCTCCCAGGTCTGAGCTCAAGCGGTTGACGCCCAGGCTGGAGACCGAACTCGCCTCTGCCCTGGCTGCGTTGGTGGCCGAAGTTCTCGTCGTTGGTGGAGATCTCGGCTAGTCCTGCAACAGCTCCTCCCATGGCCGCCTCCCTGGCGCACCTCGCCAGCAGCAGGGAGTGTCCAAGTGCAGGCGAGCAGCAGCTCCTCCTCTCCTCCATGGGCGCGCAACCCCTTCCCCTTGGCTTCACCTCCCTCGGCGGCGCCCTTCTTCCCCAAGAAGGAGCAGCGGCTCCCATGGCCAAGAGCTCAACGTCGGCCTCCTTCCTGTGTCCCTTGCCGCAGGAGCAGTAGCTCTTCCTCCCCATGCCTGCGCCATTCCCTGCTCTTGCCGTGGCCGAGCTCACCCCTGCCAGGAGCTCGCCCCATTTCTCCCTGGCCGAATGCTTCCCCTGCTGCTAGCTCTCCACCCATGACAAGCCGCCCTCCCGGCAGCAAGCTCCTCTGTCGGCGCCGGCCCACAGCAGCAGGAAGCCTCCCTGGGCGCTTGTTCCCCCGACGCTCGCCCCGTCAACAACCGTCGACCTCGCGCAGCAACAACAACACCCTCTGCTGTGTCGCGCTCGCCGGGTCGGGCCTCACGCCGTCGTTCTGCGCAGCGTTTCTGCGTCGTCATCAAAACCCATGGTGAGACCCCACTGTCCCGCGTTTCTCGTGTTCGATAAAATAACCAAACTAATAAATCGTGTATAAAATTGTGCCGTGCTCGCAGCCCTTGTCGACGTCACGCCTCGCGCATCGCTCGTCGGCAAAGAGCCCAAACTAATGGCATGCATGCGCGACACGAGTCGGCCAGGTTGTTCGCCTTGAGTGATTCACGATTTGTTTTATTTACATATTTTGTCGATAATGTGCATGTGGTTCTTTGTGTGTGAAAGTATAATTGTATGAATGGAAGCGTGTAGGGAAGAAAATAAAATAGAAAAGAACTCGGGTATTTTTATTTTGATAGGAAAATATGCGATGCGTTGTTGATGCGAAAACTAAATTACAAAATGTGGATTTTGTTTTGGGAAATGCATCGATATGTGTTTATGTGAAAAGTGTATTTGTTTTAAGCAATGTGATGGGATTCGTAATTTTAGAGGGGATATATTTATTGACGTGACGAGTAGTTTAGAGAATGCTAGTTTGCGTAGAGGATGTATCGTTGAGACGTGAGTGTCAGAGTCCATTTATATTAGTGGTCGCGCCACATTGATTGAAGTGTCTCGAGTGCACGCCATAATATGGTTGTATGCGAGACAGAGTTATGCGCATGATGAGTCTAGTAAAAATCCATCGGTGTCGGCATGATTTCTGTTGTATGGCGGATCGATGCCTTGCCTTGTCAATCATTACATTCCATGCCGCATGGGATAAATAAATGTCTTGTTGATCGATCAGAGGTCTTATATGAGCGTTATCGTGGCCCAATAATTATTGGAAGCAAGTAGCGTTCATAAGTAGGTCCTTGTTAAAATTGAAGAACAATCCGATAACATATGCACAAAAATGCTTTAGGTCCTTCAGTAGCAAATGTAAGTCTTATGGAGTTTTACACCATGTGTTGTTAGACCCCCAAAAACGTGCTATTTTAGATGACTTGGGTGTTAACTAATTTAAGTTGAGCAATGGTTGAGAAACACTGATCAATCGGCTCCAACCCATGTTCTTGAGTTACGATGTCTAAAATGGGTTGCTAAGTCTTATGCTGTGATTTGCCAACTAATGTTAAGTAGGAGTCAAATTCGTTAAGTGATTGTTATATATGTGTTGTCTCGGATTGCGATAATAATATGCAAGCCGACGTGTAGGATGTATAGCGGCCTAGATTGTTACTCTGGCTAGCCGACTTGTTAGATGGCTTGGTTAAGTTTGTAGTCGCGATGAATTGCTTGTTGTGGTCTAAATGTGTATGGTTATGGTTGGGAATGAAAAGTATTAGTGCTCATGTGATGTCTAAATTAAAACGCAAATGGTTGGGTGCTTATCAGGGAGAATGTGTCGTTGATTGGTTGTAGTAGTTTTAGTGCACGAAATGACTTGAATAAAAATTAGTAAGTCTACTTGTTAGTCCTTATTTGATTAATTTAACTCTAAGAAGTGGTAAAGTGCTAGAATGATTCAAGTCTCTAGAATGCTGCAATTTTTGAATTATATAGAAACTGGAATTTATTGATTGCTGTTTTGGGCTGCACGCATTGTTTTCGTTGTGCTGTTTGTTTGATAAACCAAATCATGTTTTCGGTAGAAAGGTCATATAGAAGAGTTGTAGATAACACGATTATCTTACTTGTACTAAAATTTGACAGCCATAAACCTGATTGTTTAGTAGTTGTGCCTTTCACAAGCCCAGCACCTGAATCTGTCGAAATTCTGAACAGATTTCAGAGATTGCAATGGTTGCTCAAGTTAATCTTGGAATTAGTTATTGGTGGTCACAATAAAGTTGTAGATAACTTTATTATCTTACTTGTGTTAAAATTTGACAGCCATAGGTCTGACAGTTTAGGAGTTATGCTTTTTACAAATTCAGTAACTGAATCTGTCCAAATTCTGTACAGATTTCAGAAACTGTATTGTTTGTTAAATTTAATGTTGCAATCTGTTCATGGTCATTATAAGAAAGTTGTATATGCTTTTCTGATCTTGCTTGTGTTAAAATTTCATAACTAAAGGCCTGACGGTTTAAGAGTTATGAATTTTAGAACTTGGTTGCTGTGTTCTGTCCACTGTCAAAACAGATTTTAAAAACTGTAATGTTTGATTTGATTAAACCTGGAATCACTTCTTGATGATTATAAAAGTTATGTAGTGCTTTTGCCAAGCTTTCCAAAAAGTCTTGGATCACTATTTTTGGTGGTCTGAAGATTAAGTTACATGTGTTTGAAGTGTGAAGACTGAATCTGTCCAGTTTTGGACAACACAGCCTTCATAATATATTTTACCCTTGATACATGCTAAACCAGCTAGGGATGTTTATAAATGATATGTAGACAATTTAATTAGCTTTCCAGAAAGTCTAGGATAAATTTAATTGGATGTCTGAATCTTCAGTTAGGAATTTTTAAAGTCACAAGTCTGAATCTGTCCAAATCTGGACAGCGCTGTTGTGTTAACATCTTTTGACCTTGCTAAGTGTTTAATCATGCTGTGATGACAATACCAAAGTTGTAAAGCACTTTTTAAGCTTTCCAAAAAGTCCTAGTTGCTATTTTTGGATTCATATTTTAAAAGTTATGATTAAAACAAGTGACTGCTGTATTGCTGTCCAAAAATCTGCAAGTGCCCATTTGATGATTGAGTTCACCCGTTTGGCTAAAAATGCTTAGTTAGCACTTAGCGGGCATAGGCTCGTAATGGCTAAACATAGACTAACATGTGTTCCATGATTAAGGTGCTTGCTTGCTGTAGTTGATTGTGATAGATGAGTCCGTCGACTTGGATGCATCGGTCCTCTGTTAAACTTGTTTGTGATGCTTTTGTGTGATCAATAGAACTAATGCAAAGTCGTAGCAATTAAATAAATGCGTGTACCTGTGATATCGTATTTGTGTTGCGTAAATAAATAAGATATGGTCGTCTTGTTAATGGTGTTAATGATGAACGCTGATAACGTACGAATAGCTAGCGCTTGTGTATAGTCGTTGCGGTGTCTTACTACTTGGTGTTTAGTTCGCTACCGTGTATTGTATATCTTGTGATAACTTTTCATTATATTCATACATATGCATCTTGCATCTCATTTAGGACCGAGAGATGGTGATCGTGCACGTGATATGGTGCCAACCACAGGATGCCGTTGGTGGACGACCTAAGGAAGGATGGACTTAACCAGTAGATGCTCGCCAAGCGAGTACCTCCCCAGCAAACACTGTCTAAGTGTTAAATTAAAGGCAAGCCCCGGTTTTATGCATAACCGTTATATATGCTATTTTACTGCACTTAATGTTTGTAGGCTTGTACTGTGCACTTAAGTGTAGGAGTTAACTGAAACCCTAGTTGCATGAACTCAGGATTCCTATTGAGATGAATACTAGTATGCTAGGTCGAGTAGCTGCTTATTTAATTAGGATCTCGGTAGAAGTCGAGTGATTTTTCTAGCACTCGCGCGAGGTCAGGACATTGATTGTACCCACTTTCATATCGTACTGATGTTGGTTTGTGGGCAACAATCCATGGGGATTGGTTGTTCACGGGATGAAAATTTGAATAAGGATTAAGGTGTGGTACCGTGAGTCAAGCGTTTGAACGTACTAAACATATGCCGAGAAATATGGTAAATCGGTAAGCCTAGTACCTGATTGAACCTGGCAGTGGACTTTACCCCTCACGCGACCTGAGACGAGGTCTCCCATTCCGGTTATGGTGGGTACAAGTGCGGTCACTGCACGACGGCCAGTCGGGGTCAGTGAGGCATTGTACGCCAAGGCGGTGAGCCCTGATCTGCTGACGGGGAATCGATGGGGACGGTTGATATGTGTGGGGACGGAGTGCCTCGCCATGTCGTGTGTTTAGGTTTACCTTGCAAGGATAAAACTCGATTCGAATCGTCTGCTTCTCGCAGCTAATGAGACTGCTTGATCCATGCTGCTACATTGAGTAACAAGTGGAACTGTGTTGAGATGATACAAGCTGTTGATTGCTAAAAATGCTTGCTACTATGTATGAGTAGATAGTACACTTTTAGCCTTAAGAGAGTCACACTTAATTTTGACAAAGTTAAAATCTTGATTTAGAAACTCAGCTAGTGCTTTTGGCAACCAAACCCCACAGCCAAACAGCTACATGTCTAGAGGTAGAGGAGTAGACTCCTCACACCGGGTAAGTCTAGCTGAGTATTAGTATACTCAGCCTTGCTTGTGGCATAATTTTTGCAGGTACTCCTTAGGATTATTTGTTGATGGTGTGACTTGGCCTTCATCCCTGCCACCGGGATAGACGGTCGAGTGGGTTACTGCTTCCGCAGGAGAGGACCAGGAGGAGTAGCGTGGCCAGGCTTCGCCATGTTACTCGGTTTTCTCCGTTAGTTATTTCCGCTGCATTAAAATTTATGGTTATTATTTCTGAAACTCCGATAATGTAATTACTAATGATATTTATTAAATGTGTGGTATTATGTTTTATTGTATTTCTCTGTGCCTCACCTTCGAGTGAGCTAGTGGTATTCGATCCTGGATAAGTGGCCTCGTCGGACTAGATCCGAGGGACTGACGATTTATTCCTATTTAAGTGTGGTCTAGCCTTTAAGGCGGGACTTAGGCACTTAAGTTGGAATAATTCGGGCGGTTCCGCCACAGCGCTCAGCAGGAGCGAGCCGCTCAGCAGGAAGAGGTGCCCCAGCAACAGCATCTACCGCCCCCGCCCCCGATGTCGATCGAGCAGATGTTTCTGATGCAGACTCAGGCAGTTCAAGCCATCGGTCAGACTCTGGCCGCCATTCAGCAGCAGCAGCAGCAGCAAGCACCACCTCAGCCTCAGATGCCTCAGATGCCCAGAGACAAGCGTGCTGAATTCATGAGAGGTCATCAACCAACGTTCGCTCACTCTTCTGACCCCATGGATGCTGAAGACTGGTTGCGCACTGTGGAGCGGGAGTTGCATACCGCTTAGTGCGATGATAGGGAGAAAGTCCTGTATGGTCCCCGTCTGTTGAGAGGAGCAGCTCAGTCATGGTGGGAGTCTTACCTCGCCACCCATGCCCACCCTGACGCCATCACCTGGGAAGAGTTCAGAGGAAGCTTTCGTCAGTACCATGTGCCTGCAGGTCTGATGACAGTGAAGAAGGAGGAGTTCCTGGCCCTCAAGCAAGGGTCATTGTCTGTCAGTGAGTACCGGGACATGTTTCTGCAGTTGTCTCGCTATGCTCCTGAAGATGTCAACACCGACGCCAAGCGGCAGTACCATTTCCTGAGAGGCTTGGTTGACCCTCTGCAGTACCAACTGATGAATCACACTTTCCCGACATTTCAGCACCTGATTGATAGAGCAATCATGACAGAGAGGAAGAGTAAGGAGATGGAGGATCGTAAGCGTAAGATCAGTGGACCCCAGCCTGGAAGCAGCAATCGTCCTCGTTTCTCAGGCAATCAACCTCAACAGTTCAGGCAGAACCAGCGTCTACCTCAGCAGCATCAGCAGTTCCAAAGGCACTATCCTCAGCATCAGTATCAGAACCGTCAGAGCAATCAGTCAGGAGGAGGTCAGTTTCAGAGGCAGAATCAGCAGGCACCTCGTCTTCCTGCCCCAACAGCCCAGCAGAACAGTCAAGCAGCACCAGCTCAGGTTGGAAACGGGGCATATTTCCACTGTGGAGAGCAAGGCCACTGGGTGATGCAATGTCCGAAGAAGGCAGCCTAGCAGCAATCAGGCCCCAATGCCCCAGCAAAGCAGAACGTGTCTCAGCCTGGAGCAGGCAACCGCTCTCAGCCACGTTACAATCATGGGAGACTGAATCACTTGGAGGCTGAAGCAGTTCAGGAGACCCCCGGCATGATAGTAGGTATGTTCCCAGTCGACTCCCATATTGCAGAAGTGTTATTTGATACTGGAGCAACACATTCTTTCATTACTGCATCATGGGTAGAAGCACATAATCTTCCAATTACTACCATGTCAAACCCCATTCAAATTGACTCAGCCGGTGGTAGAATTCGAGCCGATAGCATTTGTTTGAATATAAGTGTGGAAATAAGGGGGATAGCGTTTCCCGCCAACCTTATAGTAATGGGTACTCAGGGAATAGATGTCATCCTAGGGATGAATTGGCTAGATAAGTATCAGGCAGTTATCAGTTGTGATAAGAGGACAATCAAGTTGGTGTCCCCACTAGGAGAGGAAGTGGTGACCGAGTTAGTCCTGCATGAGCCAAAGAAAGGAAGTTGTTATCAGATAGCTGTCGATAGCAGTGAAGCAGACCCAATTGAGAGTATCAAGGTTGTGTCCGAGTTCCCAGATGTGTTTCCAAAGGACTTACCGGGTATGCCACCAGAGCGGAAAGTTGAGTTTGCCATAGAGCTTCTTCCTAGAACCTCCCCTATCTTCAAGAGAGGTTACAGAATATCTGGACCAGAGTTGGTTGAACTTAAGGAGCAGATTGATGAGCTGTCAGAGAAAGGTTACATCCGGCCAAGCACCTCGCCTTGGGCCGCTCCTGTCTTGTTCGTGGAAAAGAAAGATGGCACCAAAAGGATGTGTATCGATTATCGAGCTTTGAATGAAGTCATGATCAAGAACAAGTATCCTTTGCCCAGAATAGAAGATCTGTTCGACCAGTTGAGAGGAGCCAGTGTGTTCTCCAAGATTGATCTGAGGTCAGGTTATCATCAGCTCAGGATCCGACCTTCAGACATTCCGAAGACAGCATTCATTACCAAGTATGGTTTGTATGAGTTCACAGTGATGTCTTTTGGTTTGACCAATGCGCCAGCGTTCTTTATGAACTTGATGAACAACGTATTCATGGATTACCTTGATAAGTTTGTGGTGGTATTCATCGACGACATTCTGATTTACTCTCAAAGTGAAGAAGAGCATGCAGATCATTTGAAGATGGTATTGCAGAGATTGCGAGAGCACCAGTTGTATGCAAAGTTAAGCAAGTGTGAATTCTAGATCAATGAAGTCCTGTTCTTGGGTCACATAATCAACAAAGAAGGATTGGCTGTGGATCCGAAGAAAGTGGCAGACATTCTGAATTGGAAAGCGCCAACAGATACTTGAGGAATCAAGAGTTTCATTGGAATGGCCGGATATTATCGGTGATTCATTGAAAGGTTCTCAAAGATTGCGAAACCAATGACAGTGTTGCTAGGCAACAAGGTTGAGTTCAAGTGGACCCAGAAATGCCAAGAGGCCTTCGAAGCGCTGAAAGAGAAGTTGACAACAGCGCCTGTCCTAGTCTTGCCTGATGTGCACAAGCCCTTCTCGGTGTATTGTGATGCTTGTTACACAGGTTTGGGATGTGTGTTGATGCAAGAGGGAAGAGTTGTGGCTTACTCGTCCTGACAGCTGAAGGTTCATGAGAAGAATTACCCAATCCATGACCTAGAGTTGGCAGCAGTGGTTCACGCACTAAAGACATGGAGGCACTACCTGAATGGACAGAAATGTGATGTTTACACAGACCACAAGAGTCTGAAGTACATATTCACTCAGTCAGAGTTGAATATGAGGCAGCGAAGATGGTTAGAGTTGATCAAAGACTATGAGTTGGAGATTCACTACCATCCAGGTAAAGCGAACGTAGTGGCAGATGCTTTGAGCAGGAAGAGTCAGGTCAATCTGATGGTCGCTCGTCCGATGCCTTACGAGTTGGCCAAGGAGTTTGACAGGTTGAGTCTCAGATTTCTAAACAATTCGCGAGGAGTCACAGTCGAGTTGGAACCTACCCTGGAGCGAGAAATCAAAGAAGCGCAGAAAAATGATGAGAAGATCAGTGAGATCCGGCGACTGATTCTAGATGGCAGAGGCAAAGACTTTCGAGAAGATGCAGAAGGTGTGATATGTTCAAAGACCGCTTGTGTGTTCCCAATGTCCAATCCATTCGGGAGTTGATCCTTAAGGAAGCTCATGAGACAGCCTATTCGATTCACCCTGGCAGTGAGAAGATGTATCAGGATCTGAAGAAGAAATTCTAGTGGTACAGAATGAAGAGGGAAATCGCAGAGCATGTGGCTATGTGCGATAGTTGTCGAAGAATTAAGGCAGAGCACCAGAGACCAGCTGGATTGTTGCAACCGTTGCAAATTCCTCAGTGGAAATGGGATGAAATCGGTATGGATTTCATAGTCGGATTGCCTCGCACACGAGCCGGCTACGATTCCATTTGGGTAGTAGTGGACCGTTTAACCAAGTCAGCCCACTTCATACCTGTCAAGACCAACTACAGCAGTGCAGTATTGGCAGAATTGTATGTCTCGGATCGTTTGTCTTCATGGTGTGCCAAAGAAGATAGTGTCAGACAGAGGAACGCAGTTCACCTCTCATTTCTGGCAGCAGTTGCATGAAGCCTTGGGCACACATCTGAATTTCAGTTCAGCTTATCATCCGCAGACAGATGGTCAGACCGAAAGAACCAATCAAATTCTTGAAGACATGTTGAGAGCCTGTGCGTTGCAAGATCAGTCCGGATGGGACAAGAGATTGCCTTATGCAGAGTTTTCCTATAACAACAGTTACCAGGCCAGTTTGAAGATGTCACCATTTCAGGCACTCTATGGGAGGAGTTGTAGAACTCCGTTGCAATGGGATCAGCCTGGAGAAAAGCAGGTGTTTGGACCAGACATTTTGCTTGAGGCCGAAGAGAACATCAGGATGGTTCGAGAGAATCTGAAGATAGCGCAATCGAGGCAGCGAAGCTATGCAGACACAAGAAGAAGAGAGCTGAGTTTCGAAGTCGGAGACTTTGTCTATCTGAAAGTGTCACCGATCAGAGGAGTCAGAAGGTTCGGAGTCAAAGGCAAGCTAGCACCCCGCTACATTGGTCCGTACCAAATTCTCTCAAGGCGTGGAGAAGTGGCCTATCAGCTCAGTCTGCCAGAGAATTTGTCTGTTGTGCATGATGTCTTTCATGTGTCTCAGTTGAAGAAGTGCTTGCGTGTGCCAGAAGAGCAGTTGCCAGTGGAAGGTCTTGAAGTCCAGGAGGACTTGACCTACGTTGAGAAGCCAGTGCAGATCCTTGAGGTTGCAGACAGAGTCACCCGAAGGAAGACCATCAGGATGTGCAAAGTTAGGTGGAATCACCATTCAGAGGGAGAAGCAACCTGGGAGCGTGAAGATGATCTGTTGACTAAATACCCAGAGCTCTTTGCTAGCCAACCCTGAATCTCAAGGGCGAGATTCTTTTAAGGGGGATAGGTTTGTAACGCCCTGAATTTGGGGGTAGATTTTTTTTCTTCTTTTCCCTCACCAAATTCAGGCGTTACCCTTTCCTTTTTCCTTTTCTCCTCGCTAAACCTTGATCTTTTCCAAAATATAGCGGGATTCGGCTTGAAGTCCCATGTAAAGCAAAACCCTAAAATATTCTATTTTGTGTGATGCACCATGCCGGACCATGCATACCTTTTGATTGTTTAAAAATGTGAATGCATTCATTTAGAGGAAAATAGATTTTAGAAAAAGAAAACCTTTTCCTTCTCCTCTCCCCCCTCCTTCCCCATTTTCGGCCCAGCCGCCCCCCCCTTCCCCCCCCCCCCCGCGTGGGCCTCGCGGCGGCCCAGCCGCGCCCCCCCCTCCCCCTTTGGGCCCAGCCGGCCCAACCGCCCCCCTCTTTTTTTTCTTTTTCCAAAAATCCCCTCCCCGCGGGCCCCGCTCGTCATCCCCTCTCTCTCTCCCTCACCCTAACCCTAGCCGCCGTCGCCCCCGTCCCGCCCCCGCGCCGCCGCCTCCACGCCGGCCTCCCTCTCCGGTGAGGTTTCTCCCTCCCCCCTCCCTCCTCTCCTCCCCTCCGTCCTCCTTCCCTCCCGCCGGCGTCCCCCGCCCCCGCTCCATGGGCGCGCCCGCCTCGGCTCCGGCAAGCTCGGCCTCGGCCCCGGCTCCGGCCGCCCCGGCCTCGCCCGCGCCCGCCCTCCCCGCGCCGCTCTCCGGCGAGCTCGGCTCGGCCGCCCGGCCTCGGCTGCCTCGCCCCGCCCGCCCCCCCGGCGAGCTCGCGCCGGCCCCGCCCCGACCCCGGCCTCGGCCGCCCCGCCCCGCCTCGGCCACGCCCGGCCCCGGCGCGCCCGCGCCTCGGCTGCCCCGGCTCGGCCGCCCCCGCGCGAGCCCCGCTCGGCCGCCCCGTGCCCCGGCTCGGCCGTCCCCGCCGCGCCCGCGCCCGGCTCGGTCGTGCCCCCCGCCCCGCCCGTGCGCCGTGCTCGCCCGCTCGCCCCGCCGTGCCTTGCTCGCGTCGTGACGGCCCCGGCGTGGCCTCAAGCTCGGCCCAGCGTGCCTTTAGCGCGCGGCTTTGAGCTCGGCTAGCGCTCGGCCCCGACGTGCGCACGGCTAGTTCGTGGCGTGTGCGTGCGGTCTCGCGCGCGTGCTCGCGTGCCTTGGCACGACCCGTCGTGCCCCGTCTACCCCCCCCCCCCCCCCGTGTCCTATGCGCGCTAATCCCGTTGTTCATATTAATAAGATAGGGGTCTCAATTTGGAAATTGGTTACGTCAGTTAATTTGTATAGCTAATCATCTATCTCATTCAACGATAATCTACTAAAAGTGGTCACGTTTACATTAGTGCATGTAGCTAATTCTTTTGTTAAGACCAATTGGAATTAGAACACGTGACGTCTAGTTATTCATCAACCCATAGTGCGTCTCGGGCTTAAGCTCTAACCCTCGCGAGACCTTTTCTCATTTCTTTCCAATCATGGTAAGTTCATTATCGCATGTGATATTCTATGCATATTTACTTCATTTATTCTCTTGTATGGTGTACTATTTGTTCCCTAATTTGAATGGATGGATGTATGTATGCTTGCAATCGCATAGAGAACGATCCGGTCGAAGAGCCTGAGGAACTCGCAGGAGAAGCCCCTGAGCAGCAGTCGGTTGGTGGAGGCAAGTGTCCCTTGACCTATCTCTGTCATATACATTCTTTAATTCACCTCCCGCATTACACATTTATACTTAAGGATTGACTAGCTTTTGTTATCCATGTCCTTGTTTACCTATTTGGGTTGGATTATTATTGTCTAGCTTTATGCTATTGCTTAACTCTAATCAATGAACATGATGAGATTATCTATGATACGCTGTTTTCCCTTCTCTTATTATGATGTTGTACTTGTGGTCTTCAAGGGGGCTCGAGCGGTTTCTCGAGTGCCTCTCCGTAAGGACCTGTTCTATGGATGACCGCCCGAGAAAACAGTGCAACCATGAGGGTGGAATGGGATGCCCTTAGCTGAATAATTAGAGGATCCGGGGTGTAGTTCACTTAGCCGTCGTGCCGTCAATGGGGCTCAGTGTATGCGGCTCGCTCTGCCAAGTTTGGGTTCGCCCCTTGGGGAGGAGTGCGGTGCATTTAGGAAACCTAACGGGTGGCTATAGCCTCGGGGAATCTTTGTAAAGGCTACGTAGTGATGCCCTGCTAGGCCACCTAGGTAGTGGTCAATGGGGAGTAGCTCTCTCCGGGCAGAATGGGAATCACGGCTTGTGGGTAAAGTGCACAACCTCTGCAGAGTGTTTGAAAACTGATATATCAGCCGTGCTCGCGGTTATGAGCAGCCAAGGGAGCTCCAGTGATTAGTGGTACTTGATCAGAGACATTATGGTACAGGTGGCTATGAGATCGATGGTTTTGGTTATGACTATGGTGCTGGTAAGTGGTATTCTTTCCGTTTGGAAAGGGTACATCGGGCTAATAACTTGGGTTAATGCTAAAACCTGGCTTTCTATTAGTAAATAATAATCTGACCAACTAAAAGCAACTGCTTGACTTATCCCCACATAAAGCTAGTCCACTACAGCCAAACAGGATACTTGTTGAGTATGTTGATGTGCACTCACCCTTGCTCTACACACCAAACCCCCCCCATCCCCAGGTTGTCAGCATTGCAACCACTGCTCAGGCGAAGATGAAGCTGTGGAAGGAGACTTTCAGGAGTTCCAAGACTACGACGAGTTCTAGGCGTGGGTTAGCGGCAACCCCCAGTCGGCTGCCTGTGAAGGCCGCGTTTATCTACGTTTCTTTTCCGCACTTTGATTTATTGTAAGGACTATATGGACGTCTCAGATGTATGATGTAATCGACTATTATTTCCCTTTTTAATACTATTTGAGCACTGTGTGATGATGTCCATGTTATGTAACTGTTGTGTACGTGAATAACTGATCCTGGCACGTACATGGTTCGCATTCGGTTTGCCTTCTAAAACCGGGTGTGACAATGAGCATGGTGTGGTGACAAGGAACAAAGCCCAACTTGTGGCCAAGGGATATTCACAAGTCGAAGGTTTGGATTTCGGTGAAACCTATGCACCCATAGCTAGGCTTGAGTCAATTCGCATTTTACTTGCCTATGCTACTTACCATGGCTTTAAGCTTTACCAAATGGACGTGAAAAGTGCCTTCCTCAACGGACCAATCAAGGAGGAGGTCTATGTTGAGCAACCTCCCGGCTTTGAAGATAGTGAGTACCCTAACCATGTTTACAAACACTCTAAGGCGCTTTATGGGCTCAAGCAAGCCCCAAGAGCATGGTATGAATGCCTAAGAGATTTCCTTATCACTAATGGTTTCAAAGTCGGAAAGGTCGATCCTACTTTATTTACTAAAACTCTTGACAATGATTTGTTCGTATGCCAAATTTATGTTGATGATATTATATTTGGGTCTACTAACGAATCTACATGTGAAGAATTTAGTAGGATCATGACACAAAAATTCGAGATGTCGATGATGGGGGAGTTGAAGTACTTCTTGGGATTTCAAGTGAAGCAACTCCAAGAGGGCACCTTCATTAGCCAAACGAAGTACATTCAAGACATTCTAAACAAGTTTGGGATGAAGGATGCCAAGCCCATCAAGACACCCATGGGAACCAATGCGCATCTCGACCTCGACACGGGAGGTAAATCCGTCGATCAGAAGGTATACCGGTCGATGATAGGTTCTTTACTATATTTATGTGCATCTCGACCGGATATTATGCTTTTTGTATGCATGTGTGCAAGATTCCAAGCCGACCCTAAGGAAGCTCACCTTACGGTCGTAAAACGAATCTTGAGATATTTATTTTATACTCCTAAGTTTGGGCTTTGGTACCCTCAGGGATCCACATTTGATTTAATTGGTTATTCAGATGCCGATTGGGCGGGGTGTAAAATTAATAGAAAGAGCACATCGGGGACTTGCCAGTTCTTGGGAAGGTCTCTGATGTCTTGCGCTTCAAAGAAGCAAAATTCCGTAGCTCTTTCTACCGCCGAAGCCGAGTATATTGCTGCAGGCCATTGTTGCGCGCAATTACTTTGGATGAGGCAAACCCTTAGGGACTATGGTTACAAATTAACCAAAGTTCCTCTTCTATGTGATAATGAGAGTGCAATCCGCATGGCGGATAATCCTGTTGAGCATAGCCGCACTAAACACATAGCCATTCGGTAACATTTTCTAAGGGATCACCAACAAAAGGGGGATATCGAGATTGCATGTATTAACACCAAGGAACAATTAGCCGATATCTTTAGTAAGCCATTAGATGAACAAACCTTTAACAAACTTAGGCATGAGCTAAATATTCTTGATACTCGGAATTTCTTTTGATGTCTTGCATACATAGCTCATTAATATACCTTTGATCATGTCTCTTTTATATGCTATGACTAATGTGTTTTCAAGTGTATCTCAAACCAAGTCATAGATTGAAAGGGAATTGGAGTCTTTGGTGAAGACAAAGGCTTCCACTCCACTCCATCAAATTGCAATCCTTCGTCGTCGCTCTGAGCCTCTCTCCAACTTTGGTATAATCTTCACTCATATTGTGTTCGCCAAAGGGGGAGAAATTAGTTCCAAGGGCTTATATTTCACTCAAGTATCCATTTTTGGCGATTCATGCCAAAGGGGGAGAAAGTATTAGCCCAAAGCAAAAGGACCGCACCACCACCAATTTTCAAAAATTTAAATTAAAAAAAGGTGTTTTCAAAATGGTGATTTTTCAAATTGGTATCTTAAAACCCTCTTGAACACTAAGAGGAGGATTTAATTGAGGGGGAGTTTTGTGTAAGTCAAAGGAAAACCATTTGAAACAGAGGGAGAAAATTTCAAATCTTGAAAATGCTTCTCAAAATCTTATTCATTTATCCTTGACTATTTGCAAAAAGACCATGAAAAGGATTTACAAAAGAATTTGCAAAAACAAAACATGTGGTGCAAGCGTGGTCCAAAATGTTAAAAATATATAAAGAAACAATCCATGCATATCTTATGAGAATTTATATTGGTTCAATTCTAAGTAATCTTTGCACTTACATTATGCAAACTAGTTCAATTATACACTTCTATATTTGCTTTGGTTTGTGTTGGCATCAATCACCAAAAAGGGGGAGATTGAAAGGGAATTAGGCTTACACCTTCTTCCTAATTGATTTTGGTGGTTGAATTGTCCAACACAAATAATTGGACTAACTAGTTTGCTCTAGTCTACAAGTTTTACAGGTGCCAAAGGTTCACAATAAACCAATAAAAAGACCAAGAAAGGGTTCAAACAAAGAGAGCAAAAGACAACCCAAAGGCACCCTTGTTTGGCGCTCCGCTATAATTCACCGGACTGTCCGGTGAAGCACCGGACAGTGTCCGGTGTCACAACGGACTGTCTGGTGTGCCAGCGAAGCAACAGCTACTTCGCGCGCAACGGTCGACTGCAACGCATTTTGTCGGGGACCATAATTAGGGGTACCCTCAAGACTCCTAATTCTCAGCTGGTAACCCCCATCAGCATAAAGCTGCTAAGGTCTGATGGGTGCGATTAAGTCAGGGATCAGTCCATTCGAGCGACTCGATCAAGCCTCGCCCGAGCCTAGCCTCGGACAAGGGCAGCCGACCCCGGAGGATTTCCGTCTCGCCCGAGGCCCCCCTCCAACGGCGGACATATTTCCAGCTCGCCCGAGGCCCTGCCTTCGCTGAGAAGCAACCCTGACTAAATCGCCGCACCAACCGACCAAGTCGCAGGAGCATTTAACAGAAAGAAGGACAGCGCCGCCTGCGCCACTCCGACTGCAGTGCCACTTGACAGAGTGAGACTGACAGGCAGTCAGGCCCTGCCAAAGGCACCCTAGGAAGCTCCGCCCGACCCAGGGCTTGGACTCGGGCTCGGTCCCGGAAGACGGCGAACTCCGCTCCGCCTGACCCAGGGCTCGGACTCGGGCTAAGTCCCGGAAGACGGCGAACTCCGCTCCGCCCGACCCAGGGCTCGGACTCGGGCTAAGTCCCGGAAGACGGCGAACTCCGCTCCGCCCGACCCAGGGCTCGGACTCGGGCAAAGTCCCGGAAGACGGCGAACTCCGCTCCGCCCGACCCAGGGCTTGGACTCGAGCTAAGTCCCGGAAGACGGCGAACTCCGCTCCGCCCGACCAAGGGCTCGGACTCGGGCTAAGTCCCGGAAGACGGCGAACTCCGCTCCGCCCGACCCAGGGCTCGGACTCAGGCTAAGTCCCGGAAGACGACGAACTCCGCTTCGCCCGACCCCAGGGCTCGGACTCGGGCTCAGCCCCAGAAGACGACGAACTCCGCTTCGCCTGACCCCAGGGCTCGGACTCCGCCCTGGCCTCTGCCGAACGACCTCCGCCTCGCCCGACCCAGGGGCTCGGACTCGGCCTTGGCCATGGAAGACGGACTCGACCTCGGCTTCGGAGGAGCCTCCACGTCGCCCAACCTAGGGCGCAGGCCAGCCGCGTCAACAGGAAGCGCCATCATCACCCTACCCCGAGCTGACTCGGGCCGCAGAGAACAAGACCGGTGTCCCATCTGGCTAGCTCCGCCAGATAGGCAATGATGGCGCCCCGCATGCTCTGTGACGACGACGGCTCTCAGCTCTCTTACGGAAGCAGGAGGACGTCAGCAAGGACTCAACCGCTCCGACAGCTGTCCCTCCGCCAGGCTCCGTCGCTCCTCCGACGGCCACGACTTCACACCAGCTGGGTGCCAAAATCTCTCTGGCTGCCACATCGGCATGTACTTAGCGCGCTAGCTCTCCCCCGCTAGACACGTAGCACTCTGCTACACCCCCATTGTACACCTGGATCCTCTCCTTACGCCTATAAAAGGAAGGACCAGGGCCCTCTTAGATAAGGTTGGCCACGCGGGGACGAGGACGGGACAGGCGCTCTCTTGGGGCCGCTCGCTTCCCTCTCCCGCGTGGACGCTTGTAACCCCCTACTGCAAGCGCACCCGACCCGGGCGCGGGACGAACACGAAGGTCGCGGGATTCCCACCTCTCTCACGCCGGTCTCCGGCCGCCTCGCTCCTTCCCCCCTTCGCGCTCGCCCACGCGCTCGACACATCTGGGCTGGGGCACGCGGCACTCACTCGTCGGCCTGAGGGACCCCCCGGTCTCGAAACGCCGACAGTTGGCGCGCCAGGTAGGGGCCTGCTGCGTGTTGACGAATAGCTTCCCGTCAAGCTCCAGATGGGCAGTCTCCAGCAACCTCTCCGACCCGGGACGGTGCTCCGTTTCGGGAGTCTTGGGTTCATGTCCTTCGACGGCAGCTACGACATGATACTCCTTCCACCGCCGCGCGACAACGACAAAGGCGGACGACAGCCCGCCCGCCGGCGGCGGAATCGACGACGTCTTCCCCGCGTGGTGGAAGAACAACATTCGAGCTCGCCCTGTCCTCTCCCCCGCCAACGGAGGGGGAGGCGGGGCGACCAAGGCCAAGCGGGAGGCCGCGCCTCGTCGGCTGTCGAGCGAGTCGACGTCCCTAGCGCCCCAACGGGGGGCGCGTCGGGCATCGACCTCGCGTTTGAGACGAAGGCGAGCGCCGTCTCCCCACGACACGCCAATCCCAAGCAAGCGGACGATGCCAGCACGCTCGCGGAAGGCTTGCTGGGCATCACCCTCGTACCTGAGATGACGATGCAGTCAGTCCCCGACGTGACTTCATTGCCGTTCGTCGACCAAAAGGTACTGACCGATTCCCATCCTACGTCATTTAGATTCAGTCTCAACCCGCCTAGCGACCTTGCTTTGGCGGGCACTCTCGTGGAGGCGAGTTCAAACCCTCTGGGGTTTCGCACGCGGTCGCCTTGGGACCGGCTGACGGACGTCTCGACCTATGGGCCCTCCGGGTCCGAGGAAGACGACGACCCCGGCATCTGCTGGGATTTCTCTGGACTTGGCAACCCCATTGCCATGCGGGACTTCATGACCGCATGTGACTACTGCCTCTCCGACTGTTCCGACGGTAGCCGCAGCCTCGACGACGAGGACTGCGGCCCAAGCCGCGAATGTTTCCACGTCGATCTAGGGGGTCCCTCCGAAGGCAATCATCTCGGCATGCCGGAGGACGGTGATCTCCCTAGGCCGGTGCCTCGCGCTGACATCCCGCAGGAGCTAGCTGTGGTCCCCGTTCCAGCGGGGGGTCACGACCCACAACTCGAGCAAGTACGCGGGGCACAGGCTAGGTTCGACGAGGGAGCAAGAGCGCTTGAGCCAATCCGCCGGGACGTCGGGCAGGCATGGGCGGGCTAACCCCCGGCCGGAGAAATACGTCACCTGCCCCAGGGTCTCCAGCACCGCGTCGCCGACGACGTCAGGGTCAGGCCGCCACCCGCATCCAGTGGGGTCGGTCAGAACCTGGCCGCAGCAGCAATGCTTCTCCGCGCGATGCCAGAGCCATGAACCACCGAGGGTCGGCGAATCCAGGGGGAGCTCAAGAATCTCCTGGAAGGCGCTGCGGTTCGACGGGCCGAGAGCTCTGCCTCCCGAAGGCAGGGATACCCCTCGGAACCTCATGCCGCGACTTCCCGATTCATGCGGGAAACCTCGGTCTACACCGGGCGCACGCGCAACACCGCGCCTGCGGCCCCGGGCCACCTCGGCAACGAGCACCGTTATCGCGACCGTTGGGCCCACCTCGATGAGAGGGTGCGCCGAGGCTATCACCCCAGGCGTGGGGGACGCTACGACAGCGGGGAGGATCGGAGTCCCTCGCCCGAACCACCCGGTCCGCAGGCCTTCAGTCGGGCCATCCGACGGGCACCGTTCCCGACCCGGTTCCGACCCCCGACTACTATCACAAAGTACTCGGGGGAAACGAGACCGGAACTGTGGCTCGCGGATTACCGCCTGGCCTGCCAGCTGGGTGGAACGGACGACGACAACCTCATCATCCGCAACCTCCCCCTGTTCCTCTCTGACACCGCTCGCGCCTGGTTGGAGCACCTGCCTCCGGGGCAGATCTCCAACTGGGATGACCTGGTCCAAGCCTTCGCCGGCAATTTCCAGGGCACGTATGTGCGCCCCGGGAATTCCTGGGACCTCCGAAGCTGCCGGCAGCAGCCGGGAGAGTCTCTCCGGGACTACATCCGGCGATTCTCGAAGCAGCGCACCGAGCTGCCCAACATCACCGACTCGGATGTCATCGGCGCGTTCCTTGCCGGCACCACCTGCCGCGACCTGGTGAGCAAGTTGGGTCGCAAGACGCCCACCAGGGCAAGCGAGCTGATGGACATCGCCACCAAGTTCGCCTCTGGCCAGGAGGCGGTCGAGGCTATCTTCCGAAAGGACAAGCAGCCCCAGGGCCGCCCATCGGAAGATGCTCCCGAGGCGTCTACTCCGCGCGGCGCCAAGAAGAAAGGCAAGAAGAAGTCGCAAGCGAAACGCGACGCCGCCGACGCGGACCTTGTCGCCGCCGCCGAGCACAAGAACCCTCGGAAGCCCCCTGGAGGTGCCAACCTCTTCGACAAGATGCTCAAGGAGCCGTGCCCCTATCACCAGGGGCCCGTCAAGCACACCCTTGAGGAGTGCATCATGCTTCGGCGCCACTTCCACAGGGCCGGGCCACCCGCGGAGGGTGGCAGGGCCCGCGACGACGACAAGAAGGAAGATCACCAAGCAGGAGAGTTCCCTGAGGTCCGCGACTGCTTCATGATCTACGGTGGGCAAGCGGCGAATGCCTCGGCTCGGCACCGCAAGCAAGAGCGCCGGGAGGTCTGCTCGGTCAAGGTGGCGGCGCCGGTCTATCTAGACTGGTCCGACAAGCCCATCACCTTCGACCAAGACGACCACCCCGACCACGTGCCGAGCCCGGGGAAATACCCGCTCGTCGTTGACCCTGTCATCGGTGACGTCAGGCTCACCAAGGTCCTTATGGACGGGGGCAGCAGCCTCAACATCATCTACGCCGAGACCCTCAGGCTCCTGCGCGTCGATCTGTCCTTCGTCCGAGCAGGCGCTGCGCCCTTCCACGGGATCATCCCCGGGAAGCGCGTCCAGCCCCTCGGACGACTCGACCTTCCCGTCTGCTTCGGAACGCCCTCCAACTTCCGAAGGGAGACTCTGACGTTCGAGGTGGTCGGGTTCCGAGGAACCTACCACGCGGTACTAGGGAGGCCATGCTACGCGAAGTTTATGGCCGTCCCCAACTACACCTACCTGAAGCTCAAGATGTCGGGTCCCAACGGGGTCATCACCGTCAGTCCCACGTACAAACACGGGTTCGAATGCGACGTGGAGTGCGTGGAGTACGCCGAGGCCCTCGTCGAGTCCGAGGCCCTCATCGCCGACCTAAAAAGCCTCTCCAAAGAGGTGCCAGATGTGAAGCGTCATGCCGGCAACTTCGAGCCAGTGGAGACGGTTAAGGTCGTCCCCCTCGACCCCAGTGGCGATGCCTCCAAGCAGATCCGGATCGGTTCCGGGCTCGACCCCAAATAGGAAGCAGTGCTCGTCGACTTTCTCCGCGCGAACGCCGACGTCTTCGCGTGGAGTCCCTCGGACATGCCCGACATACCGAGGGATGTCGCCGAGCACTCGCTGGATATTTGGGCCGGAGCCCGACCCGTCAAGCAGCCTCTGCGCCGATTCGTCTAGGAGAAGCGCAGAGCGATAGTGAAAGGGAAATGTGCCCTTGGGCCATTTCTAAGTATTTTGGTGATTGAGTGCCAACACAAGTGCTTAAATGTGAATTCATGCTTATGGATGGACAAAGTGCAAAACAAGAGCAAAGGTATGTTTCTAAGTCTTAGTACATTGGTTTTGTGTACTAATATACTTGTCTAAGTATTAGAAACAGAAAGAAGAAGAAAAGAGAAGAGTTGGCTGTGTACAACCAAAAGGCTGTTTCGGTCTGGGGCACCGGACTGTCCGGTGGTGCACCGGACAGTGTCCGGTGCGCCAGGCTGCCTCGAGCGAAGTGGCCGCTCTCGGGAATTCGCCGACGGCGTACGGCTATAATTCACCGGACTGTCCGGTGTGCACCGGACTGTCCGGTGAGCCAACGGTCGGCCGGGCCAACGGTCGGCCGCGCGATCTGCGCGGGACACGTGGCCGAGCCAACGGCTAGAAGGGGGCACCGGACTGTCCGGTGTGCACCGGACATGTCCGGTGCGCCAACGGCTCCAAGTCTGCCAACGGTCGGCTTCGCTATTTAAGGAAGGAAATCGGGCACCGGACTGTCCGGTGCACCCGACGACAGAAGGCAAGAAAGGCCTTCCAGATTTGCTCTCAACGGCTCCTAGCTGCCTTGGGGCTATAAAAGGGACCCCTAGGCGCATGGAGGAGTACACCAAGCAACCTTAGAGCATTCTTGATCATCCACACTCAGTCTTTGCGCATTTGTTTGTCATTCTCAGTGATTCGAGCTCCGTTCTAGTGAGAACTTTGAGATAGTCTTTTGAGCTCGATTCTTGGCCGTGTGTGTGCGCATATTTGCTGTGGATTTGTGTGTGTTGCTTCCCTCCCTTACTCCGTATTTCTTTGTGAATCTCAAGTGTAAGGGCGAGAGACTCCAAGTTGTGGAGATTCCTCGCAAACGGGATATTGAAAGGAAAAGCAAAACACTGTGGTATTCAAGTTGGTCTTTGGACTGCTTGAGAGGGGTTGATTGCAACCCTCATCCGTTGGGACGCCACAACGTGGAGTAGGCAAGCGTTGGTCTTGGCCGAACCACGGGATAAACCACTGTGTCATCTCTGTGTTTGATCTCTTGTGGTATTGTGTTTTGTTGAGACTCCTCTCTAGCCACTTGGCGATTATTGGGCTAACACTTAACAAGTTTTTGTGGCTATAAGTTTAAGTTTCATAGGATCACCTATTCACCCCCCCTCTAGGTGCTCTCAATTGGTATCAGAGCCGTTCTCTTCAAGAAGGGACTAATCGCCCGAAGAGATGGATCCTAAGGGGAAGGGAATCGTGATCAACGACAAGGAGAAGGAGTCCTTCGTCAAGGAGCCGAAGGATGACAAGCCTACTGACTCGGGCTCGGGCCACAAGCGTAAAGATGGGAAGAAGAAGAAGACAAGGCGCATCAAGGAGATCGTCTACTACGACGATAGCGATGAGTCGACTTCTTCCCAAAAGGACGACGACAACAACTACAGGAAGACGGTCAATTCGAACTTTTCATTTGATTATTCTCGTATTCCACATAGTTCGAATTCGCATTTGCTTTCCATTCCTCTTGGCAAACCTCCACACTTCGATGGGGAAGACTACGGATTTTGGAGTCACAAAATGCGTAGTCACTTATTCTCTCTCCATCCAAGCATATGGGAGATTGTAGAGAATGGAATGAAATTTGATAGCTCGGATAGCCCTATGCTTATAAATGAACAAATCCATAGAAATGCACAAGCTACTACTGTTCTATTAGCATCTTTGTGCAGGGAAGAGTACAATAAGGTGAGCGGCCTAGACAACGCCAAGCAGATATGGGACACCCTCAAGATCTCTCATGAAGGGAATGACGTCACCTTACTCACCAAGATGGAGTTGGTGGAGGGCGAGCTTGGACGGTTCGCAATGATAAGGGGCGAGGAGCCAACTCAAACATACAACCGGCTCAAGACCCTTATCAACAAAATAAGGAGCTATGGAAGCACGCAATGGACGGACCACGACGTCGTCCGACTGATGCTAAGGTCCTTTACCGTTCTTGATCCTCATTTGGTGAATAATATTCGTGAGAATCCCAGGTACACCAAAATGTCGCCCGAAGAAGTCCTTGGAAAATTCGTAAGTGGGCGAATGATGATCAAGGAGGCAAGGTACGTGGACGACGCCTTGAATGGACCGATCAACGAGCCGCAACCTCTTGCTCTCAAAGCAACAAGAAGCAAGGAGGCGCTACCTAACAAGGTGGCACAAATTGAGGCGGCCGGACTTAATGATGAAGAGATGGCTCTCATCATCAAGAGATTCAAGATGGCGCTCAAGGGTCGCAAGGGACAGCCAAGCAAGACCAAAGCCAAAGGGAAGCGCTCATGCTTCAAATGCGGTAAGATTGGTCATTTTATTGCTAACTGTCCTGATAATGAAAGTGACCAGGAACTCGGGAGCAAGAGGGAAAAGAAGAAACATTACAAGAAGGCCAAGGGCGAGGCACATATCGGAAAGGAGTGGGATTCAGATTGCTCCTCCTCCGACTCCGACAATGAAGGACTCGCCGCCACCGCCTTCAACAAGTCGTCCCTCTTCCCCAACAAGCATCACACATGCCTCATGGCGAAGGAGAAGAAGGTATGTACTCGAGAAAGTACCACTTATTCTTCTAGTGATGATGATTCTAGTGACGACAATGAAATAGACTATTCTAGTTTATTTAAAGGTCTAGATAGAATTAAAATTGGCAAAATTAATGAGTTAATTGATGCCTTGAATGTAAAGGATAGGCTTTTAGAAAAGCAAGAGGATTTGTTATATGATGAACATGATAAATTTGTAGAAGCACAAAAATCTCATGCTTTAGAAGTTAAAAGAAACGAAATGCTTTCTTGTGAATTATCTTCTTGCCATGAGACAATTTCTAGCTTAAGGAGCATTAATGATGACTTGAATGCTAAGATTGCTAGTAAATCTAACTCTTGCGTAGAGAATGTTATAACTTGCACTAGGTGTAAAGATATTAACATTGATGCTTATAGTGAACACCTAGCTTGCATTTCTAAATTAAATGAAGAGGTGGCTAGTCTTAATACCCAACTTGAGACTAGCAAAAGTGATTTTGAGAAACTAAAATTTGCTAGGGATGCCTACACGGTTGGTAGACACCCCTCAATTAAGGATGGACTTGGCTTCAAGAGGGAAGCCAAGAACTTAACAAGCCATAAGGCTCCCATCTCCGCCAAGGAGAAAGGGAAGGCCCCTATGGCTAAAAGTACTAAAAGGAACCATGCTTTTATATATCATGATAGGAGACAAACTAGAAATGCTTATAGGAGTTATAATGCTTATGATGACTTTAACTCTCATGCCATGGTTGCTTCTAGTTCTTCCTATATGCATGATAGAAATATGTCTAGAAGAAATACTATTCATCATGTGCCTAGAAAGAATATTATTCATGCTCCTAGGAAAGTAGTGAATGAACCTTCTACAATTTATTGTGCTTTAAATGCTTCCTTTGCTATTTGTAGAAAGGATAGGAAAATAGTTGCTAGGAAGTTAGGGGCAAAATGCAAGGGAGACAAAACTTGCATTTGGGTCCCTAAGGATATTTGCACTAACCTTGTAGGACCCAACATGAGTTGGGTACCTAAGACCCAAGTCTAAATTTGCCTTGCAGGTTTATGCATCCGGGGGTTCAAGCTGGATTATCGACAGCGGATGCACAAACCATATGACGGGGGAGAAGAAGATGTTCACCTCCTATGTCAAGAATAAAGATTCCCAAGATTCAATTATATTCGGTGATGGGAATCAAGGCAAGGTAAAAGGGTTTGGTAAAATTGCAATTTCTAATGAGCACTCTATCTCTAATGTGTTTTTAGTTGAGTCTCTTGGCTACAATTTGCTATCTGTTAGCCAACTATGCAATATGGGATATAATTGTCTTTTTACAAATGTAGGTGTGTCTGTCTTTAGAAGAAGTGATGGTTCACTAGCATTTAAGGGTGTATTAGACGACAAACTTTATTTAGTTGATTTTGCAAAAGAGGAGGCCGGTCTAGATGCATGCTTAATTGCTAAGACTGGCATGGGCTGGCTGTGGCATCGCCGCTTAGCACATGTGGGGATGAAGAACCTTCACAAGCTTCTAAAGGGAGAACACGTGATAGGTTTGACTAATGTGCATTTCGAAAAAGATAGACCTTGTGTAGCTTGTCAAGCAGGTAAACAAGTGGGAGGAGCGCATCACAGCAAGAATGTGATGACCACTTCAAGACCCCTGGAGTTACTACATATGGACCTCTTCGGACCCGTCGCCTATCTAAGCATAGGAGGAAGTAAGTATGGTCTAGTTATTGTTGATGACTTTTCCCGCTTCACTTGGGTATTCTTTTTGCAGGATAAATCTGAAACCCAAGGGACCCTCAAGCGCTTCCTAAGGAGAGCTCAAAATGAGTTTGAGCTCAAGGTGAAGAAGATAAGGAGCGACAACGGGTCCGAGTTCAAGAACCTTCAAGTGGAGGAGTTCCTTGAGGAGGAAGGGATCAAGCACGAGTTCTCCGCTCCCTACACACCACAGCAAAATGGTGTGGTAGAGAGGAAGAACAGGACACTCATTGATATGGCGAGGACGATGCTTGGAGAGTTCAAGACCCCCGAGTGCTTTTGGTCGGAAGCCGTGAACACGGCTTGTCACGCCATCAACAGGGTCTACCTTCACCGCCTCCTCAAGAAGACGTCGTATGAGCTTCTAACCGGTAACAAACCCAATGTATCTTACTTTCGTGTATTTGGGAGCAAATGCTACATTCTAGTGAAGAAGGGTAGAAATTCTAAGTTTGCTCCCAAAGCTGTAGAAGGGTTTTTGTTAGGTTATGACTCAAATACAAAGGCGTATAGAGTCTTCAACAAATCATCGGGTTTGGTTGAAGTCTCTAGCGACGTTGTATTTGATGAGACTAATGGCTCTCCAAGAGAGCAAGTTGTTGATTGTGATGATGTAGATGAAGAAGATGTTCCGACGGCTGCTATACGAACCATGGCGATTGGAGAAGTGCGGCCACAGGAACAAGATGAATGAGATCAACCTTCTTCCTCAACAACGGTGCATCCCCCAACTCAAGACGATGAACAGGTTCATCAACAGGAGGCGTGTGATCAAGGGGGAGCACAAGATGATCATGTGATGGAGGAAGAAGCGCAACCGGCACCTCCAACCCAAGTTCGAGCGATGATTCAAAGGAATCATCCCATCGATCAAATTCTGGGTGATATTAGCAAGGGAGTAACAACTCGATCTCGATTAGTTAATTTTTGTGAGCATTACTCCTTTGTCTCTTCTACTGAGCCTTTCAGGGTAGAAGAGGCCTTGCTAGATCCGGACTAGGTGTTGGCCATGCAAGAGGAGCTCAACAACTTCAAGAGAAATGAAGTTTGGACGCTGGTACCTCGTCCTAAGCAAAATGTTGTGGGAACCAAGTGGGTGTTCCGCAACAAACAAGACGAGCACGGGGTGGTGACAAGGAACAAGGCTAGACTTGTGGCAAAAGGTTATGCCCAAGTCGCAGGTTTGGACTTTGAGGAGACTTTTGCTCCTGTGGCTAGGCTAGAATCAATTCGTATCTTGCTAGCATATGCCGCTCACCATTCCTTCAGGTTGTACCAAATGGACGTGAAGAGCGCTTTCCTCAATGGGCCGATTAAGGAGGAGGTGTACGTGGAGCAACCCCCCGGCTTCGAGGATGAACGGTACCCCGACCACGTGTGTAAGCTCTCTAAGGCGCTCTATGGACTTAAGCAAGCCTCAAGAGCATGGTATGAATGCCTTAGAGACTTTTTAATTGCTAACACTTTCAAGGTTGGGAAAGCCGATCCAACTCTTTTTACTAAGACTTGCGATGGTGATCTTTTTGTGTGCCAAATTTATGTCGATGACATAATATTTGGTTCTACTAACCAAAAGTCTTGTGAAGAGTTTAGCAGGGTGATGACGCAGAAATTCGAGATGTCGATGATGGGCGAGTTGAACTACTTCCTTGGGTTCCAAGTGAAGCAACTCAAGGACGGCACCTTCATCTCCCAAACAAAGTACACGCAAGATTTGCTAAAGAGGTTTGGGATGAAGGACGCCAAGCCCGCAAAGACGCCGATGGGAACCGACGGACACACCGACCTCAACAAAGGAGGTAAGTCCGTTGATCAAAAAGCATACCGGTCAATGATAGGGTCTTTACTTTATTTATGTGCTAGTAGACCGGATATTATGCTTAGCGTATGCATGTGTGCTAGATTTCAATCTGATCCTAAGGAGTGTCACTTAGTGGCGGTGAAGCGAATTCTAAGATATTTGGTTGCTACGCCTTGCCTCGGGCTCTGGTATCCAAAAGGGTCTACCTTTGACTTGGTTGGATACTCAGATTCCGACTATGCTGGATGTAAGGTCGATAGGAAGAGTACATCAGGGACGTGCCAATTCTTAGGAAGGTCCCTGGTGTCGTGGAACTCTAAGAAACAAACCTCCGTTGCCCTATCCACCGCTGAGGCCGAGTATGTTGCCGCAGGACAGTGTTGCGCGCAACTACTTTGGATGAGGCAAACCCTCCGGGACTTTGGCTACAATCTGAGCAAAGTCCCACTCCTATGTGATAATGAGAGTGCTATCCGCATGGCGGAAAATCCTGTTGAACACAGCCGCACAAAGCACATAGACATCCGGCATCACTTTTTGAGAGACCACCAGCAAAAGGGAGATATCGAAGTGTTTCATGTTAGCACCGAGAACCAGCTAGCCGATATCTTTACCAAGCCTCTAGATGAGAAGACCTTTTGCAGGCTGCGTAGTGAGTTAAATGTCTTAGATTCGCGGAACTTGGATTGAATTGTAGCATACATATGTTTATGCCTTTGATCATGTTCATTCTGCATTTTGTTGCTTATTGTGGTGCTCAAGTTGTACAAACATTCCCTGGACCTCACAAGTCCTTGTGTAAGTGATGCACATATTTAGGGGGAGTTGTGTTACAACTTGACCCTTTGAGACTAACCATATGCTTGAGTTTACTTGATTTAGTCTCGAAGGAGAATTGAAAGGGAAAAGGTGGACTTGGACCATGAAAGACTTCCACTGCACTCCGATGAGAGGGTAACTTATTCCAAGTTCATCTCATGAACTCTTATTGCCATTTGCTCTTAATTGAAGATTTTGGTGAGGCAATGGGGTTATCGGGCCAAGATTGATCCCGTTTTGGTGCTTGATGCCAAAGGGGGAGAAAATAAAGGCCAAAAGCAATAGATGGATCAGCTACCACTTGAGAAATTTTGAAAATAGTAGAATAGAGCTTTTGGTTTGTCAAAACTCTTGCATTGTCTCTTTTGTCAGAATAGAGCTTTTGCATTGTCTCTTTTGTCAAAAGTTGGCCTCTTGTGGGGAGAAGTGTTGATTATGGGAAATAGGGGGAGTTTTTGAAATCTTTGATCAATCTCTTTTGGAACGACTCTCTTTATGCTTCAACATGTGTGTTTGACTTAGAGATAGAGATTTGAGTTTGATTTGCAAAAACAAACCAAGTGGTGGCAAAGGATGATCCATATATGCCAAAAATGAATCAAAATAAATTTGAGTTTTATTCGAAGTGATTTTGCACTTATTCTAGTTGCTTTATGTTGTGTTGGCATAAATCACCAAAAAGGGGGAGATTGAAAGGGAAATGTGCCCTTGGGCCATTTCTAAGTATTTTGGTGATTGAGTGCCAACACAAGTGCTTAAATGTGAATTCATGCTTATGGATGGACAAAGTGCAAAACAAGAGCAAAGGTATGTTTCTAAGTCTTAGTACATTGGTTTTGTGTACTAATATACTTGTCTAAGTATTAGAAACAGAAAGAAGAAGAAAAGAGAAGAGTTGGCTGTGTACAGCCAAAAGGCTGTTTCGGTCTGGGGCACCGGACTGTCCGGTGGTGCACCGGACAGTGTCCGGTGCGCCAGGCTGCCTCGAGCGAAGTGGCCGCTCTCGGGAATTCGCCGACGGCGTACGGCTATAATTCACCGGACTGTCCGGTGTGCACCGGACTGTCCGGTGAGCCAACGGTCGGCCGGGCCAACGGTCGGCCGCGCGATCTGCGCGGGACACGTGGCCGAGCCAACGGCTACAAGGGGGCAACGGACTGTCCAGTGTGCACCGGACATGTCCGGTGCGCCAACGGCTCCAAGTCTGCCAACGGTCGGCTTCGCTATTTAAGGAAGGAAATCGGGCACCGGACAGTGTCCGGTGTGCACCGGACTGTCCGGTGCACCCGACGACAGAAGGCAAGAAAGGCCTTCCAGATTTGCTCTCAACGGCTCCTAGCTGCCTTAGGGCTATAAAAGGGACCCATAGGCACATGGAGGAGTACACCAAGCAACCTTAGAGCATTCTTGATCATCCACACTCAGTCTTTGCGCATTTGTTTGTCATTCTCAGTGATTCGAGCTCCGTTCTAGTGAGAACTTTGAGATAGTCTTTTGAGCTCGATTCTTGGCCGTGTGTGTGCGCATATTTGCTGTGGATTTGTGTGTGTTGCTTCCCTCCCTTACTCCGTATTTCTTTGTGAATCTCAAGTGTAAGGGCGAGAGACTCCAAGTTGTGGAGATTCCTCGCAAACGGGATATTGAAAGGAAAAGCAAAACACTGTGGTATTCAAGTTGGTCTTTGGACTGCTTGAGAGGGGTTGATTGCAACCCTCGTCCGTTGGGACGCCACAACGTGGAGTAGGCAAGCGTTGGTCTTGGCCGAACCACGGGATAAACCACTGTGTCATCTCTGTGTTTGATCTCTTGTGGTATTGTGTTTTGTTGAGACTCCTCTCTAGCCACTTGGCGATTATTGGGCTAACACTTAACAAGTTTTTGTGGCTATAAGTTTAAGTTTCACAGGATCACCTATTCACCCCCCCCCCCTCTAGGTGCTCTCAGATAGGCGAGGAGATCCACAAGCTAACGGCAGCCGGGTTCATCAAAGAGGTATTCCATCCCGAATGGCTTGCCAACCTTATGCTTGTGAGAAAGAAAGGGGGGAAATGGCGGATGTGTGTAGACTACACTGGTCTCAACAAAGCATGTCCGAAGGTTCCCTACCCTCTGCCTCGCATCGATCAAATCGTGGATTCCACTGCTGGGTGCGAAACCCTATCTTTCCTCGACGCCTACTCAGGGTATCACCAAATCAGGATGAAAGAGTCCGACCAGCTCACGACTTCTTTCATCACGCCCTTCGGCATGTACTGCTATGTCACCATGCCGTTCGGTTTGAGGAATGCGGGCGCGACGTATCAGCGGTGCATGAACCATGTGTTCGGCGAACACATCGGTCGCACGGTTGAGGCCTACGTTGATGACATCATAGTCAAGACAAGGAAAGCTTCCGACCTCCTCTCCGACCTCGAAGTGACATTCCGATGTCTCAAAGCGAAAGGCGTCAAGCTCAATCCCGAGAAGTGTCTCTTCGAGGTGCCCCGGGGCATGCTCTTAGGGTTCATCGTCTCCGAGCGGGGCATCGAAGCCAACCCGGAGAAGATCGCAGCCATCACCAGCATGGGGCCCATCAAGGACTTAAAAGGCGTACAGAGGGTCATGGGATGTCTCGCGGCCCTGAGCCGCTTCATCTCACGCCTCGGCGAAAGAGGCCTGCCTCTGTACCGCCTCTTAAGGAAGGCCGAGTGCTTCGCTTGGACCCCTGAGGCCGAGGAAGCCCTCGGGAACCTGAAGGCGCTCCTCACAAAGGCGCCTATCTTGGTGCCTCCAGCTGATGGAGAAGCCCTCTTGGTCTACGTCGCCGCGACCACTCAGGTGGTTAGCGCCGCGATTGTGGTCGAGAGGCGAGAAGAGGGGCATGCATTGCCCATTCAGAGGCCAGTTTACTTCGTCAGCGAGGTACTGTCTGAAACCAAGATCCGCTACCCACAAGTTCAGAAGCTGCTATATGCAGTGATCCTGACGAGGCGGAAGTTGCGACACTACTTCGAGTCTCATCCGGTAACTGTGGTGTCATCCTTCCCCCTGGGGGAGATCATCCAGTGCCGAGAGGCCTCGGGCAGGATTGCAAAGTGGGCGGTGGAAATCATGGGCGAGACAATCTCGTTCGCCCCTCGGAAGGCCATCAAGTCCCAGGTATTGGCGGACTTCGTAGCCGAATGGGTCGACACCCAGCTACCGACGGCTCCGATCCAACCGGAGCTCTGGACCATGTTTTTCGACGGGTCGCTGATGAAGACGAGAGCCGGCGCAGGCCTACTCTTCATCTCGCCCCTCGGGAAACACCTACGCTATGTGCTACGCCTCCATTTCTCAGCGTCCAACAATGTGGCTGAGTACGAGGCTCTGGTCAACGGGTTGCGGATCGCCATCGAGCTAGGGGTCTGACGCCTCGACGCTCGCGGTGACTCGTAGCTCGTCATCGACCAAGTCATGAAGAACTCCCACTGCCGCGACCCGAAGATGGAGGCCTACTGCGATGAGGTTCGGCGCCTGGAAGACAAGTTCTACGGGCTCGAGCTTAACCACATCGCTCGGCGCTACAACGAGACTGCGGACGAGCTGGCAAAAATAGCCTCGGGGCGAACAACGGTTCCCCCGGACGTCTTCTCCCGGGATCTGCATCAACCCTCCATCAAGATCGACGACTCGCCCGAGCCTGAGGCTACCTCGGTCCAGCCTGAGGTACCCTCGGCACAGCCCGAGGCACCCTCAGCTCGGCCCGAGGCGCCCTCGGTTCAACCCGAGGTACCCTCGGCCTCCGAGGGCGAGGCATTGCGCATCGAGGAGGAGCGGAGCGGGGCCACGCCTGATCGAAATTGGCAGACCCTGTACCTGCAATATCTCCGCCAAGGAGAGCTACCCCTTGACCGAGCCGAGGCTCGGCGGGTAGCGCGACGCGCCAAGTCGTTCGTCTTGCTGGGCGATGAGAAGGAGCTCTACCACCGCAGCCCCTCGGGCATCCTCCAGCGATGCATCTCCATCGCCGAAGGTCAGGAACTCCTGCAAGAGATACACTCGGGGGCTTGCGGCCATCACGCAGCGCCTCGAGCCCTCGTCGGGAATGCTTTCCGGCAAGGCTTCTACTGGCCAACGGCGGTGGCTGACGCCACTAGAATTGTCCGCACCTGCAAAGGGTGTCAATTCTATGCGAAGCAAACCCACCTGCCCGCTCAGGCTCTGCAGACGATACCCATCACCTGGCCCTTCACTGTGTGGGGGCTGGACCTCGTCGGCCCCTTGCAGAAGGCGCCCGGGGGCTACACGCACCTGCTGGTCGCCATCGACAAATTCTCCAAGTGGGTCGAGGTCCGACCTCTGAACAGCATCAGGTCCGAGCAGGCGGTGACATTCTTCACCAACATCATCCATCGCTTCGGGGTCCCGAACTCCATCATCACCGACAACGGTACCCAGTTCACCGGCAGAAAATTCTTGGACTTCTACGAGGATCACCACATCCGGGTGGACTGGGCCGCCGTGGCTCATCCCATGTCGAATGGGCAAGTAGAGCGTGCCAACGGCATGATTCTACAAGGGCTCAAGCCTCGGATTTACAACGACCACAACAAGTTCGGCAAGTGATGGATGAAGGAACTCCCCTCGGTGGTCTGGAGCCTGAGGACAACGCCGAGCCGAGCCACGGGTTTCACGCCGTTCTTCCTGGTCTACGGGGCCGAGGCAGTCTTGCCCACTGACCTGGAATACGGCTCCCCGAGGTCGAGGGCCTACAGCGATCAAAGCAACCAAGCTAGCCGAGAAGACTCGCTGGACCAGCTGGAAGAGGCTCGGGACAAGGCCTTACTACACTCGGCGCGGTACCGGCAGTCCCTGCGACGCTACCACGCCCGAGGGGTCCGGCCCCGAGACCTCCAGGTGGGCGACCTGGTGCTTTTGCTGCGGCAAGACGCCCGAGGGAGGCACAAGCTCACGCCCCCCTGGGAGGGGCCATTCGTCATTGCCAAAGTTCTGAAGCCCGGAACGTACAAGCTGGCCAACAGTCAAGGCGAGGTCTACGACAACGCTTGGAACATCCAACAACTACGTCGCTTCTACCCTTAAGATGTTTTCAAGTTGTTCATATACCTCGCATCCACGCAAAGTTTAGTCATCAAGGAAGGGTCGGCCTCGCCTCGGCGAAGCCCGACCCTCCCTCGGGGGCTAAAAGGGGGGAACCCCCTCTGCGTTGAAATTTTCCTCGAAAAAAGATCTCTTCTGCCAGAATATCTTTCGTGCTTTCTAACTGCTTCGAAAAGTGGATCCTAAAAACGACGGAGTACACGTAAGCAGCCAAGGCTGACCGAGCCGAGGGACTCCTACGCCTCCGGGATACGGATACCTCACTCATCACCTTCTGCGATAAGTAACTCGCGTTCGGATAAAGTGATTCCGCGGACCGAACAAGTCTTCACGTTCGGAAGCTCTTCTGCCGAAGCGATCCTTCGAGCCTTCTCGACTGAGTCGGTGACAGGGCCTCATGGACGGGTGAAAGTGCGCGTAAGCGGCAAGGCCGACCGAGCCGAGGGACTCCCACGCCTCCGGGATACGGATACCTCACTCATCACCTTCCGCGAGAAGCAACTCTCGCTCGCACAAACATCCCTGTTACCGACAAAAAAGTCCAGATACTCGAAACAAGAGGAAAGGAGACGCAGCTTTACAACACAGCGAGGGTGTGTATTCTGGCCTCGGCGGCCGCAGAAGGCACACGCTACAAGACACTCTGACCCTGCAGGCTCGGGTCTTGGCGCTGGAAGGGGGCAGCAGCACCCTCGGCATCGACGACACCTTCAGCAAGGTCCAACCTAGCCTCGGATGGTGACGCGGTCCAAGGATCCCCACTCTGGAGGACGACGTCATCATCATGCCCGGGCAATCGCTGCCAGGGACTTCTCCGGGAATCCGGCCCGAGCAGGCGGCTCGGCCGGTTACCCCTGGGGCCTCGGCCAACCATCTTCCAAGGGCGCCAGCCCGACCCGAGGCCTCGGCTGATCAACTCCGGCGTCGGTCTCGCTAACGGACAACCCGACTAGGCTCCGGCCAACCAGGTTTCATTTTCGAGCCAACTCCGCCTCTGTTCATGCTGATATCGCTACCCCTGGCCTCGGCTCGTCGAAGAGCGGCCAAGGGGTCCCTTTAACTAAGCTAGAGGAGCCTCAGACAACAAGGCCGACCGAGCCGAGGGACTCCTACGCCTCCGGGATACGGATACCTCACTCGTCACCTTGACACGGGGCGACTCATGCTTGGTGAAGCGGTTTGGATAATCAACAGGCGAGTCTTAGTGCTCGAAAATGAAGAAAAAACACGGCTCCGTGCCAAAATTACATACATGTTCAGGCCCCGAAAGCCGTAATGAACAAAACACTGGCATTCAAGATGCCATTACAAACGGAACTCCGGTTCCGTCCCCGCGGGTACGGACAACCTCCACATCGGGGAGCCTGCGGAGCGACACGCTCTGGGCGAATCACCAGCAAACGCGGGTCGCCCCCAAGCGCACCGGCAGGTCCTCGCTGCCGTCCTCGCCGCGAATGCGAGGGAGAGGGCGGAATGTTGCATCCTAGCTGGGCAGCAACAGTTCGCCTTCCCCGGCATGGCTGGAGGACGTCTCCGCCATAGGGCTGGAAGGCGATTGCCACCACCAGAAGCTGGAAGAAGAGGTGGCCCGCCGACCCGCGCAGGAGGTAGAGCCCCGGCTCGCCTCGCTCCCCGCCCCAGCAAGGATGACGAACACCCTCGATGCTGAGGGCGGGATCGGGATCACAGCTCGGTTTGCCTCTCCCCATCCAGGAGCTGGAGGTCACTGTCTTGGGTGACCACCAGCGGAGGGGAGCAACCGGGCTATGTGATGAAAATCCTTGAAGTCGAACGATGGCTGAAAGGTACCAACTCCCACGGAGTTGCGTTCCTCCAACGATGAGGCGAAAAGACGGCGGGTATCCCCCACCCGGGGGCTTGGAAGGTGGAAAGACACGATGCATAAGGGAGCGAGAAGACATGGTCGCCTTCCGAAAGGGGTCGCCCTCCTTTTAAAGGCCGCTCTCCCTACTTGCGCCCCCAACCGTCACGGGCTGAGTCTTCTCCAACACGCTCCAAGGCCCTCCCCTGCGGCGCGGGGGCTAGGTCCCGCATGTCATGCAAACCGACTCAGAGCAGAAGAAGCCAAACCGCTGCGCGTGGTGCACACGACCGCCCAGCGGTTACAAGTGACCCTCCACTTTTGCCCAGACCAACGGGCGAAAGAGGCGGGCAGCCATGCAGGCGGCATGCAACCGCGCCAAGTGGACGCGCTTCTCCGACTCCCGACACGCCAGCATGGAGGCCCAGGCCCACGCGTCACGCAACCGGCGCGCCGGATGCTGCATGCAAGCAACTGCGCCACCACTGCGCCTCCTCGATTGCGGAACCAATACCGCGACTCGAGGCGACCCAGCGCACGACCCAGCAGCGCCAGCCTGACGCGGCGGTCAATGCGGCCAAAAGTGGGCCGGCAGTAATGACGGTGGCAGGCGAGCGGGAGCAGCGGTCACATCGTCAGCCAAGCTCACGTCCCATCCGGAGGCAGCAAGAGAACCCCCTCTCACGGCGTGAAGACAACGCGCCCGTGATCCGTTCCTCGAACGGCTCGCGCACGCGTAACGGCCGCCCCGCCAACCGCTCGCCCCGTCGCATTAACTCCGCGGCAGGACAGACGGCGCTTCCGGCGGGAGCAGTGGGCGACGCTTCGCCTTCGCCGTAACAACTGCGACAAAAAAGGTACGCCGCATCGTTCGATTTCGTATCCTTTTCCTTTTTTCCTCTTTCTCTATCTCTTGCAGCAGGGACCGGGAAAGGGGGATACCCCGAAAAGGATCCTTCCCCGTGAAGGAACCAGGCTCCGAGCCTCCTTACTGATCAGAGGTTCGAAGGCTGGCCCCCCGAAGGGTTCAACAGCCGCCTCAGATCGCGTGGGCCCTACACCCACTACTGGTCAGAGGTTCGAAGGCCGGCCCCCCGAAGGGTTCCATGGCCGCCTCAGGCTACTCGGGCTCCGCGCCCATTACTGATCAGGGGTTCGAAGGCTGGCCCCCGAAGGGTTCACAGCCGCCTCAGACGCCGAGCGAGGGATGACCAGGGGTACGTTCGATACATAACCAAGGCTCGGGCTGCGCTCCCGAGGTACCCTAGGACATTTCCGAGACCAGCGGGAGCGATCTTGTAACGGAATCCCATCAGAGGGAGGCATCGAGCCCTCGGACCCCGTCGCCAGGGGACCGGGTCCGGCAGATCACCCGCAGGTACTTTTGGGCGTGCCTCTGGGCCCCTAGACGACCCCTAACGAACGAGGCACGGACGTCCACTCGGATTACCCGCTTGCAGCTCACCGGAGACACCATGTTCGGCGCCCATCGAGGGTAACATGGCGCTTTCCCCCCCTCCTCCTTGCGGAAAGGCGACGCAGGGGCGTATGTAAAAAAGCCGAGTCTGTCCCTGATCGCCCTCTCGCCCTGTGCGGAGGCTTGGGGGCTGCTCTCGCAAACCCGGCTCCGGCCGAACCGTTGACAGCGTCAACATACCAGCCCGAGAGCTTGGGCCCCGACCGTACACCCGGGCTACGGCCAGTTCGCATGAGGGAACAACCAGACCAGCCGAAGCATTACGCGAGGCATTAAGACCTCGAAGGAGTGAAACCACTCCTCCGAGGCCTCGAAGGCTACACCCGGCGGGTGCGCTCGCGCGCACCCACCGGAACAAAATGCAACCGAGAAAGGCTGGTCCCCTTGCAAAAAAGTGCGACGAAAGCCTCCAAGCGAGTACTAACACTCCCTTCGAGGCTCGGGGGCTACTGTCGGGGACCATAATTAGGGGTACCCTCAAGACTCCTAATTCTCATCTGGTAACCCCCATCAGCATAAAGCTGCTAAGGCCTGATGGGTGCGATTAAGTCAGGGATCAGTCCATTCGAGCGACTCGATCACGCCTCGCCCGAGCCTAGCCTCGGACAAGGGCAGCCGACCCCGGAGGATTTCCGTCTCGCCCGAGGCCCCCCTCCAACGGCGGACATATTTCTGGCTCGCCCGAGGCCCTGCCTTCGCTGAGAAGCAACCCTGACTAAATCGCCGCACCAACCGACCAAGTCGCAGGAGCATTTAACGCAAAGAAGGACAGCGCCGCCTGCGCCACTCCGACTGCAGTGCCACTTGACAGAGTGAGACTGACAGGCAGTCAGGCCCTGCCAAAGGCACCCTAGGAAGCTCCGCCCGACCCAGGGCTCGGACTCGGGCTCGGTCCCGGAAGACGGCGAACTCCGCTCCGCCCGACCCAGGGCTCGGACTCGGGCTAAGTCCCGGAAGACGGCGAACTCCGCTCCGCCCGACCCAGGGCTCGGACTCGGGCTAAGTCCCGGAAGACGGCGAACTCCGCTCCGCCCGACCCAGGGCTCAGACTCGGGCAAAGTCCCGGAAGACGGCGAACTCCGCTCCGCCCGACCCAGGGCTCGGACTCGGGCTAAGTCCCGGAAGACGTCGAACTCCGCTCCGCCCGACCCAGGGCTCGGACTCGGGCTAAGTCCCGGAAGACGGCAAACTCCGCTCCGCCCGACCCAGGGCTCGGACTCGGGCTAAGTCCCGGAAGACGACGAACTTCGCTTCGCCCGACCCCAGGGCTCGGACTCGGGCTCAGCCCCAGAAGACGACGAACTCCGCTTCGCCCGACCCCAGGGCTCGGACTCCGCCCTGGCCTCTGCCGAACGACCTCCGCCTCGCCCGACCCAGGGGCTCGGACTCGGCCTTGGCCATGGAAGACGGACTCGACCTCGGCTTCGGAGGAGCCTCCATGTCGCCCAACCTAGGGCGCAGGCCAGCCGCGTCAACAGGAAGCGCCATCATCACCCTACCCCGAGCTGACTCGGGCCGCAGAGAACAAGACCGGTGTCCCATCTGGCTAGCTCCGCCAGATAGGCAATGATGGCGCCCCGCATGCTCTGTGACGACGGCGGCTCTCAGCTCTCTTACGGAAGCAGGAGGACGTCAGCAAGGACTCAACCGCTCCGACAGCTGTCCCTCCGCCAGGCTCCGTCGCTCCTCCGACGGCCACGACTTCACACCAGCTGGGTGCCAAAATCTCTCTGGCTGCCACATCGGCATGTACTTAGGGCGCTAGCTCTCCCCCGCTAGACACGTAGCACTCTGCTACACCCCCATTGTACACCTGGATCCTCTCCTTACACCTATAAAAGGAAGGACCAGGGCCCTCTTAGAGAAGGTTGGTCGCGCGGGGACGAGGACGGGACAGGCGCTCTCTTGGGGCCGCTCGCTTCCCTCTCCCGCGTGGACGCTTGTAACCCCCTACTGCAAGCGCACCCGACCCGGGCGCGGGACGAACACGAAGGCCGCGGGATTCCCACCTCTCTCACGCCGGTCTCCGGCCGCCTCGCTCCTTCCCCCCTTCGCGCTCGCCCACGCGCTCGACCCATCTGGGCTGGGGCACGCGGCACTCACTCGTCGGCCTGAGGGACCCCCCGGTCTCGAAACGCCGACACATTTAATGCGCGCCTGCGCGTGCAGAGGACAGAGCACGCGCAGTTGGCGCACCGGACAGTCTACAGGACCTGTCCGGTGCACCACCGGACAGCCTAGAGGCCCCACCAGTCAGAGCTCCAACGGTCAGAACCCAACGACATGCTGACGTGGCTGGCGCACCGGACAGTGTCCGGTGGCGCACCGGACTGTCCGGTGCGCCATGAGACATCAGCCTTCCAACGACCATATTTTGGTGGTTGGGGCTATAAATACCCCAACCACCCCACATTCAATGGCATCCAAGTTTTCCACCTTCAACACATTACAAGAGCTATAGCATTCAATTCTAGACACAACCAAAGAGATCAAATCCTCTCCCAAGTCCGGAATCACTCCAAATCAAATAGTGACTAGAGAGAGCGACATTTGTGTTCATTTGAGCTCTTGCGCTTGGATTGCTTCTTTTCTTTCTCATTCTTCTTGTGATCAAACTCAATTGTAACCAAGGCAAGAGACATCAATTGTGTGGTGGTCCTTGCGGGAACTTTGTGTTCCGTTTGATTGAGAAGAGAAGCTCACTCGGTCTAAGTGACTGTTTGAGAGAGGGAAAGGGTTGAAAGAGACCTGGTCTTTGTGACCACCTCAACGGGGAGTAGGTTTGCAAGAACCGAACCTCGGTAAAACAAATCATCGTGTCTCACTCTTTATTTGCCCACGATTTGTTTTTCTGCCCTCTCTCTCGGACTCGTTTATATTTACAACGCTAACCCGGCTTGTAGTTGTGCTTAAGTTTATAAATTTTAGATTCGCCCTATTCACCCCCCTCTAGGCGACTTTCAAGGGGTTCGAAGGCTGGCCCCTCGGAAGGGTTCGACAGTCGCCCCAGAGCACGCAGAGTGAGGGATGACTCTGGGTACGTCTGTTGCATGGTTGAGGCTCGGGCTACGCTCCTGAGGTACCCTAGGACATTTTCGAGACCAGCAGGAGCAATTTTGCAACGGAATCCCACCAGAGGGAGGCATCGAGCCCTCGGACCCTATCGAACGGGTCCGGGTCCGGCAAATCACCTGCAGGTACTTTTGGAGCGCGCCTCTGGGCCACTAGCCAACCCTTATCGAACGGGGCACGGGCGTCCACTCGGATCACCCGTTAGCAACTCACTGGAGACACCATGTTCGGCGCCCTCCGAGGGCAACATGGCGCTTCCCCCCCCCCCTTCCTCCTTGCGGAAAGGCGACGAAGGGGCATATAATAAAAGTCGAGACAGTCCTTGATCGTCCCCTCGCTCCGTGCAGAGGCTCGGGGGCTGCTCTCGCAACCCGGCTACGGCCAAACCGTTGACAGCGTCAACAAACCAGCCTAAAAACTCGGAACCGGACCATGCACCCGGGCTACAATCAGGTCGCATGAGGGAACAACCAGGCCGGCCAAGGCATCATGAAAGGCATTAAGACCTCAGAGGAGTCAAACCACTCCTCCGAGGCCTCGGGGGCTACACCCGGCGGGTGCGCTCGCGCGCACCCGCCAGAACAAAGTGTAACCGAGAAAGGCCGGTCCCCTCGCAAAAAAGTGCGGCAAAGCCTCCAAGCGAGTACCAACACTCCCTTTGAGGCTCGGGGGCTACTGTCGGGTACCGTAATTAGGGGTACCCCCAACACTCCTAAACACGGCCGGTAACCACCATCAGCACAAGCTGCAGAGACTGATGGGCACGATTCAGGTCAAGGTTTCGTCTACCCAAGGGACGCGATCTTGCCTCACCCGAGCCCGGCCTCGGGCGGGAACAGTAGTCCCGGACGAATTCACGCCTCGCCCGAGGGCCTCCTCAAGCGACGGGCGCACCCTCGACTCGCCCGAAGCCCAGCTCGGGCAGGCTTCGTTGTGAAGCAACCTTGGCCAAATCGCCTCACCAACCGACCGTATCGCAGGCGCATTCAATACGAGGATCGCCTGACACCTTATCCTGACACACGTGCCTCAGTCGGCAAGGTCGAAGTGACCGCAGTCACTTCGCCCTTTCACTGACCGACCTGACAGGAAAACATCACCGCTCGCCCTGCTCCGACTGCTGTGCCACCCACCAGGGTGAGGCTGACAACAGCCAAGTTCAGCCTCGGGCGCAACAGGAAGCTTCGCCTCACCCGGCCTCAGGCCTCAGGCCTCGGCCTCGGAAGGAGGTCTCCGCCTCGCCCGACCCCAGGGCTCGGCCTCAACCTCGGCCTCGGAAGGTGGTCTCCGCCTCGCCCGACCCCAGGGCTTGGCCTCAACCTCGGCCTCGGGAGGAATCGCGTCCTCGCCCGACCCCAGCCTTGGCCTCAGGAGAAGTCTCCGCCTCGCCCGACCTTGGGCTCGGACCGACCGCGCCACAGGGGATACATCATTACCCTACCCCTAGCTAGCTCAGGCTACGGGGGAACAAGACCGGCGTCCCATCTGGCTCGCCCTGGTAACAAGTAATGATGGCTCCCCGCGTGGGTCCATGACGATGGTGGTTCTCAGCCCCCTACGGAAGCAAGGAGACGTCAGCAAGATCCCAGCAGCACTGACAGTTGTGCTTCTACAGGGCTCAGGCACTCCTCCGACGGCCACGATACCACGTACACAGGGCTCTAGCACCTCTCCGACAGCCACGTCGACATGTACACAGGGCTCAGGCACCTCTCTGCCAGACACGTTATCGCATAGCTACACCCCCCCATTGTACACCTGGACCCTCTCCTTGCATCTATAAAAGGGAGGTCCAGGGCCTTCATGAGGGAGGGTCGCGCGGGGGAACAAGCTGACGAACAGGCTCACTCTCTCTCTCTCGCAAACGCTTGTAACCCCTACTACGAGCGCACCCCCCTGGTGCGGGATAACACGAGCCGCGTTTCTCCCTTGTGTTCCATCTCGTGCCAACCCATCTGGGCTGGGACACGCAGTGAAAAATTTACTCGTCGGTCCAGGGACCCCCCCGAGGTCGAAACACCGACAAGCTCGTTCCGTGAAAAATCTCAAAGGCTTTGGAATGCCGAAGGTTCGAAAAACACCTTCCCTGAGCTCGTTGCCGAGAAACGATTAAAATTTTCCAAGCATCGGGTGGTCCACCGCTCAGTGGGTGCGGGCGATTTGGCGGTTCACCTTCCAGGCGCCGAGTGGTCCACCGTTCAGTGGGTGCGAGCGATTTGGCGGTTCACCTTCCCTCCTGTAGCACTATATAAACAGACGGGTTGGTGTAGAGTTACCACAATATTCATTGCCATTGCACTGTTGTGCTGTTAAAAATTTAACCATAGCCGAAGCTTTTTCACCACGCTCTCAAGCGAACACCATCATTTAGAGGTAACTTCGTCAAAAGAGAGAGCTTCGTCAAAACTGCAAAAAAGAAACATCAACTTCGTAAAAACTGCAAAAAATCCATCAGATGGCCAGAGTGCATTCGACTGCAAGGGTGACTCGTGAAGGAGAGGAGACCAAGGCCACCGAGATAGCTCCAATTTCCGAAGTCATGAGACAGTCAGGTCTAGTTGTGATTGAGAGAACTACTGACGAAGGTGCTCCTGTTGCCGAAGCTGAACAGACCATTGCTGAAGAAGAAGATTATAGTATTTTGATCCCATCAAAACCAAGCCATCTAGATTTTGAAAAGTCTACTGTATCTGAAGCTGACATGCCGATGATGATGAAGCTTGGCTACTTTGGCGAAGCGGAAAGGAAACTTGTTCGATTTGCCGGAGAAGAAACCACCCCAGCGCCGAAGGATGATGAAGTGGTGGTCTTCAAAAGTTTTTTAAGAGCAGGACTCCGACTTCCTCTGAATGAGATGATAGGGGAAGTCTTGAAAAATTTCGAAATATATTTTCATCAACTGACCCCTAACGCCATTGTTAGGCTTAGTGTCTTCATCTGGGCCCTCCGAAGCCAAGGGATAAGCCCAGATGCTGAAGCATTCTGCCGAGTGCATGAATTGCATTACCAAACAAAGGCTAGGCAGACGGTCTGTATGAAAATTTTGGTTGCTACAATTTTGCATATCGCAAGGATACGAAGGCTCCAGTTCTTAGCTACCGCACCAAATGGCCAACCGGCTGGAAAGGTGAATGGTTCTATATCAAGGACGATGAGAAGAAGAGGGGGGAACTGATGACGATGGTCATGTGCCCGCTGACTTTAAGCTTCGGAATGACCAGACCCCTGTGCAACATGCAGCTAGGGTCAGCATGCCAGCTGGCCAAGGTAGAATTCAGGGTAGTGGCTGAACAGATCGGCACCAGGGACTTGGTGCAGGAATACCTAGCCAACCGGACGTACCCAACATCCAGTGATTGGGTGATGCCGAAGATGAAGGGAACAAAGAAAAAATATGAACTCGTTCAATTACCCTATCGCTTTAAATTTGAAAAATAGTTCAAGCAACCTTGCCAAGAATGGCTGGAAATGATTGAAACTATGTGTAATGAGATTTTGGGAAACTACACCAAAAAAGAAGACCAATTAATGACAGCAGCCTTCGGCACCCGGCCAAAACGAAGGTTAAACCGGGTAATGGACGCTCTAAAATTTGAATACCCTAATTACAAGCAACTCAACAAGGGTGCCGAAGGGTCGAAAAGGAAAAGGATTGTTAGTGTTCTGAGCAGACAAGCTGCCAGAATGGTGAAGGAAGATGAGAAAATTTTAAAGAAGAGAAAATCCAGTCCCGAGCCGAAGGTGTCGGTTTTGAAGAAAAGAAAAGCTGCTACTCTAGAGCCGAAGGTGACTGAGGTGGAAGAGGAAACTCCTTCAACACCTCCTGCTGCCGAAGTAGAAGAAATTTTAAAGGTAATGATTGAATCTTTACCTATCAAGCTGCTAAGTCATCTGGGACCGGAACTGACAAAGCTTTTACAGAAGAAGGACGAGCCCTCAACTACAAAAAAGGTGGATGAGCAGAAAAAGCGAAGGATCGACACCGTAATGGAAGCCATTGAATGGACACCACCATCAGCCCCAGCTACTGCTGAAGCAAACATTTCTGCCCAAGCTGCCAACTTGGAGGTCACCCTATCTGGAATTGATAAATTGATATTGGGTATGCCTACAGAAGAAACAGCTACAGCTGTAGAACAGGTCATGGCCCCAGTGCCTGACAAAGGGAAGAAAATTGCCGATGCTGCTTCGGAAGAAAAAGGTTTCGACCTTCGGAACCTGGTCGGACAAGAACTATCCGAGGCCGAAAAGAAGGAGCTACAGGAATATGGCATTTCCTGTGGCTACCAGCCAGGAGCCATGCTCTTTGGTGGAATCGATGAAGAGGCCTTGGGATGCGTTCGTGACCGTACCGGGGCGAAGGTAATTGGCACTCTATCAAAGAGTGTCGGTTTTCCGAAGCTCGAAGCCGATATTAGCAGCTACCGACGACAACATATCGTCGGTAGTTTGTTTTATTCCAACTTTAAGGTAAAATTCTTGTGATGAAGCAAAATTTTACTTTTTATTTTTGCGACGAAGCAAATTTGCTGATGAAGGTTTATTTGTACAGAGTATGCTGCTGAGCAAAGCGCTACAAATGCAATAAGACCTCGAGGATAAAAAGAACAAAATTATAATCGAGGGTTTAGAGAAAAAAATTAAAGAATACGAAGTTTCTCTTGAAAAGAAAGATTTCCTACTCCAAGCAATGGAAGGTTCCCTTGCAGAAGCGCAAACCGAAAATGCTAGATTAAACAGAGAACTTCTCCAAAAATCAGAGAGCTTCGAACAAGAAAGAAAAAACTTGCAGATGAAATACGAATCTGAAGTTGTCGAAAATACAAAGCTACAACAATCTTTGAAAGAGCTTTGGAACATGTGTCTGGGTTTTGGCAGCCGCTGCGTACAGCGATTGAAGAAGGTTTTCAACTCAGTTGGAGCCAGCGCTGAAAAGTTTACCCCTTCGGCGAAAAACATATCAAGCACCTTCGAACACATTGAAGGCGAAGTCGAGGCGCTTGACGAAGTAATAGTGGGGCACAGTGACTTCTATGCCCTGCTAGCTTTTCGCGGCACAGCTGCAGCATTTCTAAAAGCTGGCTGTACGCATGGCAAGATTGTCAATAGACCAACTTTTAGTCTATCTTCAACAGATTTGGTTGACATTCCCAGCGAGGCCCGAAGCATAGGGAGCAGATTTATAACACAAATTTGGGCGAAGGGTGGTCGGGATTTGGCTGGTGACGAGGCCCGAAGCTTGCTTAAGCCAGTATGAATCTTATACATGTTGCTTACCTTTTCTTGTGATTACTTTTTACCTTATATGGCTTTGTTGTGTGTAGGATGATGATGCCGAAGATTAATAATCCGAAGCAGATTCCGAAGGCCGCTGAAGCTATTTTTTAGGCCTGCGTGCGTAGATCTTTTAGAGGCATTTGTATTATCTCTATAAAAGACATTGTAATCGAGAATTGAACATTACTCTGTATATTTGTCCATACCTTGTAATATATTTTTACCTTTTCTTCCATGTGTAAATTGCTTTGCTGTGGACGAAACTTGTATCTTTTGAGCCGAAGGCGAAAAACACCTTCCCTTCTTTTCGTACACAACGAAGCATATCTTCGCTTCTTCATGCTCATCGAAGCATTGTTATCAAAGCTGAAGTATCTGTTTGTGCTTTATGTTATGATGATGATGATCCTACAAATGTCTACATGAATGTATATGAATGCAATGAATGATGTAATGTAATGTGCAAATGAATGTCCCAAACACACACACAAAACCACACCCAGACTCGGCATCCCCTTAGGAACGATTTTTGAGTCTTAAGCTCTACATCCCCTTAGGAACGACTTTTGAGCTTCTTCACCTTCTATTTCAGTGGCATTTAAGTTCTGCATCCCCTTAGGAACGACTTTTGAACTTCTTCACCTTCTATTTCGGTGGTATTTGGCTCTGCATTCCCTTTGGAATGACTTTTGAGTAGAAAACTTACTATGCGCTCCCTTAGGAACGACTTTTTGCAGCTTCATCATGCTTTTGGCTCTGCATTCCCTTAGGAACGACTTTTGAGCAGAAAACTTACGCTGCGCTCCTTTAGGAATGACTTTTTGTAGCTTCGTCATGCTCTGCATCCCCTTGGGGACGTCTTTTGAGCTTCTCCCTGTTTTTATTTTTGCACTCGATGGTGCATGCTTAGATTTTACATATTACATATTTTGGGGGATTCTGCCCTCGTAGGGCTAAATAAGAATGAAAAATTACAAACTATGGCCCCATTAAAAACCTTTCTCCCCTCTTGAAAGGAAAAGGGTGCCATAGAAAAAATGAAAAAAGATTACATCATATTACACATAGTATCGCCGAAGCTCATCCGCATTCCAAGATCTGGGTATGTTGTTACCGTCCATATCCTTCAATATGTAAGAACCGGGCCTTAACGAAGATACTACCAGAAAAGGACCTTTCCACTTCAGTTGCAACTTGCCCACTGTGTCTGGGTTGGCCACTCTCCGAAGCACCAAATGCCCTGGCTTGATATTTTCCAATCGAACTTTTCTGTCACGCCATTTTAATGTTTCGGCCTGATACTTATTGATGTGCTCTATAGCCTGAAGTCTGGTCCCTACTATAGTATCTTCTATTACTTGATAATCAGCTTCGTCTTCTGCCAAAGCTATTGTTCTTATTGACCCTGTTTTTGCTTCTTCCAGAGTTATTGCTTCGTCACCAAATAGGAGCTTGAAGGGTGTAAATCCTGTTGACCTTGATGTAGTGGTATTGTGACCCCACACCACTTTAATCAGCTCGTCTGGCCACTTTCCTCTGGGCTGGTTGAAGATTAGCTTCATTATTCCTGTCATTATAATATCATTTGCTCTTTCTACCAGCCCATTTGACTCTGGATGCCTAACTGATGCAAAATGGATCTTCGTACCAATTTGGTCACAAAAATCTTTGAATGCTTCAGCATCAAATTGTGTACCATTGTACACAGTTATTGCCTTCGGCACACCGAAGCGACAAACAATATTTTGCCAGAAGAATTTTTGGACCGTGACTGAAGTTATTGTAGCTAAGGGCTTCGCCTTAATCCATTTGGAAAAATTTTCTACTGCCACTACAACATACTTCAAGTTGCCTTGTGCTAGTGGGAGTGGACCCAACAAATCTAAGCCCCATCTTTGCAATGGCCAGGTTGGCTGTATTAGCTAAGTTAGCGACGAAGGTTGCTTCTGGTCTCTTGCACATTTTTGACAATTTTCGCACTTTTGAACCAGAACTGCTGCATCTGAAGCTGCCTTCGGCCAATAAAATCCTTGCCTAAAAACTTTTTCCCAGCAAAGGCCTGGACCCAATGTGAGATCCACACAAACCTGCGTGTATCTCCTTCATTAGTTCTATACCTTCGGTTCTGGATAAACACTTGAGAAGTGGAGAGCACACTCCATGTTTGTATAACTCCCCTTCTATCATGACATATGGTTCTGTCCTTGCTTCCATTCTTTTATTATAAACTTCGTCATCTAAAAGACAATTGCCTTGGAGGAAAGATATGATTTCAGTCCTCCAATCTTCACTATGTACAGGTGATATTGCGAGCACTGCTCTTTCCATAAGTTCAACCGAGGGTGCTTTTATTGTCTCAAAAAATACTTCCTAAGGTAGAGGGAGCCCCAGTGCTGCTGACTTAGCTAGTAGATCTGCATGCTCATTTTCCCCTCTTGGAATATTTTTTACAGAAAAAACCCTCGAAAGAGGCCTCCAACCTTCGGATTGTGTCCAAATATTTTTTCAAGCTTCGAATCCCTTGTCTTGCTGCTTTTGTCTACATGGCCAGAGATGACTTGGGAGTCAGTTTTAAGGATCGCCCTTTTGATTCCTATTGCCTTTAGTTTCTGAAGCCCCAACAGAAGGGCTTCATACTCAGCAATGTTATTTGTACAACTAAAATCCAGTCTTGCTGCATAGCATATTCTGACTTTAGAGGGCGCTACTAGGACAGTAGTGGCTCCTGCGCCGAAGGTTCCCTAAGAACCATCACAGAAGACTGTCCAGGCTTCGACGTCTTTTGTTACTTCTTCCTGAACCTCTGACGTCCAATCAGCAATAAAATCCGCTAACGCTTGGGACTGAATTGAGGACCTATGTACATAGTCAATAGAAAATTCATTGAGCTCGGCAGACCATTTTACGATCCTCCCAGTAGCTTCTCTATTCCTCATTATATCTTTCAAAGGTTGCAACGAGGGAACAATTATATGATATGCTTGAAAGTAATGCCGAAGCTTCCTGGAGGCCATCAACACAGCATATAGCACCTTCTCCAATTCTGTATAATTTTTCTTTGATAAGCTTAAAACTTCGGAGACAAAATAAACTTGTGCTTGTTTTTTGACCTGGCCATCTTGCTTCTCCTATACAAGCGCTGCACTGACTACAGAGTGAGAGGCTGCTATATATAGGAGCAATGGAGCCCCTGGCGAAGGTGGAGTTATAGTTGTCAAGTCGATCAAGTATTGCTTTAACTCTTCGAAAGCCCTTTGCTGAGCCGGACCCCACTAGAAAACTTCGACTGACTTCAGTATCTCAAAGAATGGTAGATTCCTTTCTGCTGATCTGGATATAAATCTATTTAACGACGACAACCTTCCTGCCAACCGTTGAGCCCCCTTCTTTGTATTTGGTGGCTCCATTCGAAGGATAGCTTCAATCTTATTTGGGTTAGCTTCGATTCCCTTCGTTGATACTAGACAACCAAGAAACTTGCCCTTCTTTACTCCAAAACACAGTTTTCTGGATTTAATTTCAGACCAGCTTGCCTGAAATTGGCAAATGTCTCGTGCAGGTCAGTAATATGATTCTCTTGCTTCGTGCTCTTTACTATGATGTCATCAACATAAGTCAGCACATTCCTGCCTATTTGAGAGTGAAGGACCTTGGCTGTCATTCTACTGAAGCTTCCTCCAGCATTCTTGAGCCCCTCAGGCATCCGAAGGTAGCAATAAGTGTCACTAGGAGTTATGAAGCTAGTCTTTGGCTCATTTTCCTTCTTCATCCAAATTTGATGATAGCCTGAGTAATAGTCCAGTAGACTCATGAGCTCCGAAGAAGCTGCTGCATCTACAAGGAAATCTATTCTTGGTAATGGAAACTCGACCTTTGGACATGCTTTGTTGAGATCTGTGAAATCAATACACATTCTCCATTTGCCATTAGCCTTCTTCACCATAACAGTGTTAGCTAGCCATTCTGGATATGTTACTTCTCTGATAACACCAGCACTGAGAAGTCTCTTTACTTCGTTCTGAGCACCTTCAGCTTTATCATCAGACATCTTCCGAAGTCTTTGCTTCCTAGGCTTGAAAGAAGGATCCACATTAAGTGAGTGCTCGATGACATCTCTGTTGACACCATAAAGATCGTTGGCTATCCAAGCGAAGACATCTTTGTTGTTGAATAAAAAACTTATCAGGGTTTTTTCTTGCTCATCAGATAACTGAGATCCTAGCAGTACCCTTTGATCTGCTATATCTTCACATAGGAGCATAGGCTTTGGTTGATCTGCCGAAGCAGCCTTCTCTCTTTTGTGCTTATATTGTTGACAAGCTTCGGCTCCATCTATGTTATGGATTGCCTTTGAATCTGTCCAACTCCCTTCGGCCCTTCTGGCAGCTTCTTAACTTCCATGGATGCCAGTGGGCCCTTGTTCCGAAGGTATCTTCATGCATAAGTATGCTGGATGAAGTATTGCTTCGAAGGCATTAAGTGTTCCTTGACCAATGATTGCATTGTACGGGTATTCCATGTCGACAATGTCAAAAACAACTTGCTCAGTTATTATGTTGTGGACATAACTGAAGGTAACTGACATTGTGATTTTGCCAAGTGCCACAATCTGCCATCCTCCGAAGCCACAAAGAGGGTGTGTAGCATCATGAATCTTGTCATCTGGTTCTTGCATCTGCCTGAAAGCCTTTGCAAATATAATGTCCGCTGCACTGCCTGTGTCAACTAGAACATTGTGGACCAGAAATCCCTTAATGACACAAGATATGACCATAGCATCATTGTGAGGATAGTCTTTTAGCTGAAGATCCTCCTGGGAGAAGGTGATTGGGATGTGGGACCACTTGGACCTGACGAACGGTCCTTGCACCCCAACATGCTGCACTCTTCTCTGTGCTTCCTTCTTCTGCTTCTTGTTGGCTGACTCTGAACTTGAACCACCCATGATTGGGAGCTCCAGCTTCGTAACCAAAGGTGCTACAACTTCGTTGTTAAACGAAGCCATCAGCTCAACAGTGGAAGTGAGTTCACCATAGGTGGGCGCCAATGTTGGAGACTTGTTCTCAAATGCTATGAGTTAAGAACAAGACAACACAAAATGTTAATGGTTAAAGACCTTCATCCTTCGAAGCATTATCTCTCTAAGGATATAATGATCTTCAGACGAAGGTTATGAAGGACATACCTTCATCATCTCAGCATATAATAATGAAAGTAGAGAAGCATATGAAACATGGAAGATAATATGAGCAATTATCTTGAATTGTATTTTCATTATCTCATCATGTACAAAAATTAATAATAATGAATTACATTTATACCTTCGCCTTGATAGAAGGTATAAGTCCAAGAGTGACGTGCGAGTGAATACCAGTCAGCGTGAATAGTACTGGAGTACTGTTCATCTATTTATAGGCACGGGACGCAGCCCGGACAAAATTACATTTGTATCCTCGATAACTAATCATAACCAAAACACAAATCAACAAGGACTAAACAGTCTTTTACTCTTTAAGTCGGTGCTGCCCTTCGTCTCAAGGCGTTGTCATGCCGAAGCTCTCTGAATTATAGCTTCGACTTGTACCCTCGTGTTGTGTTAGTTTGCATATCCAACAGACCACAAGCCTGCCCAACTCTCCCTTTACTCCTTCACCGCTTTGGTCGACCAAGTCGGTTCCCATGCTCGACCCACACCGCGCGTGCCAGGACACCGCCACGCGGGACTCGCCTGGTCAGCGAGGGCCTTCACTCGCGCGCGACCGCGTATCACTGCCTGGTGGGGCCGCCGCGTCAGGACTTCCTTCAACCTCCTCGCACCGAGCTTGTCGCGCGGACATCGCGAACTAAAGTCCTACAAATTCGGTTAGTTGGGACCCTCCGTGATCCTCGCTAGCCCTCGCCATGTACTATAAAACTTGGCCCCTGCCTCCCCATCTCGACCTGCCTTGCTAACCACACCAACAAATTAAAATGACCAAGAAGGATGTTGGCGAGCGCCGTCGCGGTCGGATCCTACCTTGGCCGCCGGTCTGGCCTCGGGAGGAGAACGTGAGATCACGGAGCCAGGAGGGTCGAAGATGTGATGTGGAATGGCTAGTATTGCTCTCCAGCGATCACCATGGCCGCGGTGCCGCACTCCGTCATGGCCAGTAATATCCGTACTGCAATTTACGGTAATAATTCCATCCCTAGGATCAGTTTCTTCTTAGCTTTGATTAGCATCAGTCCATGCGAGTTTTTAGGCTCAGGGCGGTCGGATTATGGGGGCGCCGGTGTGTCCTCCGTCGTGGAATCAAGCGGCGCCACCGAACACTAGATCAAAGGGAGACGAGTGTGTGGTAGTCATCGATCCGTGGATGGATGCAAATGATTGGAATGGGGACACCTTGAATATGGGCCGTAGATCGGCTGGTGGACGACTCTGATTAGTGGTAACGTACCGATTCTATTGAGAAAATCTAAATCCATGATCTAAATCTAAACGGGCAGGATGAGATCTCAGGTTCATAAAATCCGAGCCATGGATTTTTGATCCTACGACCGTCACTTCTTATTGTTCGGATAAAGAGTAGTTTAATCATGGCCGATGAGATCCGATCGGACGGCTCAGCGCGCCCCATCCCCTTCGGCCTCGGAATAGTGCAAAAGAGCCCCTCCATTTATCTCTATTTCACTCGCAATCCACTACTATACAAAGACCATTACACATATGTCCGCATCTTTGCAGAATTGACCCTAGGCTGTTTGGAACCTCAACCCATTGTCCTGGGGTAACAGCTTTACACCCGAGCCCTCCCATTTACACTAGTAATTACATTCAAGTCCCGATTTTCTCACAAACAGATCCCTGAATATAGATTTCTAATACAAAATCAATCCAAATCTTATTAAATTCATATCTTTTGCGTTGTAGCTCCGATTTAATTCATTTAAATTGTGTTGGCGCCGTAATAAAATTACCTACACTATAACAACAATATCTTTATCATATTATACAATTTTATAATTATATATTTATTTAGCCTATGTTTAGTGGAGTAATCTTGCTTAATCTTTCCATAATTATAATCTGACTAAGATATGATCTCTACTCAAGTTATAATTTGGATTAAAGCTGAATTAGTTATTTCTTTAGATTATATTTCTCACATGATTTATAAAATGAACGTAAGACCTAGTTTTAATTGTTTAATCACGTAGGTCTTTCGAAAACCAAATCTTTTTTTTATCGTAACTCCGATTTTTGTAATTCTCGAATCTACAATCTTGTAGCAATGCGTAGAATATTATTACATTTTTTGTTCATATGTTTTGATGTAATTTTATTTTTACCTAGTCTTTGCCTCTCTATATGTATTGCTACGATAGAAGCGAGGTTGCGATGCACCTACATTCTACATTGGAGAAGTACCTGGAGTTGCACCAAATAGGCAAGTTGTGCCCTTGATCACTCTTCTTTACCTAATAATGTTTCTATTAATCACTGTGACATGCTCAGTTTGATTTGATGGGACCTAATAGGTTTCACTTGTTTTGTTTACCCCACACCTTGCAAACAAATGAACTATTGGGTAGACATGCTATTGCTCTACCTGGTTTTGGGATTAATGTTATACTGAATTATGATCATGTTCCATTAATATTGTTTGTTTAATTATTGTTCATGATAAGATTATTATGTTAAGTGGAACATGGAGCGACCATCCAGGAAAACAGTGCTACCACAAGGGTGGAATGGGACACCCTTGGCTGAATAATTAGGAAAGCTAGTGTGAGTTAATCCTTTCCTAAAAGGGGCAAGCGGGGTGGAGGAGTGCAGGTGTAGGGAGGTCTTCGAGTCGAACTGTATTTTTAGCTTTCTGAACGAGGGATTCCTACATCGCCTTCGGCCTGGAATCCATAGTGGGTTCTCTCCTTTAGTGGAACTTTGTAAAGGCCTCCTAGTGGATCCCTAGTCATTCACCTCGGAAGTGTCTAAGGGTCTAGCTAACCCTGGCTAATCGGGAAACACGTCTTGTGGGTAAATATGTGCAACCTCTGTAGAGTGTAAAATTGATATATCAGTCGTGCTCACGGTCATGAGCAGCTCGGGCCCTCACATGAGTGATTTATGGAATTAAACTTAATCTGTCATTTGCATTGCATTACAGGATTATTATTAATTTTGATCTCTTATTTATTTGGGATGGTATCTACTTACCCTTAGTAAATGCAAATAAATTTTGACCAACTTTAAAAGCAATGCTCAGCTTTATTCATCTTCTTTGATAAGCCTTACACTTCACATGAGCCCCCACCGTAAGTGAGCTCATGCACATTATTCCCCACAACTTGTTGAGTGATGAATATATGTGAGCTCACTCTTGTTGTACTCATGCCCCCAGGTCAAGGACAGGTACCGCCAAGATGTGGAGCATGAAGGATGTCGCGATGAGTTCATGAGAGGTCTAGGCCGTCGTCTCCAAGTCAACTATGGTTGCAGAGGATCGTTGTCTTCGTATGATGTAATTATTTAGCTATTTTGTACAAAACTCCTATTATATAGTAAAGATGGAACATTCGTTTCAGTACCATAAGTCATCATATGTGTGAGACTTGATCCTAGCACACATGTGATTCGCGCCTGGGTTTGCCCTTAAATCCGGGTGTGAAAACCATGTTAATAATGAATTAATTGAGGTTCAAACAGTTAAGGTTATCGGTTAATTTTCTAACAATGATGATGAGATCAGCCCCTCATAGATCATTGTAACCTCTAGAAACATACCTCGGCTGCACATCTTGATGCCAACTTGAGGTCGATTATTGGAAACTCCTATGATCTTGTCGGAAATGTGAAAATTGTTTGTTCAAAACGTTTCAAACAAAGGGGATCATGGGCAAATCAGTGATCTATCTATCTAATTGGAAAATATAATCTATTAATTGTTTCCCTTTTTATGACTAAACCTTTTCTAGCACCCTTGGTGCCAAGCAAATCTTTCTTCAAGATTTTTGTTTTCTAGATGTTATTGTTTTACCCTAGATGATCAATCTCGTGCTACTTTATTTTTAGAATTCACATCAATACACTTTATGTCAATTTGGTTGTGGAAGAAAGAAAACAGATGATGGTGAAGAAATGATCTAACTAATCCAAGTAATCCAATATACATCATGAAGCTTTTGGTAGTTCTGCTTTTTGGCAGCATTTCATTGATGCTAGAGATGTGGGCATTGGTCTGAGCTTCTACTGATCTAGTGTATGGTCAATTATGCTTCATGGTAGAATGGTTGGAACCTATCAACAAGATCAAAGGTATCCATATTGATCCCCTTCCTACTAAATCTTAATCTGAGAAGAAACTCCTAAACCCCTGCCGAGTTCGTGTTTAAGGGAATTTTGACGAACTGTAGACAAACCTAACAGCGTTCTGGCCGGGATACCATGGTAGCATTCAAAAGGGCAACACCGTCAGCATCACCATCACACATGGGTTATGAAACATGAACAATTTGAACATATTACCTCCTAGGGAAGGCTCACCACAGGGAGGTGGGTGTTTCAGTGGGTGTGGTCACCACTGCTTGGGCTCATCTTGCGTTCACGCTTTCACAGGGACATAGAGGGGTGGAGGAGGATTGAGGACTTAACCTAGATGTATGTGAGTGGGGTGGCGCGGTGGAGAAAGCATGGAATCAGCTAGAGCTCGGTGGAGTTCAGTTTGTGCTTTCATATGCCATAACAAGGAATAGTTGTTGCAACCAAGTTGGGGCTTCTTTGGGGCCATATACAGAGGATAAAAGAGAGCCAACATGCTCCACTTATCTCCTACATGGTCACCACGTCGAGGTGAAACATAGTGAACCAATAAATACTACTTCACTGCATGTTGGATAGCACCTCAAACAGTTAAGCAGCTGAGTCACCTTTAGATAGGTTTTTCATGTTCTCACTTTATCTTCGGTGTGTTGGAGCTATGGCAGGTGAAACTTTAGATAGGTTTTTCATGTGAGGTAACTTTATTTCTACCACAGCCTGCCTGGAAATGGCTAGAAGCTCTAGTGGAGGGAGATCTTTTGCTGCAGATATTTTGCTCCCTCTGATCTGCTTCAGTTCGACTGCAGGACCATCTTTATCCCTTTTTTTCTTCAATTTCCAAACATAGAAATATCCACCTTACTAAAACAATTTTGTCCACTAACTATAGGCTTAACTTTACTATAGCTTCTCAGGGCTAAATACACAAGAATCACAAACTACAAGCCTCCATCCAAAGGAACCATATTCAATTATCTAAAAGTGAATATGAACCTCATAACCTGACAGAGCACTTTTGGGCAACTTTTTCTTCACTTTCTATGTGGGATCAAACCCAAATCATTTAAAGAGATTTGTTCCCAAATATGTGGTCTTCAGATTTGCTACAATAGTTTTAGTCCAAGACTGTCTAGAATAGATGCCACACAACTCCAAAGTTGAGCCCAACACTAAAATTCAGCCCTAAGTACTATTCATTATCTGAAAATTTCAGAAGTCTGACATCCCACCTTTATTCACTATTTACTCCATTTTTTATGTAGTACCAAATCCATCTCTCTTAAACAAACTTGTACCCTGATAGATACTCTACAACTTTGACATAATGATCATCAACCAAAACCCTATGGATAGGGCAGTAAAGAACCTCAAATCTGGACCAAACACACAATTTGAGAGTCTGAATTTGCACTAAAAACTTTGACATAATGGTCATCAACCAAAACCCTATGGATAGGGCAGTAAAGAACCTCAAATCTGAACCAAACACACAATTTCAGAGTCTGAATTTGCACTAAGTCTGAGAATCCAGATTGAAGCATAGGATCTTTGGATCAATTTTTCTACTAGTTATGTACAGCTTTAGGGGCACGACCTTTAATCAAAGTTATACACCAACATGTGTTCTGCCACTTTGTTACGATGTCCTCAGCCCAAAACTGTATAGATCAGCAACTAACAGGTTTCCAAAGTGGCTTCAGAACATAGAATCTTCAGTTTCAGAGATTACACTAAGTATGAATTCCAGCATCTGACATGCCACCTTTGAGCAAGTTTTTCAAGCAGTTGCATATGGTTTTATGGCTGAGTAACTTAATCAAATTTGTGCACCTAGTGTAGCTCTACAGATTTTCTACAGTGATTATCATCAAAGTGTCCATAGATCAAAAGTTATAAATGTCCAAATACAGCTAGTTGATAATATTTTCAGAAATTCAAACCCTAGGTCAAAACTTAGTTTTGAGTTTTTCTCCACTCTTTACTATAAAACTTGGAAATCTCTACACATAAAATTTATTTGGTTTGGAAAACTTTATGACTTTGGTATTTTGACTTTTAGCAAAATATTACCAGATCACCATATCCAATCTTAGGGTTGAAATTGAAGTTTCTCCAATTAGGTCTTCTCATCTCCACTGATCACCACATCGGGTTTAGATTATTTTTTATCTAGTGAATGCATTTTAGGTGTATTAAAACACAATCTTGCTAATGCACATGATGTCATGCCAAGTTGCAGCCATCTCCTGCCCTGGTCCAGCAGCCTTGCAAGGTCTTGCAAGTGTATTCTCGAAGAGAACACCCCAAGCAAAGTTGTATAGCTTCAGAGGAGGAGGAGGTGGCTATGAAATTCATTAACAAGATCGTAAAGCACCTCACAAATGTGTTGTCGGTTCCTTCATCTCCAAACCTAAAAGCCAGAAAGTCTATCCCGCCCAACTTTGTCCCAAGAAGATCAAGACGTGTAGCCAAACTTCTTCCCCTTATGGGGAACTCAGCGGCTCACACTATTTGTTTGAAGCTGGGGTTGAAAAATGGGTAGGCTCCTGTTTCTGCGGATGATCTGGAACGCTGCGCTAGAGGATTTGATAAGCCTCTTTCTGTCAGTCAGGTAAAGGCTTTAGCTACCTTGTTTCGATGGGAGATCCCTGATGAGGAGTTTATCGTTTGTCCAGCTGATGGGCTGCTGCAAGCCTCGTAATGTGGATTATCCCACATGGTCGTATTCTATCTCACAATGAATAATTTTGCTATACTGATTTGGAATGTGAGGGGTCTGAATGACCCTCGTCGCAGGGATACTCTCTGATCATTAATAAACTATGTGATGCCTACTATTGTGTGTATTCAAGAAACCAAGCTGAATTCTATTTCTCACTAGGATGTTGCTTCCTGTCTTGGCTCAGAGTTTGGGGATTTTGTTTTCTTACCTTCTAGTGGTACTAGAGGAGGTATCTTGATAGCCTGGCGTAGAGGGCTCATTTCTGCTATAGCCTTAAAAATTCATAACCATTCAGTGTCAGTTTGTTTTATGAAAGAAAACAGCACTAATTGGTGGTTCTCGGGTGTCTACGGACCCCATAGAGATGAGGAGAAATTGACTTTTTTAGAAGAACTTTCTCTGGTTAGAACCAGTTGTCCTGGCCCCTGGGTGATTGCAGGGGACTTCAATATGATCAGATGTGCTGAAGACAAGAGTAATTCAAATATCAATAGAACTCTTATGGACAGCTTAAATATTTGGATTAATAATCACTCCCTCAAGGAGTTGTCTCTAACTGGAAGAAGATTCACCTGGTCAAATCAAAGAGATGTTCCTACCTTAGTCAAGCTGGATAGAGTATTCTACATTTCTGATTGGGAGGACTTATTTCTTGATTGTTCTCTGCAGAGTTCTGCCTCTAATATGTCTTATCACTGTCCTCTGATCCTAAGGCTTAATGTGACCTTTAAGGGAAAGAAGCGTTTTCATTTTGAGAGTTTTTGGCCAAAGATGTAAGGTTTTCAGGAGGTGCTGGCTGGTTCCTAGAATGCTTCTATTTCGGCTGCTTGTCCCATGGAGAGATTATCTCTTAAATTTAAGAGACTTACAAAGGACCTGTAGTCCTGGAGCCAAAAATCTGTGGGTAATGTTTCTACTCAACTTGCTTTGGCCAAGATGACCCTACATCTTTTGAAAATTGCCCAAGACAGAAGATCCTTGTGGTCGGCTGAAGAGTGGTTGCGGAAAAAACTAAAATTATTATGTCTTCATCTTTCTTCTTTGGAAAGAACCATTGCTAGATTAATGTCACACCCGGTTTTGGAAGGTAAACCGAATGTGAACCATGTACGTGCCAGGATCAGAACTCACGTACACAACGATTACATAATTGGACATCATCACACAATGCTTGAATTAAATAGCGGAAAGGTACTTAGTTACATCAAGATGTCTGAGACATCCACAGAGTGTAATACATATCTATAGTGTTTAACAGTAACATCTTAGTGCAAAGTAACGAAACGTAGAAGATAAGCCTACACAGGCAGCTGACTGGGGGTTTGCCACTAAAGTAAACTAGAACTCATCGTAGTCCTGAACTCCTCAAAGTCCTCCATGTTGCCAGCTTCACCTCCTGAGCACTGAGTACAATGGGGACAACCTGGGGTGGGGTGGTTTGTAAAGCAAGGGTGAGTACACATCAACGTACTCAGCAAATGTCCCGTTTTTGCTAAAGTGGACTAGCTGCATGTGGAGTTAAGGTTAACCAATAGCTTTTAGTTGTCAAGTTTTATTACTTTAAATAGAGCCTATTTTAGTAATAAAACCCAGTATTTACCCTGGAGTACTCCCTCCAAGAGGAAATACCAGAGATCAGAATTATAACCATCATTGCTAATCATCATCATAAAAGTAATCAAAGTTCTTCTAATCAAAGAGGATCACAAGGCTGCTCGTAAACGTGAGCATGGCTGATATACCAGTTTCTAACACTCTGCAGAGGTTGCACACTTTACCCACAAGTCATGATTCACATTCTGCCCGTGGTTCTAGCCTCCCCATTGATCACTACCAAGGTGACCTAGTACATCTCCAGTTTGATAAACACAGTACATCTCCCCAAAGGAAGAGTGACTAACAAAACCAAATCAAAGAACCTCTGCAACCAGCCTCGGCAGAGCAAGTATTGTGCCCGGACCCCATTGACGGCGCTACGATGAAACCAACTACTCCTCTGGTTCCTCTAATTAATCAGCTAAGGGCGTCCCATTCCACCCTCATGGTTGCACTATTATCCTGGGTTGTCGCTCCCCAAACAGGTCCTTACGAAGAGGTACTCAGGAAACAGCTTGAGCCCCCTAATGAATCACAAGAACCTCATCGGGATAACATCAACGTATCATAAATAATCACATCATGTTCATGGATTAAGTTAAAGCAATAGCATAAGCTAACCATGATTAACTCAAAAAGGTAAACAAGGGTAAGGGAAATACAAACTAATCAATCCTTAAGTTTCAATAATGTAAATGCGGGACAGTGAATTATAAAGTAAAGTAGGACATTATAGGTCTGAGGACACTTGCCTTCACCAGGTTGTTGCTCAGAGGGATCTTCGGCAACACACTCAGGAACCACGAGCTGCTTGTTGTCTAAGTAAAGCGAGCATACATTCAATACATTTGGAAGGTAAAAATGAACATCACATCAAACGTGTACAAACATTGGCACGCAACTCAAAAAGGTATAGCATTAAGTACAGGGGAATGATATCAAGTTATAAAATGGACTAATCCTAATTGGGGAATTGATTACTCTCTAAGTGTTTGGAACATAGCTCAAAAAGGTTAAGAAGTAATTAAACAAGAAAAGATTAAATTATAAGATGAACTACTCCTATTTAGGAATTTGATTATCCTTTAAGTGTTATCCATAATTACATACCTAATTCTATTTATGTCATTAAGGCCTAAAGGTTAAACCAAAAATGAATCCATGTAATGCATAACACTAATCTCACAAGATTAAATATACTTTAACTCCTAGGATTCTCCTTTTATTTATTTCATTAAATAAATAAATCAATATATACTTTAATCCTATATTCTAGGTGTAAAAATTAAAGTATACAGATTACAGTTGGTCATATTTTATTTGAACAGAGAATAATTTTATGAACATTTTGCAATTTGAACCACTAAATTTGGAGTTCATATGAAAAAGATATGAAATAAAAAATTTTGAAGTTTGAAATATGAAATTAGGGCTAAATCTGTGTTTAAATAAAAGTCCAGGAGGCTATTCTAAAGAAATGAGGGACCTATGCGCTAAAACATAGGATGGCGGGTTTATTTCCTAAAACCAGGGGGGTTCTTAAGCAAAACTCACACGCGAAGGGGTACGGGGTAACCTTAGCCGTCGGATCAGAGATCAACGACCCAGATTAGATCGCGCGGGCACGGCTGACACGCGGGGTTAGGGCACCAGCGAGCCAGGGCGGGCTGACCGGCCAGGCCCAAGGGCAGGGGCGCGGGTGAGGGGGAGAGGGGAGAGTGGCCGGATCCAGATCGAAGGGCTGCGATCAGATCCGCACAGATGAAACCTAAACCACCCGATCTCGGACGGACGCCCGAGATCTAACGGCTGGGGGTCGGACCTAAACGCGGTGGCGCCGCTCGGTCTCGTGGCGAGAGTTTGCCGGAAACGAGCAGGCCGGCCACAGCGGGGCTCCCGGGGCTTGGGGACTGGCCTGGGCGCAATCCGAGCGATCTGGCGGACTCGGCCATGGCCTTCACGCTGGCGCAGGGGCGCCAGAGGGCGCAGACCACGGCGGAGCGGGCTAACGGCGGCGCTGGATTGCTCCGATGAGCAATCACGCGAGCTATAGAGCGGGGATGACCAAATTAAGGGCACGGGCAGGTTGCTCACCTCGAGCAGAAGCGCTGGCGTCACGAAGCAACGGCGAAGGCACAGGGGTTCGACGGGGAGACGATGGCGGACTCTGGCTGCGCAAGAAAACTCTCCGGTGAGCGCGGACCGGACGCAGCAGGGAGGGAGAGGGCACATCGAAGGGTGTCCCGAGCAGCTGACAGTAAGGCAAAGCTCACCGTGGCACTGCACGAGGCACGGGTGCGACGGCAGCCACGCAACAGGCAATGGGCGTCGGCGGGCGATGGCGGAGCTCCCTGTTTGCGTGGGCAGAGCGAGAGAGAGGGCGAGAGAGTTGGGCAGAGGGCGCAAATGAGAGAGGGGATGGGCGAGCAGGGTGCGGGGCTTAAAAGGGGCGCGGGGGCTCGGACGTGGCCAGAGAACGCGCGGTCGTGGGCGCGTCCATGGTGGGGAGATCGTGGGCGGAAGGTTAGGGGCAGCTGACAGGTGGGGACGGCAGAATAGAGAGAGAGAGAGGGCACGGGGGAAAAGAACAGCGTCAGCTCGGCCCCACAGAGCAGCAAGAGAGGGAGGGAGAGGAGTGAGCGCGCTGGTTGGCGCCGATAGGCGGGACCCGCCTGTCAGACACACGGGGCGAGCGGGCGCGGGCGAGCGGGCTGGGCTTATTGGGCTCGCTTGGGCCGAAATGGCCTTTTCCTTTTTCCTAGAATTTCTATTGCCTTTTCTATTTATTTTCTCTAGGGTTTTCAATTCAAATTCAAATCAAGTTTCAAATTCAAGCCAAATCAAATATATGCAACAATTCAAATAATATTTAGACTCAATATGATGCAACATTCCATGACTCATAGGTTTTGGGAAAAATAAAATAAATAATCCTTCACTAATACCACTAACTCTAATTAAAAGAAAAAGAGAGGGAGAAAACTAGAGAGAGAGAAACTAGAGTGAGATAGAGAAGAGTAACACCTGAATTTGGATGATCATAAGAAAGAAATTTTATACCCCCAAATTCAGGGTGTTACAGACCTATCCCCCTTAAAAGAATCTCGCCCTCGAGAATCAAGGCTGGCTAGCAAAGAGTTCAGGGTACTTGGCTCTCAGATCATCTTCTCTTTCCCAGGTTGCTTCTTCCTCTGATTGATGGCCCCATTTGACTTTGCACATTCTGATGGTGTTCCTCCGAGTGACCCGATCTGCTGTCTCTAGAATTTGCGTTGGCTTCTCAACATATGTCAAATCTTCCTGAACTTCAAGGTCTTCCATTGGCAACTGCTCTTCTGGTATTCGCAAGCATTTCTTCAACTGAGACACGTGAAACACATCATGCACTGCGGACAGGTTCTCTGGTAAGCTGAGTTGATAAGCCACTTCCCCCCGTCTTGCCTGAATCTGATACGACCCGATATAGAGAGGTGCTAGCTTGCCTTTGACTCCAAACCTTTTGGTTCCTCTGATGGGTGACACTTTTAAGTAGACATAGTCTCCCACTTCAAAACTGAGTTCCCTTCTTCTGGTGTGAGTATAGCTTCGCTGTCTAGACTGTGCTGCCTTCAGATTTTCTCGGACCATCCTGATATTCTCTTCAGCTTCAAGCAAAATCTCAGGGTCGAATAGCTGCCTTTCGCCGGGTTGGTCCCAATGCAATGGAGTTCTGCAATTTCTCCCGTAGAGCGCTTCAAATGGTGACATCTTCAGACTGGCCTGATAGATGTTGTTGTAGGAGAATTCTGCATACGGTAGCCTCTTGTCCCAATCTAATTTGTTTTGCAGAGCACATGCTCTCAACATATCCTCAAGAATCTGGTTGGTTCTCTCAGTCTAGCCATCTGTCTGCGGGTGATAAGCTGAACTGAACTTCAAATTAGTACCCAAAGCTTCATGTAGCTGCTGCCAAAAATGAGAAGTAAACTGGGTGCCTCTGTCCGATATTATCTTCTTTGCAATACCATGTAAGCACACAATCTGAGACATGTATAACTCTGCCAACACTGCATTGTTATAGGTGGTCTTGACTGGTATGAAATAGGTCGCCTTTGTTAAACGGTCCACCACTACCCAGATGGAGTCATAACCAGCTCGAGTGCGGGGCAGACCAACTATAAAGTCCATCCCAATCTCATCCCATTTCCACTACGGAATCTGCAACGGCTGCAACAAACCTGCGGGTCTCTGATGTTCTGCCTTGATCCTCTGACAACTGTCGCATCTGGCCACATACTCTGCTATCTCTCTTTTCATACCGTACCACCAGAATCTCTTCTTCAGATCTTGGTACATTTTCTCGCTACCAGGGTGTATAGAATATGTTGTCTCATGAGCCTCCTTGAGAATCAGTTCCCGGATCGAGGTGATGTCGGGAACACACAGCCTATCCTTGAACCATACCACTCCTTCTGCATCTTCACGGAAATATGGGCCTTTCCCATTGATGATTAGCTGCCGGATCTCGTTGATCTTCTCATCATCCTTCTGACCTTTCCTGATGGCTTGCTCTAGAGTGGGCTCTAGCTCAATTGCCACTCCTTGAGTGTTGTTCAGAAATCCGAGACTCAACCTGTCGAATTCCTTTGCTAGCTCGAACGGCATCGGGCGAGCGACCAACATATTGACTTGACTCTTCCTGCTAAGAGCATCTGCAACCACATTTGCTTTGCCTGGGTGATAATGGATCTCTAGCTCATAGTCTTTGATCAATTCTAGCCATCTTCGCTGCCTCATGTTTAACTCTGACTGAGTGAATATGTACTTGAGGCTCTTGTGGTCCGTGTAGATATCACACTTTTGCCCATAAAGATAATGTCTCCAAGTCTTCAATGCATGAACCACTGCTTCTAGCTCCAAATCATGAGTGGGGTAATTCTTCTCGTGAACTTTCAACTGTCGGGATGAGTATGCCACTACTTTCCCTTCCTGCGTTAACACACAACCCAGTCCGGTGTACGAAGCATCACCATATGCTGAGAATGGCTTGTAAACAATTGGCAGAACCAACACCGGTGTTGTTGTCAACTTCTGCTTCAACATTTCAAATGATTTTTGGCACGCTGGAGTCCACTTGAACTCAACCTTCTTTGCTAGCAAAGCTATCATTGGTCTGGCAATCTTGGAGAAACCCTCAATGAAACACCGATAGTAACCGGCCATTCCAATGAAACTCTTGATTCCTCGGACATCTTTTGGTGCTTTCCAGTCCAGAATCGCTGCTACCTTCTTTGGATCCACAGCTAGTCCATCTCGGTTTATAATATGACCCAAGAACATAACTTCGCTGATCCAGAACTCGCACTTGCTAAGTTTGGTATACAATTGGCAATCTCGTAGCTTCTGAAGTACCTTCCTCAAATGTTCCTCATGCTCTTGCTCATTCTAGGAATATACGAGAATATCATCAATGAACACTACTACGAACTTGTCGAGGTAGTCCATGAACACAATGTTCATCAGATACATGAAGTAAGCTGACGCATTCGTCAATCTGAATGACATAACCATGAACTCATATAGTCCATACTTGGTGATGAATGTTGTCTTTGGTATATCTGAGGGTCGGATTCTGAGCTGATGGTAACCTGACCTCAGATCTATCTTGGAGAACACACTCGCTCCTCTCAACTGATCAAATAAATCTTCAATTCGAGGCAGGGGGTACTTATTCTTGACAGTGACTTCATTCAAGGCTCTGTAATCAATGCACATCCTCTTCGTGCCATCGTTCTTCTCCACAAATAATACTAGGGCTGCCCAAGGTGAGGTACTTGGTCTGATGTAGCCTTTCTCCAACAACTCATCGATTTGCTTCTTGAGTTCCACCAACTCTGGTCCGGACACTCGATAAGCTCTCTTGGAAATAGGGGCGGTGCCTGGGATAAGCTCTATGGCAAATTCAACTTTCCTTTCAGGTGGCATGCCTGGTAACTCCTCAGGAAATACATCGGGGAATTCTGACACAATCCTAATTGCCTCAATCAGATTGGACTCCTTGTCATCTACTGATAAATGGTGACAGGCTCCTTCTTCTAGTTCAGGTAAGTACAACTTGGTTACTACTTGCTTTCCAGATGGGGACACCAACTTAACTGTTCTCTTGTCACAACTGACAATGGCTTGATTTCTGTGTAGCCAATTCATCCCTAGGATGACATCTAACTCTTGAGTTCCCATTACTACTAGGCTAGCGGGGAAATCTATCCCCCTTATTTCAATCCTTAGATTCGGACAAATCCTATCGGACTGATCTTTTCCCCCAACTGAATTAACTCTTAAAGGTGGGATCATTGGTTCTATGGGGATGTTATGTGATTCTACCCAAGATGTAGAAACAAAAGAATGTGTGGCACCAGTATCAAATAATACTTTTGCTGGGTAGGATTCGACTGGAAACATACCTACTGCCATGTCCTGAACATCCTGGATTGCTTCGGCCTCCAGGTGGTTCACCTTTCCACAGTTGTAGGCCTAGCCACGGACTCCTGGTGCTTGCTGTGGCACTCCTTGTCTTGCTGGGGCATTAACTGCTGGCGGTTGCTGGGCTGCTTTCTTTGGACAGTTCTTCGCCCAGTGATTTTGCTCTCCACAGTAGAAGCATGCACGACCCCCTACTTGTGTTGGGGCTGCTTGGCCATTCTGGTTGGCTGCTGGGGCAGGAAGATGAGCTACCTGGTTGTTCTGACGCTGGTACTGATTTCCTCCTGGCTGGGTGTTCTGATGGTACTGCTGCTGCTGCTCCTGCTGAGGAAACTGCCTCTGGTACTAGTGCTGACGCTGATGCTGGTGAACTTGCTTGAATTGTTGTGGTGAGTTGCCTGAGTAGCGGGGATGACTGCTACTCCCGGCCTGAGGTCCACCAATCTTGCGCTTCCTATCCTCCATTTCCCGAAGCTTCCTTTCTGTCATGATTGCCCTATCAATCAAATGCTGGAAAGTGGGGAAAGTGTGATTCATCAGCTGATAATGGAGGGGATCAACCAATCCTCTTAGAAAGCGGTACTGCCTCTTGGCATCTGTGTTGACATCTTCTGGGGCATAACGTGACAACTACAGAAACTTATCCCTGTCTCACTGACGGACAGGGGACCTTGCTTCAGGGCAAGAAACTCTTCCTTCCTCACTATCATCAGTCCCTCGGGCACATGGTAGCGACAAAAGTTGTCCCTGAACTCCTCCCAAATAATGGCTTCAGGGTTGGCATGGGTGGCGAGGTAAGACTCCCACCAAGACTGGGCTGCTCCCCTCAGCTGTCGGGGACCATACAACACCTTCTCACGATCGTTGCACTGAGCAGTATGCAACTCACGCTCCATGGTACACAGCCAATCTTCCACGTCCATGGGATCAGCAGAGTGGGCAAAGACAGGGGGATGGCCCCTCATGAACTCTGCCCGCTTGTCTCTGGGCACTTGAGGCATCTGAACTTGCACTGGAGGCTGAGGTGGGGGTGGCTGCTGCTGCACTTGCTGCATCGCTGCTAAAGTCTAACCAATTGCCTAATCTGCTTGGGTATACATCAAGAACATCTGCTCAATGGTCATTAGGGGTGGCGGTGGCAAATGCTGCTTCGGGGCTGCCTCCTCCTAGGTTGCCTGCTGTTCTGGCTGAGCACGCCTCGCACCTCTGCGCATGTTCTCAGACATCTGTAGCAACCACACACATATCAGATCTGACTCTGCAGTCTTTCATCATAAGAAAAGATATATGGAAATCTTCACATCACTGAACAATTGATCATCCTCATTCACAACTTCTCAGATAAAGAGAAAAGTGGAAATAAATGGATTACCCAACTAAATAACTGACTTTATTAATAACTGCACCAAGTTGCAGGGGATACTCACACCTTGGTGACAATCATTACAAAGATCCAACTTCATTACATGTTCATCATGACAAGCATCCAACAAAAGATAACCAAACTAACTCTAACTTCGACTGACTAGACTAAGACACTGAATTAAGCATTATTACAGACTCCGACTCTATCGATCTATGGATCTAAATCTATGCGGGTCCTGCAGTCTGGGGTACCATAGTCGAAGCGACCACGGAGCGGTGAGCGGTAAGGGTGCTGAATCCCGACAGGGGCGGGAGAACCACCATCAAGATAGTGGCGTGCCGCACATTCAGCATGCAATTCCGCAACCTCCGCCCAAACCTTGCCCAACTCGTCAAGGGCATGGTCCAGCTCTGTGTTGAGCACGGCGACCAGGTTGACCATGCTACTCAGCCTGGGATTGCCCTCACCAACTGGCGAGACAATCACACCTCTAGCACTGTCGGTCAAACGTCGAGGGTAGTACTTCAGATCAAGGTCATCAGCTACCCCGCTGAACAACGAGCAATACTGAGAAAGTGCCCGTCGTGCTGCATCTTGCATGGCTGCCTCGGCAGTATCCCTCTCAGTGATAGAATAGTGCTCTGAGAAGACCTCTGCACCCCGGAGATCATCGTTCGGACGACGCACCAAGCAAGTAGCCTCCCACTGGTCCGGGTATAGCCCGCGACGATGCTGGTAGACTACACAACGGTACTCGATAGACCAAGTGTGTCGATCGAAGGCCCGATGCAACAGGGTATCGAGAGCGTCATGGAAGTGACACCCGCGAGCAGCGTCACGAGTGATGGGTCTAGCGATCCATCCCTCCGGCTCCATCTCCTCCGAGCGCTCCGTGCCGTGGCTCGAACTGCCATTGGCGTCGTCGTTGTCTCCGTCTCCATTAGGGTCTCCTCCAGCAGCCGGGATGCCCTGAGGTGGTGCAGGGGGCATCTCGGGCTAGGGTGCAGGGGAAGGCGGCCTCTCAAACTCCACCTCCTGCTGAGGCGAGGGAGAAGAGTCCTGCTGCTCCTGCTCCTGGCATCGGCACTCCTGCTCCTCGTGCAGGCGACGATGCAGTCTCTCCAGGTGACTGGACTGACCTAACACCGTGCGACGCAGTGGACGCTCCACCAGGTGAGAAGGCAAAAAGGGGATCACAGACTTACGTGCAGTGCACCTGATACGGGCCATCTACAAAGGACATCGTAAGCACAAGAGTAAGAGTGGAACTATGAGACCAGAAAGTAAACAGAAAGAAAAGTGAGACAAAACTTTTGAGATAAGTAAATAACATACAGTTGGTCAAGATAACCAACTTTTGAAAAGACACTAAGGTCAAGGTAAGAGTAAGGGTCTATAGTCCTTAGGTCGACCATTCTAGTCTAGGTTAGCGGTCCTACAGTCAGCAGGCCTTTGATACCACTTATGTCACACCCGGTTTTGGAAGGTAAACCGAATGCGAACCATGTATGTGCCAGGATTAGAACTCACGTACACAGCGATCACACAATGCTTGAATTAAATAGCGGAAAGGTACTTAGTTACATCAAGATGTCTGAGACATCCACAAAGTCTAATACATATCTATAGTGTTTAACAGTAACATCATAGTGCGGAGTAACGAAACGTAGAAGATAAGCCTACACAGGCAACTGACTGGGGGTTTGCCACTAAAGTAAACTAGAACTCGTCGTAGTCCTGGAACACCTCAAAGTCCTCCATGTTGCCAGCTTCACCTCCTGAGCACTGAGTACAATGGGGACAACCTAGGGTGGGGTGGTTTGTAAAGCAAGGGTGAGTACACATCAACGTACTCAGCAAATGTCCCGTTTTGGCTAAAGTGGACTAGCTGTATGTGGAGTTAAGGTTAAGCAGTTGCTTTTAGTTGGTCAAGTTTTGTTACTTTAAATAGAACCAAATTTAAGTAATAAAACCCAGTATTTACCCAGGAGTACTCCCTCCAAGAGGAAATACCAGAGATCAAAATTATAACCATCATTGCTAATCATCATCATAAAAGTAATCAAAGTTCTTCTAATCAAAGAGGATCCCAAGGCTGCTCGTAACCGTGAGCACGGCTGATATACCAGTTTCTAACACTCTGCAGAGGTTGCACACTTTACCCACAAGTCATGATTCCCATTCTGCCCGGGGTTCTAGCCTCCCCATTGATCACTACCAAGGTGACCTAGCAGGGTCTCACTATGTAGCCTTTACAAAGATTTCCCAAAGGGCATAGCCGCCCGTTAGGTTTCTCCAGTTTGATAAACACAGTACATCTCCCCAAAGGAAGGGTGACTAACAAAACCAAATCAAAGAACCTCTGCAACCAGCCTCGGCAGAGCAAGTACTGTGCCCGGACCCCATTGACGGCCCTACGGCGAAGCCAACTACTTCTCTGGTTCCTCTAATTAATCAGCTAAGGGCGTCCCATTCCACCCTCATGGTTGCACTGTTATCCCGGGTTATCGCTCCCAAACAGGTCCTTACGGATAGGTACTCAGGAAACATCCTGAGCCCCCTAATGAATCACAAGAACCTCATCGAGATAACATCAACGTATCATAAATAATCACATCATGTTCATTGATTAAGTTAAAGCAATAGCATAAGCTAACCATGATTAACCCAAAAAGGTAAACAAGGGTAAGGGAAATATAGAGTAGTCAATCCTTAGGTTTCAATAATGTAAATGTGGGACAGTGAATTATAAAGTAACGTAGGACATGATAGGTCTGAGGACACTTGCCTTCACCAGGTTGTTGCTTAGAGGGATCTTCGGCAACACACTCAGGAACCACGAGTTGCTCGTTGTCTAAGTAAAGCGAGCATACATTCAATACATCTGGAAGGTAAAAATAAACATCACATCAAACATGTACAAACATTGGCACACAACTCAAAAAGGTATAGCATTAAGTACAGGGGAATGATATCAAGTTATAAAATAGACTAATCCTAATTGGGGAATTGATTACTCTCTAAGTGTTTGGAACATATCTCAAAAAGGTTATGTAGTAATTAAACAAGAAAAGATTAAATTATAAGATGAACTACTCCTATTTAGGAATTTGATTATCATTTAAGTGTTATCCATAATTACATATCTAATTCTATTTATGTCATTAAGGCCCAAAGGTTAAACCAAAAATGAATCCATGTAATGCATAACACTAATCTCACAAGATTAAATATACTTTAACTCCTAGGATTCTCCTTTTATTTATTTCATTAAATAAATAAATCAATATATACTTTAATCCTATATTCTAGGTGTAAAAATTAAAGTATACAGATTACAGTTGATCATATTTTATTTGAACAGAGAATAATTTTATGAACATTTTGTAATTTGAACCACTAAATTTGGAGTTCATATAAAAAAGATATGAAATAAACAAATTTTGAAGTTTGAAATATGAAATTAGGGCTAAATCTGTGATAAAATAAAAGCCCAGGGGGCTATTCTAAAGAAACCAGGGACCTATGCGCTAAAATAGAGGACGGCGGGTTGATTTCCTAAAACCAGGGGGGTTCTTAAGCAAAACTCACACGCGAAGGGGTACGGGGTAATCTTAGCCGTCGGATCAGAGATCAACGGCCCAGATTAGATCGCGCGGGCGCGCGGGCGCGGCTGACACGCGAGGCCAGGGAGCCAGTGAGCCAGGGCGGGCTGACCGGCTGGGCCCAGGGCCAGGGGCGCGGGTGAAGGGGAGAGGGGAGAGTGGCCGGATCTAGATCGAAGGGTTGCGATCAGATCCACACAGATGAAACCTAAACCACTCGATCTCGGACGGACGCCCGAGATCTAACGGCTAGGGATCGGACCTAAACGCGGTGGCGCCGCTCGGTCCCGCGGCGAGAGTTCGCCGGAGATGAGCAGGCTGGCCACGGTGGGGCTCCCTGGGCTTGGGGGCTGGTCTGGGCGCAATTCGGGTGATCTTGCGGACTCGGCCATGGCCTTCACGCTGGCGCAGGGGTGTCAGAGGGCGCAGACCACGGCGGAGCAGGCTAACGGCGGCGCTGGATTGCTCCGGCGAGCAATCACGTGAGCTATAGAGCAAGGATGACCAAATTAAGGGCACGGGCAGGTTGCTCACCTCGAGCAGAAGCGCTGGCGTCGCGAAGCAACGATGGAGGCGCAGGGGTTTGACGGGGCGACGGTGGCGGACTCCGGCTGCGCAAGAAAGCGCTCCGGTGAGCGCGGACCGGACGCAGTAGGGAGGGAGAGGGCACACCGAAGGGTGTCCCGAGCAGCTGACAGTAAGGTGAAGCTCACCGTGGCACAGGACGGGGCACGGGCGCGACGGCGGCCACGGAACTAGCAATTGGCGTCGGCGTGCGGTGGTGGAGCTCCCTGTTTGCATGGGCAGAGCGAGAGAGAGGGCGAGAGAGTTGGGCAGAGGGCGCAAATGAAAGAGGGGGGCTGGGCGAGCAGGGCGTGGGGCTCAAAAGGGGCGCGGGGGCTCGGACGTGGCCGGAGAACACACGGTCGTGGGCGTGTCCACGGCGGGGAGATCGTGGGCGGAAGGTTAGGGACGGCTGACAGGTGGGGACGGCGGAACAGAGAGAGAGGGTGCAGGGGAAAAGAACGGCACCGACAGCTCAGTCCCATAGAGCAGTGAGAGAGAGAGGGAGAGGAGTGAGTGCGCTGGTTGGCGCCGATAGGCGGGACCCGCCTGTCAGACACAGGGGGCGCGCGGGCGCGCGCGGGCTGGGCTTATTAGGCTGGCTTCGGCCGAAATGGCCTTTTCCTTTTTCCTGGAATTTCTATTGCCTTTTCTATTTATTTTCTCTAGGGTTTTCAATTCAAATTTAAATCAAGTTTCAAATTCAAGCCAAATCAAATATATGCAACAATTCAAAGAATATTTAGACTCAATATGATGCAACATTCCATGACTCATAGGTTTTGGGCAAAATAAAATAAATAATCCTTCACTAATACCACTAACTCTAATTAAAAGAAAAAGAGAGGGAGAAAACTAGAGAGAGAGAAACTAGAGTGAGATAGAGAAGAGTAACACCTGAATTTGGATGATCATAAGAAAGAAATTTTATACCCCAAATTCAGGGTGTTACAATTAAGGTCTAGAGTGAACTTTATAAAAACAGGAGATGCCAATACGGCTTTCTTTCATGCGCAAGCCAAGTTCAGGAAAAAGAAGAACTTTATTCATAAACTGATGGTCGACGAGAATCATGTTACTTCTCAAGAGGCTAAACAGCAGGTTATGTTTCAGTTTTATAAGGATCTGATTGGTAAAGAGTTTGAGCGAAATTTTAGTCTTAACCTTGCTAATTTTCACAAAGGAAATTTGGAGCTCTTGCATTTTGATAATCCCATTTCTTTGGAGGAAATCAATTCTGCTGTTTTAAGTCTTCCTATTGATAAAGCCCCTGGACCTGACGGATACACAGGGCGATTTTATAAATGTTGTTGGGATATAATCAAATGGGACCTACTGGCTGCAGTCCTAATTCTCTAACAAGGATCCCGGAAGGCTTGATTTGTTGAATTCAGCATATATTACTCTCATTCCAAAGCATGTTGAGGCTATTCTTCCAGGTGATTTTAGACCAATCAGCATAGTTCACAATTTTGCGAAACTTATCACTAAAATTCTGGCTAACAGGTTAGCTCCTCAGCTGGATAAAATGGTTAGCACAAATCAAAGTGCCTTCATTCGGGGTAGATTTATTCATGATAACTTTATTATGGTTAGTCAAACTGCCAAGATGTTGCTTCAGAAAAATCCCTGCAATTTTCTTGAAGCTAGACATTAAAAAGGCCTTTGACTCAGTGCATTGGGTTTTGGACAGGTTTGGTGCAATCTGATTTTGAACCTACTACGGACATCATATCCACTAAAGTTCTTATCAATGGAGTGTCCGGACAGCCTATAAATCTCAAGTGTGGGTTGAGACAAGTTTCGAAGAAGATCAAAGAAGTAAAGACTATGCAGCAGACCCTTACCTCTCACTTCTGGGTTCAAGATATCCAGAGGAATCTCTATCTGGCTGAGATTGAGCAATATCTACAATTATGGGAGGTAATTGAATCTTTTCAGCTTCAAAATTCAAATGATCAGCATGTGTGGATATTTAGCAACGATGGTCTGTACACCTCCAAATCTGCATATAGAGCTTTTTCATTGGAGCGGAATCCTTTGAGCTCTGGAAAAGAATTTGGAAGAGCTAGGCAGCTCCTAAATGTAAGATCTTTGTTTAGCTGGCCATAAATAACAAATGTTGGACAACAGACAGACTTAGAAAAAGGGGGCTTGGTCATCCTGAAAATTGTGTTTTATGTGACCAAGAAGACAAAACTGTGCAACATATTCTATCTAATTGCGTCTTCACAAGACAGTTTTGGCATAATATTTTAACTCCAATCGGTCTCTCTTATGTGGGTCCTAAGAGAAGAGATTCGGTTTTTAGTGAATGGTGGAGAAAGGCTTCAACCAAGATTCCCAAGAGCAAAAGAAAGGGGTTTAATAGTATTGTTGAGCACCATATTGAGCGGCCGGACGGTCCGGCCCTGAGGCCGGACGGTCCGCGGTCCGGACAGTCCACGCTTGTGGGCCGGACGGTCCGCGCATGCGCAGAGCAGTTTAGGGTTCCGAGTTTTGTGCTATGTTTGTTGGCTAGATTTGCGGAATTAACCCGGAATCCAGTCGTGTAAAGGGTCCAGCCCCCTCCTCTATATAAAGAGAGGTCTACGACCGATTTGTAAGAATCAATCGAATCAATACAACTTCTATTCGCATTTATTTCCAGTACAATTAGGAGTAGTTCTAGTCTAGTTCTAGTTTAGCCTCCCGATCCCCAAATTCTTCGCCTCTCTTCGACTCTACGCCGATTAGAGGAGTCTAGGTCGGCCGGCCCGAGCCTAGACAACCCCTAGGATCTCTCCTCCCCGACGGGGTCCCTCCCGGGAGCGAGATCCAGGCGCCGCCAGCGATCTTCCGCCGCCCCTGCACACGCGCGGACCGTCCGCCCCCAGGGCGCGGACCGTCCGGCCGTTAGGCAGGAAACCCTAGCCCCTGCGCCAGGTCACGGACCGTCCGGCCCCAGGCCGCGGACCGTCCGCACCTGACCAGAGAGCACCGCCGCCGGTTCTTCTTGAGTATTTGGCGCTCCAAAAAAGCGTCAACATACTTTTTGGCGACTCCGCTGGGGACATACATATCTAAGCTTATCAAATCGGCCCTCAATGGCCGGTTGAAGGGATAGCTCTGATATTTCTCCAAGCAACATCATAGAGCCGACTTGGGAAACCTTGCCGGCTGACGAGCAGCTCCAGTTCGAGGAGCACAAGGAGCGGATGATCCAGGAGGCGAAAGCAAAGTTCTTGGCCAACTTCAAAGTGGACAGGAACAACAAGGTCGTCCGGCATCGGGCGACGGATCCGGCTATGCTCCAACCCACGCCAGATATCCCCAATGTAAGTAATACCAACGATCTGCAATCTCTTAGAAATTATGTAGAAGATCAGCGTGAACAAATGCAGAACATCATAGGGGGTATGCAAAGCGATCTTAAGAGACTAGTACGTGCATTTGATAAATCTAGTATCACAAATTTTCCTTCGCACGAGGTTGAGTTAGGAGGTAACACGCGTAACACATCGGCTACAGGTTGTCACGACCAGTCACAACCCCTTTATGGGATGCCGATGGATACATACCCTGAGCAACCGCAAATCGGCAGCAAATCAGTCGATCTGCGCATGCCCGGACCGTCCGCACGTGAGCGCGGACCGTCCGGACCAACAACAGTCGGGCCGATTTTTAATGAGTTACCTAGATATGCGCCCGAACCACCACACACGACACAGAATCTAAACTACCCAGTCGTACCGTCCGCGTACAACGACGGACGGTCCGCACATAATCACGGACGGTCCGGGCCAATGTCCGGACAGTCCGCGCATGAGTCTTTTAAGGAGGATTATTACCTGAATCCTCGCCCATCCCAGCAACACTTCCCATCACACTATGAAATACACCAGCCCATTAATTCAGGATCTAGAGCCCAGGAAAGCTTTCCGGCCCCACCTAGAAGGCCGGAAAGAAATGATCAAACCTATGAGCCATATAGGGCAAATGGAAATGCACCACGTAACTCAAACCAATGGGGGGAAAGACAACATGCTAATATCCAGCCAACCCCACTTATGTTTGACCAGAGAGCCGGTGGTCTCACACCGGCTGCCATTGATATAGTAAGGGAAGAAATAGCCGGGGCGTTCCGAGATAAGCTCGGAGTAAGCATGGTCCCTGGGGGGGGGCAATCATATCGGAAACCTTATGACAGCCGATTTGATCACCACCCATACCCACAGGGAACCAGGATACCCGAATTCACAAAATTTTCGGATGATCAAGGAAAGAACACACGTGAACACATAGGCCAATTTCTAGCACAATTAGGAGAGTTGGCCGACACAGAGGCGTTTCGCGTACATTTATTTTCATTATCTTTAACAGGAACTGCGTTTGCATGGTACGCCACTTTACCTCCTAATTTCATTTCATCATGGGGGGATTTAGAACAAAAATTTCATGATCATTTTTTCTCCGGTGACTATGAGTTGGATTTGGTAGACTTAGTGTCATTATGACAAGCAAAAGATGAATCGATTAATGATTACATCCGGAGATTCCGAGATACAAGAAACCGATGCTTCCAAATTCATTTAGCAGAAAAACAGCTAGCAGGATTAGCCTTTAATGGTTTACGATATTATTTAAAAGAAAGATTAGAAGGCATCCAATTTTTTACGCTAGCACAGTTACACCAGAGAGCTTTGGCTTGCGAAAGCCGGAGCAAAGAAACTGCTAAAACAATGTGTCACAACGTACATATAGTAGAATGCGACCAAAGTAGCTCGGATGATGAATCAGCGGAAGTGTATGCTGCTGAAATGGTTTGGCCAAAACAGGCCAAATCTTCGGCTTGTCCCTCCTTGCAGCCGGTTCAAAAGAAACGGCAAGAGAAGGTTAAGTTTACGTTTAATGTCGGTAAGTGTGATAAAATATTTGACGAGTTACTCAAAAATGGCAATATTAAAATAAATCACACTGTTCCATCCGCTGACGAGCTAAAACGTCGTGCGTACTTGTCACACCCGGGTTTTAGGGGCACCAAGACCCGGGCGCGAACATAAACACCAGATATGCTGGGACCAAGTCTCACACATATGATGCATAGTGGCACAGGATCGAATGTCACATCTTTACTATATAACAGGAGTTCTATACAAAATAATTAAATAATTACATCATATGAGGAAACGATCCAGCAACCCAAAGTTGACTGGGAGACGACGGCCTAGACCACTCACGAACTCATCACAGCATCCTCCACGCGCCTCATCCTGTGGTACCTGCTCTTGACCTGTGGGGGGGGGGGGGTGTGAGACAGCAAGAGTGAGCTCACATACGTTCATCGCTCAACAAGTTGTGGGGAATAATGTGCATGAACTCGCCAAAGGTGGGAGCTCACGTGAAGTGTAAGGCTTACCAAAGAGGATGGTTAGAGCTGAGCATTGCTTTTAAAGTTGGTCAAAATTTTATTAGCAATTACTAAGTATAAGTAAATACCAACCCAATTAAGTAGTAGAACAAAAGTAACAACCTCACCTGCGATGCAATGCATATGACAAATTGAGTTTAAGTTCCATAATTTAATCATGTGAGTGTCCGAGCTGCTCATGACCGTGAGCACGGCTAGTATACCAGTTTTACACTCTGCAGAGGTTGCGCATCTTTACCCACAAGTCATGTTACCCATCTGCCAAGGGATCGCGACTTCCCATACACCTCTACCGAGGAGGCGAGGCAGGGTAACACTACGAGGCCTTTACAAAGTTCCACTAGCTTCAGAAAACCCGCTACAGTTTATAGGAAGCTCCAATGCAGGAATCCCTTGCAGGACCGCCATCGTAGCAAAATCCTCCCGAGGGCCTCCCTACACTGACCACTCCCCTACTGCCCTTGCCCCTTTCGGGTAAGGTAGTCTTCCACTAGCTTTCCTAATTAATCGGCCAAGGGCGTCCCATTAAACCCTTGTGGTAGCACTGTTTTCCCGGGTGGTTCTCCATGTTCCAATTAACATAATGATCTTATCATGAACAGTAAATAGCAACTGATAACAAAAGTATGAATAATATGTATCTCAATGCCCAAATCCACATATAGCACTAGCAAGTACTACCCAGAAAGTTTAGTGGTAAACAAGGCATAAAGATAGACAAACTAGGGTAACCTATTAGGTCCCATCAAATTAACTTATGCAGACCATTATGATTAATTAGAACATGAGTGGGTAAAAGAAGTGATCAAGGTCACAACTTGCCTGGGACTTGAGAATCCAGGTACCAACTTGCTTTTCAGATGACACGTGTCCTCGCTCTAGTCGTAGCAATACAAACAAACATTGTATAGGCAAAATTACCATTACACCAAACATAAGAATACACTGCATAAAAATAATCTACGCGAAGCTACGAGACTAACGCAACTTGAACGGATCAAATCGGAGTTAAAACGGAGGAGTTATGAATTTCCTAAGGTTTTATGTATTTGCTATAAGATTAATTAGGAAATAAATTTTAAAATTGGCTTTCATGTCAAAACAGTGGAACTTTATGATGAACAATAATATTACAAAGTTATAGGAACTGGAATGGATCAATTTGAAGTTCATATGAATTTTCTAGGGTTTAAACAAGTTTCTGCAATTATTTATATATTAAAAATCAATTTCCCTAATTATTCCTTTATTTTTATTTCACTCTGGACTGCGCGCCCAATATTTGAAAATGCAGGGGCTAATCTATAAAACTTCAGCAGACTCAGACCTACCCCGCGGTGGACGGCGGGTTGAATCTATATTATTTTAGGGACTCTTACGCAAAACGCCCAGCCGAAGCGGTATGGCTGCCTCAGGTTCGTTGGATTAGAGCCCAACGGCTCAGATTTAATTAGGGGTTTTAATAATCACCAAACGCTCAGGACCAGAGGATCCACGATCGACGGCTTGGATCACTTAGACGTCTGGATCGCGCGCGAACGCATCGGAACCGCTCATTCACAGATCTACGGTTACCATCCCCTTTCTTCTCGATCTAAACCCTAGGCGTTGGATTGCCATCCAACGGTTACCAACATTCCCCGCTCCCATCTAATCCTGGCCGATCAGCCGCCATCCGATGGCGCCCCTCGTTTCTTCCCCAATCCCGCGCCCAGACACAGTGGCGCCGGTGACCCCCATGGAGACGCATCGCCGGAGCGCGACGAATCGGCGCCCAAGTGTCCCACCGCCCGTGCTATTACGTTCTACGCAAAGCCGAGATAATGGAGAACACGAAGGGAAGTTCCTTACCAGCGATGGAGTCACAGGAACGCCCGCCCACGGCGCGGCGCGGGTTCACGGCGGCGTCGCACCACGGCGAGGAATTGCGGCGTCACCCACCACCAATAGCGCCCGGAACTACCTTTTGCACCACCAGTCCGACCTCCCGAAGCTCCCAGACCAGATCTTTCCCTCCAATCGCAGACGCCGGAGAGGTCCCATGGTGGCGGCCGCCGTGCGCGCTCTCAGCTCTGTAACGCTACGCTCGTTGAGGTAGTTGCTTACCCGCCCACACCTCGCGATGACTAGGAACATGGCCATGTATATATATCCGGAGTCAGGGGGGTTCGGCCCCAGGCTAGCAACGGCTGACGAGAGATTCGCGGCAACTGATTCCGACCTGTTCATACGGCGAGAAATTCGGCCGAAGCCGCATCAACGGACCCCGAAGAGCGCGCCACGGTTGAGCTTGCCCGAATCGAGTGGCGAAGGAAGGGGAGGTCCGGCGACCAGGGCCCGCACGTTAGTGGTTGTCAGGGTCGTGCGAAGGTCGGCGGCGACCCCGGGATTTTCGGTTCCGCGCGCAGCAACGGGGAGAAGACGACGACGACACGGCCTCATGGTTATGACGTGTGGGGCCATCGACTCAGCGTCAGTAGGCACATGGACATCGGCTGGGGTGATTGACCAGTGGGACCCACCCACCAGTGGGGCGGCATGTGTGCAGGGCGGAAGGCAAGTGCGCGGGGACGTGTGACTGAGGGGTGGGGCAGGCCGGTCAGTGGCACAGGCGAGGAGCAGCGCGCCCACCACGGAGTTGGGCTGTGCGTGGTGAGGTGGGAAGTGGGCCAGATGAAGTTAGTGGGCCGAATCAGGGAACTCAGCCCAAACGCAGGGATTTATTCTTTTCCTTTTTTCTATTTCTATCCTCTTCTCTAGTTCAAGTTTACAATTTTCAATTCAAATTCAAATTTCCTTTCTCATTTCAATCCTAAGTTTGATTCTGAATTTCAAGCATATATTTGATGCATCAAACATAAATCACAGCATGACGATGCAAGTAGAAATTATATATTTATTTATATTGGTTACTTTGTCCATGCCAAAAAAAACATATAATTCAATAAGGCATGATTTATGTAAAATATCTCACCATATTATTTAGTTGGGAAATTAGTTCAAATATATAGACAAAATTTATATTAACTTTTTATTTCACTTTAGAAAAATATTTCAATTGATAAACCTATTAGAAATACACTTTTAAATTGTAAATCTTTAGTAAATTTTTCTCAAATACCAAAATAGGATTTTAGGGTGTTACAGTACTGTAAGTGGCATAACTCATTTTCTCATGCCACTAATGATTGTAATGTATTTTGGCGACAGATTCAATCGGCCATTAACGAAGGACGATTGAAATTTCAGGAAATGCAGGTGGATACAGAGCCCTTTCCAATGAACATGATTGACTTCGAGGGCAAGAAAGTCCTGGTTCGGCCAAATGCAGCCGATAAAGGCAAAGGCAAAGAAACAATCATCGGCAATGCTAAAAAGGCCGATGGGGATTGTAAAGTTTCTTACAGGAAAGTGGTAGCCGAGAAGACTCCCGATGGAGGGGAGACCCTGAAGGTGACCATCACAGCCTCTAGCACTGGGGGGCAAGCGCAGACAGGGAGACAGTTGCGGGAACCCGTGCTGCGCATCACGGACAGTCCGCCGTCCCGACGCGGACGGTCCGACGCTTCTCCGGACGGTCCGGAGGACTCTGGCGGACGGTCCGGCCATGCTCAGGACTCGCAGCGACCACGTACCTTCAAACCACGACGACCAGAGATAGGTACGTGGAAAACAAATACATTTAAAGCAGCTGGTCGGCTGATCAAGCCTGGCCTGACTTTCGATCAATTGTTGTCTAAATATGTGAAAAAGAAGGCCGGCCCCAGTGACCGGCCACCGAAGCAACCCCGCTCACCCATTCATGAGCAACGTCAGGTCAGGCCGATTGGACCACCTCGCCAATCGGATGAAATGAAAGGTCCTATCGTACAAGTGAGACCTAATGTACCTGCATGGACACCTCCACCTCCATATCCATCTATGCCATATCCATACACATATTTACCTCCGCCATATGTCCCAAATCAAATGTGGGGCATGCCACCATATCCATTTGGGATGCCACAGTACCCCGCCTGGGGGGCATCCCAAACATCTGTTTTTGACAGGTTGATGCCACCAGTACAAGACCGATTGAGCACTGCTCAATCCGGTCACCAGGCACAAACCCAACAGGATTGCCGGACTACTCGGCCTTCCAGGCCGACCAATCTGGCAGGGGGGCATATGCCTGCAGCAACTCAAAAAACAACAAAAAAGGACATCATCAAAATAGGGACTGCAGATGTTGTCATACAAGAAGATAATAAAGGGCCGATGATTTTCGACGAATCGGCCAATACAACCGAAAAGGATACGGCTACCATCAAAACAGCCGATCCAAAATACTCCATGCCTCGATGGTGCCCAGCGGGATTGACACGATCCCAAAAGAGAAAATTACAGCGCCTAAGAGCAAAGGAGAGCCAGGAGAAGGAGGCGAAAAAGACATTTAATGACACACATCCACTATACCCGCCACCGCAAAAGAAATGGAGACCGAAGGCCGTTGAGAAAAAACAAACGGCCACAGAAATAGAAAGTCAATCTACACCAGGCGCGGACCGTCCGCCGTTCACCAGGAAGTCTCTGGACAACCTGCACCAGGCGCGGACCGTCCGGCCCCCGCACGCGGACCGTCCGCCGTTCACCAGGAAGCCTCCAACGACACGACAACATCAATGGAAGAGGACGACCTGCTGGGAGAAGACCTGGTCGACTATGAGGCTTCTCCAGAACGCCCAGGTATGGATGTAAACATTATTACATTTTCTGCCGATTGTACTATTATCGGCGACGATGAACCTGTTGTTGCCCAGTTTGATTTTGGTCCTAAAGAAGCCGCCCTTACTAAACCAAAAGAATCGGTAAATCATTTAAAGCCGCTCTTCGTGCGCGGCCACATTGATGGGATACCGATTGCTAAGATGTTGGTAGATGGAGGGGCGGCTGTAAATCTAATGCCTTATTCATTATACAGAAAATTAGGTAAACAAGATGACGAACTTGTCAAGACCAACATGACCCTCAGCGGTGTTGGAACTGATAGTTCGATCAAAGCCAGGGGAGTCACGTCCGTTGAATTAACCATCGGGACTAAGACCCTTGCTGCTGCATTCTTCGTCGCTGATGTAGAAGGAAATTACAGTTTAATCCTAGGCAGAGATTGGATTCACGCCAATCAATGTATACCTTCTACATTACATCAAATGCTGATACAATGGGTAGGCGATGACATAGAACGAGTACATGCTGATGTATCGGCCTGCATCGCTGTGGTCGATGCCCCTGTACTCTGGACTTATGAGACTGCTACATGTCTCACAGGAGTAGACTTTTCTGATTATCAATTCATAAGTATAGATAAGAAAGATTTCATTCCTGTAATGCTAGAGCCGATGGAGAATCGGCTAAATCCTAAATAAAGTTAAATGATGAATACACACAAAGTTCATGAGTCTTTGGTCACGGACAGTTCGGCCGCCAAGGCCGGATGGTCTGGTCTTTCACAAAAGAGTTCGGACTTTAAGACCGAACATCTACCACAACGAAAAGACAGTATTGCGGATGATCCGGTCCCTGAGACCGGAAAGTCCGCCATCACACAAAGATCATCTGATTCCTCTGTGGGGGACATGATAGAGGAATTCAGAGATCTTGATAAACTAGGACAGGGGTTTACATCGGCCGATCCTTTGGAGGAGATTGACATAGAAGATGGTAAAACTCCAAGGCCGACTTTTGTAAACAAGACCCTGGAGACCGATTCTAGAAATGAGATGATCGATCTATTGAAGGAATATTCAGATTGCTTTGCTTGGAATTATACTGAGATGCCTGGATTAAGCCGAGAGATTGTAGAGCATCGGCTGCCTATTAAAACTGGTTTCAGACCTTTCAAGCAAAGAGCTAGAACATTTCGTCCAGATCTTCTCCCACGCATCAAGGACGAAATCCACCGGCTGCTAGAAGCTGATTTTATCAGACCTTGCAGATACGCAGAGTGGGTCTCCAATATTGTGCCGGTGGAGAAGAAGGAGACAGGTAAACTTAGAGTATGCATTGATTTTCGCAATTTAAATAGAGCAACTCCTAAAGACGAATATCCCATGCCCATAGCCGACACATTAATCAATAATGCATCAGGAAATAGAATTATTAGCTTCCTTGATGGTAATGCCGGATATAATCAGATTTTCATGGCCGAAGAAGATGCGTCTAAAACGGCCTTTATATGTCCAGGCTTCATTGGTTTATTTGAGTGGGTTGTCATGACATTTGGTCTGAAAAATGCTGGTGCTACTTATCAGAGGGCTATGAATTTGATCTTCCATGAATTGTTAGGAAACATTGTGGAAGTTTACATTGTGGAAGTTTACATTGATGATATTGTAGTCAAATCAGGAGTTTAGTTCTCATATAGCTGATTTGCGCAAGGCCTTTGATAAAATGCGTCAGTATGGTTTGAAAATGAACCCACGTAAATGTGCTTTTGGAGTGTCGGCTGGTAAGTTTTTAGGATTTGTCATACATGAACATGGTATAGAGATAGACTTTGACCGAATCAAGTCTATTCGGAATGTGGGGCCTCCGACCTGTAAAGTCGAGGTACAGAGGTTCCTCGGCAAGGTGAATTATTTACGAAGGTTTATTTCTAACCTAGCCGGGAAGATTGATGCGTTTACCCCTATTCTTCGGCTTAAGAATGATGCCGAATTCGCTTGGGGGGCAGAACAGCAAGAAGCATTTGATCTCATCAAAAAATACTTATCTTCGGCTCCCGTATTAAAAGCACCACAAGCAGGAGTGTCATTTCGATTATACATTGCAGCTGAGGATAAGGTCATTGGGGCTGTTCTGACACAAGAAACTGAGGGGAAGGAGCATGTGGTGGCATATCTAAGCCGAAGGTTGGTGGATGCTGAAACAAGGTACACTTTTATTGAAAAGTTATGCTTATGCTTGTTTTACGCATGCACCAAATGTAGATGTTATTTACTGTCTAGTCATTGCACTGTTTCTGGTCAAGCCGATGTGATCAAATACATGTTGCATAACCCAATTATGAGTGGTAGAATTGGTAAGTGGGCTTATGCACTAATAGAATATGACTTGGCCTACGAACCATTGAAATCTATGAAAGGCCAAGTCGTAGCGGATTTCATTGTAGAACATCGGGTTAATGATATTCATGAGCTAGACATATCATACCTCACTATTACTCCTTGGACTTTATATTTTGATGGATCGGTTTGCAATGAAGGGCAAGGAATTGGCATTGTACTTGTTTCACCAAGTAATGTCTCCTTCGACTTCTCTAGCCGATTGAAAACTTATTGCACTAATAATCAAGCTGAATATGAGGCCCTCCTATTCGGTTTAGAACTTTTAAATGGTATGGGAGTAAGACATGTGATGGTATTTGGTGATTCTCAGCTGGTTGTCCAACAAGTGTTAGAAGAATATCAATGTTTTGATGGTACTCTAAATAGTTACCTTGAGAAATGTTGGAGCATAATCCATTCTTTTGACGAATTCAGTATTCGGCATATCTCTAGAGTTGAGAATCATAGAGCTAATGATTTGGCACAAGATGCATCAGGTTATCGGATAAAGAGAGGGAAGTTTCACAAAGTTGAAAATCTAATAACCAGTGCAAAGCCAAATTCCCAGGTCGCGGACCGTCCGCGTGATGACGCCGGACCGTCCGGGGTTACCATAAATGTTCTTTTCATTAATTCGGCTAACAATGAAGCCGATGCAAGTGATTGGAGGACACCTATACTTAATTATTTACGAAATCCCAATATCAGGACAGATAAGAACATTCGGCGAACAGCTTTCAAGTATGTTTTGATGAGTGATGAACTTTACCGCCGAACAGTCAATGACATCCTGCTTAAGTGCTTGGGCCCAGATGACGCTATATTAGCCATGGCCGAAGTACATGAGGGAATTTGTGGTACTCATCAATCAGCTCCAAAGATGAAGTGGTTGTTGCGAAGGTCTGGTTTTTATTGGCCTAGTATGATAGCTGATTGTTTCAAGTACTACAAGGGTTGCCAAGTGTGTCAAAAATTTAGCGACCTACAGTTGGTCCCTGCAGCCGAATTACATCCTATCATCAAGCCTTGGCCGTTCAGAGGATGGGGATTAGACTTTATTGGAGAAATTCATCCTTCATCATCAAAGGGGCATCGGTTTGTGTTAGTTGCCACTGACTACTTCACCAAATGGACTGAAGCCGTTGCTCTAAAGAACATGACACACAAGGAGGTAATTGAGTTTATAACTGAGCATATCATTCATAGGTTCGGCATTCCCCAGACCTTAACTACAGATCAAGGTACTTCTTTTATGTCAAAGGAGGTACGTGAATTTGCTGAATTATACGAAATTAAGCTGCTTAATTCATCTCCATATTATGCTCAGGCCAATGGTCAGGCTGAGTCTAGCAATAGGACATTGATTAATTTGATAAAAAAGAAAATATCTGATAATTCTAAACATAGGGCTACTAAAGTATCTCCTTTTGAGCTTGTCTATGGGCAGGAAGCAGTGTTGCCTGTGGAAATAAGTTTGAATGCTATCAGGTTCGCCAGACAAAATGATCTAACTGCTACCGATTATTATGATTCAATGATGGATAATATTGATGAGGTGACTGACAAAAGGATGATAGCTTTGGGAGCAATAGAAAAGGACAAAATCACGGTAGCCAGGGCCTACAATAAGAAGGTCAAAGCAAAATCATTTCAAGTAGGGGACTTGGTGTGGAAGACCATTCTGCCTCTAAGGAATAAAGACCGGAAGTTCGGGAAATGGTCACCAAGCTGGGAAGGCCCTTATAAAGTAAAACAGGTGATGTCTGGCAACGCCTATTTGCTACAAACATTACAAGGCAAGGATGTGCCTAAGGCTTTGAATGGGCGTTTCCTCAAATAGTACCATCCTAGTATGTGGCAGGATGCCTAAGAGAACCGATGTAATCACATCGAGTTAGTTGCTTTTGGTTTGCTCAGCTCCACCAAAAGGCAGGGGGGCATATGTTGAGCACCATATTGAGCGACCGGACGGTCCGGCCCTGAGGCCGGACGGTCCGCGGTCCGGACAGTCCGCGCCTGTGGGCCGGACGGTCCGCGCATGCGCAGAGCAGTTTAGGGTTCCGAGTTTTGTGCTATGTTTGTTGGCTAGATTTGCGGAATTAACCCGGAATCCAGTCGTGTAAAGGGTCCAGCCCCCCTCCTCTATATAAAGAGAGGTCTACGGCCGATTTGTAAGAATCAATCGAATCAATACAACTTCTATTCGCATTTATTTCCAGTACAATTAGGAGTAGTTCTAGTCTAGTTCTAGTTTAGCCTCCCGATCCCCAAATTCTTTGCCTCTCTTCGACTCTACGCCGATTAGAGGAGTCTAGGTCGGCCGGCCCGAGCCTAGACAACCCCTAGGATCTCTCCTCCCCGACGGGGTCCCTCCCGGGAGCGAGATCCAGGCGCCGCCAGCGATCTTCCGCCGCCCCTGCACACGCGTGGACCATTCGCCCCCAGGGCGCGGACCGTCCGGCCGTTAGGCAGGAAACCCTAGCCCCTGCGCCAGGTCACGGACCGTCCGGCCCCAGGCCGCGGACCGTCCGCACCTGACCAGAGAGCACTGCCGCCGGTTCTTCTTGAGTATTTGGCGCTCCAAAAAAGCGTCAACAAGTATGGTAATCCTTGGGGCTTGGAGTATTTGGAAGCAGCGAAACAGGTGTGTTTTTGAAGGAGCTCGACCCTGCCTTACTACCTTAGAGGACGGATTTAAAGACGAGATGAGATTGTGGTTTTCTTCTGGAGCCAAGAACATGCGCTCTATTTTCGACACTGGATAGAGAAAGGAAAGTCTTATAGCCTATTAAAAGACTAGGGTGATGGTGTGTCGTATGTGTTTGTGCGGTGTGTGTTTTGTAAGGGTGAGTGTGTGTTTGTGTTGTGTGTGTTCTATTTGTCCCGGGTCGTAGGCCCTTTTTTCCCTCTACTTTAATTTAATGATACGCAGCCCTCCTGCGTATTTGAGAAAAAAATAACACCAGGGGTGTTACATGGACGGTCGACGGCGTGTGGTCGGACGATCCATGACCCTGTGGCAGGAGCGGGTCTTCTGTGCGTTGAGCCAGACAGTCCGCCCGTGGGGCTAGACGGTCCACGCGCGAGCAGAGGCGGGGGCGATCGCCTATAGCACCTAGATCTCACCCCCGGGAGGGACCCCGTTAGGGAGAAGAGATCCTTGGGTTTGTATTTGTAACACTTCAAAATTGTATCTTGGTGAATTAAGAAAAATTCCCTAAAGATTTAAAATTTCAAGCGTATTATAACAAATTTATGATTTGAGACTATTGTCACACCCGGTTTTAGAAGGCAAACCGAATGCGAACCATGTACGTGCCAGGATCAGTTATTCACGTACACAGCAGTTACATAACATGGACATCATCACACAGTGCTCAAATAGTATTAAAAGGGAAATAATAGTCGATTACATCATACGTCTGAGACGTCCATATAGTCCTTACAATAAATCAAAGTGCGGAAAAGAAACGCAGATAACTGCGGCCTTCACAGGCAGCCGACTGGGGGTTGCCGCTAACCCACGCCTAGAACTCGTCGTAGTCTTGGAACTCCTGGAAGTCTCCTTCCACAGCTTCATCTTCTCCTGAGCAGTGGTTGCAATGCTGACAACCTGGGGATGGGGGGGTTTGGTGTGTAGAGCAAGGGTGAGTACACATCAACATACTCAGCAAGTATTCTGTTTGGCTGTAGTGGACTAGCTTTTTGTGGGGATAAGTCAAGCAGTTGCTTTTAGTTGGTCAGATTATTATTACTAGTAGAGAAAGCCAAGTTTTAGATTTAACCCACGTTATTAACCCGAAAGTACTCCTTTCCAAACGGAAAGAGTACCACTTACCAGCACCATAGTCATAGCCAAAACCATCGATCTCATAGCCTCCTGTACCAAAGTATCTCTGATCAAGTACCACTAATCACTGGAGCTCCCTTGGCCGCTCATAACCGCGAGCACGGCTGATATATCAGTTTTCAAACACTCTGCAGAGGTTGTGCACTTTACCCACAAGCCATGATTCCCTCTTGCCTCGGGCTGATCAAACCCTTAAACACTACCAAGGTGAATAGGCAGGGTCTCACTACGTAGCCTTTACAAAGATTCCCGGGGCTGTAGCCGCCCGTTAGGTTTCCTAAATGTACCGCACTCCTCCCCAAGGGACAAATCAACCTTGGCAGAGCGACCCGCATACACCGAGCCCCATTGACGGCACGACGGCGAAGCGAACTACACCCCAGATCCTCTAATTATTCAGCTAAGGGCACCCCATTCCACCCTCATGGTTGCACTGTTTTCCCGGGCGGTCATCCATAGAACAGGTCCTTACGGAGAGGCACTCGAGAAACCGCTCGAGCCCCCTTGAAGACCACAAGTATAACATCAACATAAGAAAGGGGAAAACAGCGTATCATGGATAATCTCATCATGTTCATTGATTAGAGTTGAGCAATAGCATAAAGCTAAGCAATAATAATCCAACCCAGATAGGTAAGCAAGGACATGGATAACAAAACTAGTCAATCCTTAGGCATAAATGTGTAAAGCGGGAGGTGAATTAAAGAATGAATAGGACAGAGATAGGTCAAGAGACACTTGCCTCCACCAACCGATTGCTGCTCAGGGGCTTCTCCTGCGGGTTCCTCGGGCTCTTCGACCGGATCGTTCTCTATGCGATGCAAGCATACATACATCCATCCATTCAAATTAGGAAACAAACAGTACACCACACAAGGGGACAAATAAAGTAAATATGCATAAAGTATGGCATCCGATATCGCATTCGTTAAGGTTAGAAAGAAACGGGGAAAGGTCTCGCAGGGGTTAAAGCTTATGCACTAATGATTAATTAAATTATGCGCTCTAGTTCCAATTGGTTCTAACAAAAGAATTAGTTATATGCACTCACGGAAACCTAGCCCCTTTTTAGTTGATCAACCTTAAGCGAAATGAACAATTGACTATATGAATTGACTAACGTAACGGAATTCTAATTTAAGTTTCCTATTTCATTAACATGAACGATGATTAGCTCGCCCAGAATAAAATAAATAATAATGATAAAAGAAAATAAAATGAAATAAATAAAAAAAGGGGCGGTTGAACCGGCCAGGGGGGCGGTTGAACCGGCTATGGGCAGGGGCGGGGGCGGCCAAGCCGGCGGCGCGCGGCCGAGCTGACGGGGGGGTGGTCGAGCTAGGGCAGGGGGCGGCCGAGCTGGGCGTGCAGGGGCGGCTGGGCAGGGGCGATGGCCGAGCCGGGTAGGGGGAGAGGAGGGGAGATGGGAGAGGGAGGATAGGGGGAGGGGGACCTCACCGGGGACGGGGACGGGGCGGCCGGACCGGCGATGAGCAGGGGCGGCGGCTAGGGCAGGGGCGGCGGCTGGGGTGGGGAAGAGGGAGAATGGGAGGGAGAGAGAGGGATTTTGGGGGAAAAGGGAGGGGCGGCTGGGGCCAGCTGGGCCCAAAGGGGGCGCGCGGGGGGGCTGGGCCGGCCAGGGGCGGCTGGGCAGGGGCGGCCCACGGCGCGGGAGAGAGAAAAAGGGAGGAGAGAGAGAAGAAAAAGAAAGGAAAAGAAAAAAGAAAAAAGGTTTTCTCCTTTTCGAAATCCGTTTTTCCTGGATGAATGCACTTACATTTTTAAGCAATCGAAAGAATGCATAGTTCGGCATGATGCATCAAACAACATAAAGTATTTTAAGGTTTTGCTTAACGCGGGAATTCCAAGCCGAACCCCGCTATAAATTTGGAAGAGATCAAGGTCTAGCGAGGGAAAAAGGGAAAAGGAAAGGGTAACGCCTGAATTTGGTGAGAGAAAAGAAGAAAAAAATTCTACCCCCAAATTCAGGGCATTACAAACCTATCCCCCTTAAAAGAATCTCGCCCTCGAGATTCAGGGTTGGCTAGCAAAGAGCTCAGGGTATTTAGCCATCAGATCATCTTCACGCTCCCAGGTTGCTTCTTCCTCTGAATGGTGATTCCATCTGACTTTGCACATTCTGGTGGTCTTCCTTCGGGTGACTCTGTCTGCAACCTCAAGGATTTGCACTGGCTTCTCAACGTAGGTCAAGTCCTCCTGGACTTCAAGACCTTCCACTCGCAACTGCTCTTCTGGCACACGCAAGCACTTCTTCAACTAAGACACATGAAAGACATCATGCACAGCAGACAAATTCTCTGGCAAACTGAGCTGATAGGCCACTTCTCCACGCCTTGCAAGAATCTGATACGGACCAATGTAGCGGGGTGCTAGCTTGCCTTTGACTCCGAATCTTCTGACTCCTCTGATCGGTGACACTTTCAGATAGACAAAGTCTCCGACTTCAAAACTCAGCTCTCTTCTTCTTGTGTCTGCATAGCTTCGCTGCCTCGATTGCGCTATCTTCAGATTTTCTCGGACCATCTTGATGTTCTCTTCAGCTTCAAGTAGAATGTCTGGCCCAAACACCTGCTTTTCTCCAGGCTGATCCCATTGCAACGGAGTTCTGCAACTCCTTCCATAAAGCGCCTGAAATGGTGACATCTTCAAACTGGCCTGGTAACTGTTGTTATAGGAAAATTCTGCATAAGGCAATCGCTTGTCCCATTCGGACTGATCTTGCAACGCACAGGCTCTCAACATGTCTTCAAGAATTTGATTGGTCCTTTCGGTCTGACCATCTGTCTGCGGATGATAAGCTGAACTGAAATTCAGATGTGTGCCCAAGGCTTCATGCAACTGCTGCCAGAAATGAGAGGTGAACTGCGTTCCTCTGTCTGACACTATCTTCTTTGGCACCCCATGAAGACAAACGATCCGAGACATATACAATTTTGCCAATTCTGCACTGCTGTAGTTGGTCTTGACAGGTATGAAGTGGGCTGACTTGGTCAAGCGGTCCACTACTACCCAAATGGAATCGTAGCCGGCTCGAGTGCGAGGCAATCCGACTATGAAATCCATACCGATTTCATCCCATTTCCACTGAGGGATCTGCAACGGTTGCAACAATCCAGCTGGTCTCTGGTGCTCTGCCTTAATTCTTCGACAACTATCGCACATAGCCACATGCTCTGCGATTTCCCTCTTCATTCCGTACCACCAGAACTTCTTCTTCAGATCCTGATACATCTTCTCACTGCCAGGGTGAATCGAATAGGCTGTCTCATGAGCTTCCTTAAGAATCAACTCCCGAATAGACTGGACATTAGGAACACACAAGCGGTCTTTGAACCATATCACGCCTTCTGCATCTTCTCGAAAATCTTTGCCTCTGCCATCTAGAATCAGTCGCCGGATCTCACTGATCTTCTCATAATTCTTCTGCGCTTCTTTGATTTCGCGCTCCAAGGTAGGTTCCAACTCAACGGTGACTCCTCGCGAATTGTTCAGAAATCCGAGACTCAACCTGTCGAACTCCTTGGCCAACTCATAAGGCATCGGACGAGCGACCATCAGATTGACTTGACTCTTTCTGCTTAAAGCATCTGCCACTACGTTTGCTTTGCCTGGATGGTAATGAATCTCCAACTCATAATCTTTGATCAACTCTAACCATCTTCGTTGCCTCATGTTCAACTCGGACTGAGTGAATATGTACTTCAGACTCTTGTGGTCTGTGTAAACATCGCATTTCGGTCCATACAGATAGTGCCTCCATGTCTTCAGTGCGTGAACCACTGCTGCCAACTCTAGATCATGGATTGGGTAGTTCCTCTCATGAACCTTCAGCTGTCGGGACAAGTAAGCCACAACTCTTCCCTCTTGCATCAACACACATCCCAAACCAGTGTAACAAGCATCACAATACACCGAGAAGGGCTTGTGCACATCAGGCAAGACTAGGACAGGCGCTGTAGTCAACTTTTCTTTCAGCGCTTCGAAGGCCTCTTGACATTTCTGGGTCCACTTGAACTCAACCTTGTTGCCTAGCAACGTTGTCATTGGTTTCGCAATCTTTGAAAACCCTTCAATGAATCGCCGATAATATCCGGCCATTCCAATGAAACTCTTGATTCCTCGGGCATCTGTTGGCGCTTTCCAGTTCAGAATGTCTGCCACTTTCTTCGGATCCACAGCCAATCCTTCTTTGTTGATTATATGACCCAAGAACATGACTTCATTGATCCAGAATTCACACTTGCTCAACTTTGCATACAACTGGTGCTCTCGCAATCTCTGCAACACCATCCTCAAATGATCTGCGTGCTCTTCTTCGCTTTGAGAGTAAATCAGAATGTCATCAATGAATACCACCACAAACTTATCGAGATAGTCCATGAATACACTGTTCATTAAGTTCATGAAGAACGCTGGCGCATTGGTCAAACCAAAAGACATCACTGTGAACTCATACAACCCATACTTGGTAATGAATGCCGTCTTCGGAGTGTCCAAAGGTCGGATCCTGAGCTGATGATAACCTGACCTCAGATCAATCTTGGAGAACACACTGGCTCCTCTCAACTGGTCGAACAGATCTTCTATTCTGGGCAAGGGATACTTATTCTTGATCGTGACTTCATTCAAAGCTCGATAATCGATACACATCCTTTTGGTGCCATCTTTCTTTTCCACGAACAAGACAGGGGCGGCCCAAGGCGAGGTGCTTGGCCGGATGTAACCTTTCTCTGACAGCTCATCAATCTGCTTCTTAAGTTCAACCAACTCTGGTCCGGATATTCTGTAAGCTCTCTTGAAGATAGGGGCGGTGCCAGGAAGAAGCTCTATGGCAAACTCAACTTTCCGCTCTGGTGGCATACCCGGTAAGTCCTTTGGAAACACATCCGGGAACTCAGACACAACCTTGATACTCTCAATTGGGTCTGCTTCACTGCTATCGACAACCATCTGATAACAACTTCCTTTATTTGGCTCAGGCGGGACTAACTCGGTCACCACTTCCTCTCCTAGTGGGGACACCAACTTGATTGTCCTTTTATCACAACTGATAACTGCCTGGTACTTATCTAGCCAATTCATCCCTAGGATGACATCTATTTCCTGAGTACCCATTACTATAAGGTTGGCGGGAAACGCTATCCCCCTTATTTCCACACTTATATTCAAACAAATGCTATCAGCTCGAATTCTACCACCGGCTGAGTCAATTTGAATGGGGGTTGACATGGTAGTAATTGGAAGATTATGTGCTTCTACCCATGATGCAGTAATGAAAGAATGCGTTGCTCCGGTATCAAATAACACTTCTGCAATATGGGAGTCGACTGGGAACATACCTACTATCATGTCGGGGGTCTCCTGAACTGCTTCAGCCTCCAAGTGGTTCAGTCTTCCATGATTATAGCGCGGCTGAGAGCGATTGCCTGCTCCAGGCTGAGGCACATTCTGCTTTGCTGGGGCATTGGGGCCTGACTGCTGCTGGGCTGCCTTCTTCGGACATTGCATCACCCAGTGGCCTTGCTCTCCACAGTGGAAACATGCCCTGTTTCCAACCTGAGCTGGTGCTGCCTTATTGTTCTGCTGGCTTACTGGGGCAGGAAGACGAGGTGCTTGCTGATTCTGCCTCTGAAACTGACCTCCTGACTGATTGCTCTGACGGTTCTGGTACTGGTGCTGAGGATACTGCCTTTGAAACTGCTGATGCTGCTGAGGTGGACGCTGGTTCTGCCTAAACTGCTGAGGTTGATTGCTTGATAAACGAGGACGATTGCTGCTTCCAGGCTGGGGTCCACTGATCTTGCGCTTACGATCCTCCATTTCCTTACTCTTCCTCTCTGTCATGATTGCTCTGTCAATCAGGTGCTGGAAAGTTGGGAAGGTGTGATTCATCAGCTGATACTGAAGAGGGTCAACCAAGCCTCTCAGGAAACGGTACTGTCACTTGGCGTCGGTGTTGACATCTTCAGGAGCATAGCGAGACAATTGCAGAAACCTGTCCCGGTACTCACTGACAGACGATGACCCTTGCTTGAGAGCCAGGAACTCCTCCTTCTTCACTGTCATCAGACCTGCAGGAACATGGTACTGACGAAAGCTACCTCTGAACTCTTCCCAGGTGATGGCGTTAGGGTGGGCATGGGTGGCGAGGTAAGACTCCCACCATGACTGGGCTGCTCCTCTCAACAGACGGGGACCATACAGGACTTTCTCCCTATCATCGCACTGAGCGGTGTGCAACTCCCGCTCCATAGTGCGCAGCCAGTCTTCAGCATCCATGGGGTCAGAAGAATGAGCGAACGTTGGTGGATGACCTCTCATGAATTCAGCACGCTTGTCTCTGGGCATCTGAGGCTGAGGCTGAGGTGGTGCCTACTGCTGCTGCTGCTGCTGCTGAATGGCGGCCAGAGTCTGACCGATGGCTTGAACTGCCTGAGTCTGCATCAGAAACATCTGCTCGATGGACATCGGGGGCGGGGGCGGCAGGTGCTGCTGCTGGGGCACCTCCTCCTGTTGAGCGGCTCGCTCCTGCTAAGCACGCCTTCCTCCTCTGCGCCTGTTCTCTGACATCTGCAGAATGCAACCACACATCAGAACTGATCTGGCAAATCTTTCAGCATAAGAAAAGAGTATAGAATTCTTCAACAGCACTGAACAGGTGAGCATCTTCACTGATCTCCAACACAGACCACACAGCTTCTCAGATAAAGAGGAGAGTGGAATAAAAAGGTTTCCCAACTATATAACTAACTCCATTAACACATAACAGGTAAACCAAAATGCAGGGGATACCCACACTCTGGTGACAATCATTACAAAGATCCAAACCAAACATAGTTCATCATGACAAACATAAATGCACAGGATATAGCAAACTACCCTGTCTAACTAAGACTAACTAAGACCGAGACTAACGCTAAGACTGTAGCTTCTACGTATATATTTCGTATTAATTACAAGATCCAACTCTAACGATCTATGGTTCTAGAGTTATCTTGGTCTTGCAGTCGGGATTGCCATAAGACTGGTGTCCACGCCGAGGTGAGCGGTACGGGTGCTGAGTCCCGACGGGAGCGGGGGAACCATCGTCCAGGTGACGACGTTCCGCGCGCTCAGCCCGCAGCAGGGCGATCTCAGCACGAGCCCTACTCAGCTCGTCTAGTGCATGGTCCAGCTCCATGTTTAGCATGGCGGCTAGGTTGACTGTGCTGCTCAACCTAGGATTGCCCTCACCGACGGGTGAGACAATCACGCCTCCTGTGCTGCCAGATGGACGGCGGGGGTAATACTTCAGGTCAAGACTGTCAGCTACCCCACCGAAAACCGAGCAGTAGTGCGAAAGCGCATGCCGTGCAGCATCTTGCATGGCTGCCTCAGCTGAGTCCCGCTCAGAGATAGAATAGTGCTCTGAGCAGGCCTCTGCACCCTGGAGACTGTTCTCCGGACGGCGCACCAAGCAGGTCGCCTCCCAGCGGTCCGGGTAGACCCCACGACTATGCTGGTAGACCACACAGCGATACTCGATGGACCAAGTACGCCGATTAAGTGCCCGACGTAGCAGGGTATCGAGCGCATCGTGGAAGTGACACCCGCGAGCAGCGTCACGAGTGATGGGTCGAGCAACCCATCCTTCCGGCTCATGGTTAGCAGAGAGGTCGGTGTCGTGGCTCGAGCTGTCGTCGCCACCTCCGTCGTCTGGGTCTCCTCCAGCAGCTACTCCAGAAGCTGGGGCACCCAGTGGTGGTGCAGGGGGCGCCTCCAGGGGAAGCACGGGGGAGCAGCTCCTCACAGACTCTATCTCCTGCTGGAGCGAGAAGGAAGAGCCCTGCTGCTCCTGTCGTCGACGTTCCTGCTCCTCATGCAGGCGGTGGTGCAGTCTCTCCAAGTGGCTGGACTGTCCGGCCATGGGACGGCGAAGCGGACGCTCAGCAAGGCGGGAGGGTAAGAAAGGGATGACGGACTTTCGTGCAGTGTGTCTAAGTCGAGCCATCTACAAAAGACATCGCAAGCAAAAGGGTGAGAACAGAATTAATATGACCAGCAAATAATAAATCATAAGTAAATGAAGGTTTAGAATAAAACATGATTTTCAGCAAGTTATAATATATAGTAGAACATAGGCTTGGTCGGTATGACCAACTTTTGAAGGGATATCAAAGTCAAGGAAGGGACAGAGGTCTATAATCCTTAGAACGACCATTCTATTCTAGGTTAGCGGTCCTACAGTCAGAATGACTTTGATACCACTTATGTCACACCCGGTTTTAGAAGGCAAACCGAATGCGAACCATGTACGTGCCAGGATCAGTTATTCACGTACACAGCAGTTACATAACATGGACATCATCACACAGTGCTCAAATAGTATTAAAAGGGAAATAATAGTCGATTACATCATACGTCTGAGACGTCCATATAGTCCTTACAATAAATCAAAGTGCGGAAAAGAAACGCAGATAACCGCGGCCTTCACAGGCAGCCGACTGGGGGTTGCCGCTAACCCACGCCTAGAACTCGTCGTAGTCTTGGAACTCCTGGAAGTCTCCTTCCACAGCTTCATCTTCTCTTGAGCAGTGGTTGCAATGCTGACAACCTGGGGATGGGGGGGTTTGGTGTGTAGAGCAAGGGTGAGTACACATCAACATACTCAGCAAGTATCCTGTTTGGCTGTAGTGGACTAGCTTTATGTGGGGATAAGTCAAGCAGTTGCTTTTAGTTGGTCAGATTATTATTACTAGTAGAGAAAGCCAAGTTTTAGATTTAACCCACGTTATTAACCCGAACGTACTCCTTTCCAAACGGAAAGAGTACCACTTACCAGCACCATAGTCATAGCCAAAACCATCGATCTCATAGCCTCCTGTACCAAAGTATCTCTGATCAAGTACCACTAATCACTGGAGCTCCCTTGGCCGCTCATAACCGCGAGCACGGCTGATATATCAGTTTTCAAACACTCTGCAGAGGTTGTGCACTTTACCCACAAGCCGTGATTCCCTCTTGCCTCGGGCTGATCAAACCCTTAAACACTACCAAGGTGAATAGGCAGGGTCTCACTACGTAGCCTTTACAAAGATTCCCCGGGGCTGTAGCCGCCCGTTAGGTTTCCTAAATGTACCGCACTCCTCCCCAAGGGACAAATCAACCTTGGCAGAGCGAGCCGCATACACCGAGCCCCATTGACGGCACGACGGCGAAGCGAACTACACCCCAGATCCTCTAATTATTCAGCTAAGGGCACCCCATTCCACCCTCATGGTTGCACTGTTTTCCCGGGCGGTCATCCATAGAACAGGTCCTTACGGAGAGGCACTCGAGAAACCGCTCGAGCCTCCTTGAAGACCACAAGTATAACATCAACATAAGAAAGGGGAAAACAGCGTATCATGGATAATCTCATCATGTTCATTGATTAGAGTTGAGCAATAGCATAAAGCTAAGCAATAATAATCCAACCCAGATAGGTAAGCAAGGACATGGATAACAAAACTAGTCAATCCTTAGGCATAAATGTGTAAAGCGGGAGGTGAATTAAAGAATGAATAGAACAGAGATAGGTCAAGAGACACTTGCCTCCACCAACCGATTGCTGCTCAGGGGCTTCTCCTGCGGGTTCCTCGGGCTCTTCGACCGGATCGTTCTCTATGCGATGCAAGCATACATACATCCATCCATTCAAATTAGGAAACAAACAGTACACCACACAAGGGGACAAATAAAGTAAATATGCATAAAGTATGGCATCCGATATCGCATTCGTTAAGGTTAGAAAGAAACGGGGAAAGGTCTCGCAGGGGTTAAAGCTTATGCACTAATGATTAATTAAATTATGCGCTCTAGTTCCAATTGGTTCTAACAAAAGAATTAGTTATATGCACTCACGGAAACCTAGCCCCTTTTTAGTTGATCAACCTTAAGCGAAATGAACAATTGACTATATGAATTGACTAACGTAACGGAATTCTAATTTAAGTTTCCTATTTCACTAACATGAACGATGATTAGCTTGTCCAGAATAAAATAAATAATAATGATAAAAGAAAATAAAATGAAATAAATAAAATAAAATAAAATAAAAAAAGGGGTGGTTGAACCGGCTATGGGCAGGGGCGGGGGCGGCCAAGCCGCGGCGGGCGGCCGAGCTGGCGGGGGGGGGGGGGGGGGGCGGTCGAGCTAGGGCAGGGGGCGGCCGAGCTGGGCGTGCAGGGGCGGCTGGGCAGGGGCGGCCGAACCGGCGGGGGGGGGCTGGGCCGGCCGAGACGGCGGCCGAGCTGGGGCGGGCGGGCGGCCGGCGCGGGGGCTGGGCCGGCCGAGACGGCGGCCGAGCTGGGGCGGGCGGACGGCCGGACCGGGGGCGCGGGGGCGGCCGAGCGGCGATGGCCGAGCCGGGTAGGGGGAGAGGAGGGGAGATGGGAGAGGGAGGAGAGGGGGAGGGGGAGGGGGACCTCACCGGGGACGGGGCGGCCGGACCGGCGATGAGCAGGGGCGGCGGCTAGGGCAGGGGCGGCGGCTGGGGTGGGGAAGAGGGAGAATGGGAGGGAGAGAGAGGGATTTTGGGGGAAAAGGGAGGGGCGGCTGGGGCCAGCTGGGCCCAAAGGGGGCGCGCGGGGGGGCTGGGCAGGGGCGGCCCACGGCACGGGAGAGAGGAAAAGGGAGGAGAGAGAGAAGAAAAAGAAAGGAAAAGAAAAAAGGTTTTCTCCTTTTCGAAATCTGTTTTTCCTGGATGAATGCACTTACATTTTTAAGCAATCGAAAGAATGCATAGTTCGGCATGATACATCAAACAACATAAAGTATTTTAAGGTTTTGCTTAACGCGGGAATTCCAAGCCGAACCCCGCTATAAATTTGGAAGAGATCAAGGTCTAGCGAGGGAAAAAGGGAAAAGGAAAGGGTAACGCCTGAATTTGGTGAGAGAAAAGAAGAAAAAAATTCTACCCGCAAATTCAGGGCGTTACAACTATCTTCCCAAAAATTTAATAAATAGTAAATATAAAATGTTGGCTATATACTTAAACTATAATAAATAGGATAGTGTGTTATTCTATATAAATTACTTCTATTGGGTTATATAACTATGTCAATTCCATTCTTATTAAATTTCATGCATACAAATACTTATTTGAGCAAAGTAAATAAGGAGTAAATAAATGTAAAATATTTGCATTCATGTTGGTGTTTTGGTTGTGCATATAAATATGTTTTCAAAATTTAAAATTAAATTTGAATTGGGATAATTAAATTAAAAAATAGGGAAAAAAGAATAGCAAATAAAAGGTTTACCTATTCGGCCACTTAAGAAACACAACCCACGTGAGTTTTTCCTAGATAGAACTGGACAACCCTTACCTACTTACCTTTACTCTAATTCTTTCTAAACTTCCCTTAACCTTTTCTCATCTATGATGCTTTGCTCTGATTATTCTTATCTATTCTCTTCTAAAGACAAAAGTATTTCACACATTGGAATCTTGTACCTAAAGTGATCCTTAGTAATAGGAATCCTAATTCTAGGGGGAAAACTATTTTTATAGGTATATATGCGCTTTAATGCTTGTCCTTATGAATCTTGTTTGATTCGGTCCTTTGATTGAGTGTAACTAAAGGTGGAGTAATGTCCACAATTGCATCTAAATATATATATTTATAAAAATATATTTAGAAAGATAGAATATCCCCCATAAAAAATAGATCTGTCTTACAGATCCATCTCATATTAAAAGATTATATCTTATCTTTATAGATTCATCTTGTCCTAATAAGTATACTTATCCCACCCTAGAGTAACAACCATGATCTAGCCCAAAATAAATTAATTATATCTTATCTAGTCAAATCTAGTCATGCCAAACTAATCTAGATCCCATCTAATCTAAATACGACCTAATCTAAGGTCAATCACTTAATAAGTTAATAGGGGTGTAAAAAATTAGACCTACTCCTATAAACATGTTTTAGCTTATATTGGTGCCTTAGACCAACTCGTGCATGAACAACAACCTAACCTACATACTGGGTTGTATGACCTATCTAGCCTAACCTAGAAGCAAAACAACTAAACCTGATTCTACCTATTCTCATTTAGCTTAAGCCACTTACTAAACCATCTGCTCTACCTACTAAGCTATTTGGTTTACCTACATATCTATCTTAACTGTATGTCCCTAACTCGGACACCAACATCAAGAACTAAGAAGAGAAGATCAACCTCATTGACGAAAGATAAGAGTTAGACAAGTTCTTCAAACAAGTCAAGAACCACCATCCATACTGGAGTCTTTTCTTTCTATAGTCTTTCCTACCTCAACCCATCTTTTCACTAATCATATCCTGTCTTAACTAACTGATGGTAACTCATAAAAGATGCTTATCTAAATCACCTGCTAATAAAAGAACACAACACACACAACTTTTGGGCATTAAAACTAATTAGGAACTAAAAGCTAAATTACAAACAAAATTTTCTATATCCCCTTTCTTAGTAATATCGAGGATAAGATTATTTTAAGGGGTAGAATTTGTAACACTCCAAAATTGTTTCTTAGTGAATTAAGAAAATTCCCTAAAGATTTAAAATTTCTAGTGTATTATAACAAAGTTATAAATTGAGACTATATTCCCTAAAATTTAATAAATAGTAAATATAAAATATTGGTTATATACTTATACTATAATAAATAGGATAGTGAGTTATATATTAATTACTTCTATTGGGTTATATAACTATGTGAATTCCATGCTTATTAAATTTTATGCATACAAATACATATTTGAGCAAAGTAAATAAGGAGTAAATAAATGTAAAATATTTGCATTCATGTTGATGTTTTGGTTGTGCATATAAATATGGTTTCAAAATTTAAAATCGGATTTGAATTGGGATAATTAAATCTGGAAAAAAGAATAGCAAATGAAAAGGCTTACCTATTCGGCCACTTAAGGAACACATCCCACGTGAGTTTTTCCTTCTATTTTCTTTATTTCACTTGTCGGATCTTGCTTCACTGTTACATCATCCATGACATCAACTATCCATTGCTATTCGTAACAAACTAACCATCTTAGTTGTTGTAACTGCACAGCCAAACTTCTCACATGTGCAACGGATTAGTTTTCGAGTTTGTTGAAGTTCCTAAAAGATAGGATAGGATTGTAACAGATAAGTACCAGATTAGTTCTGTCATGTAACAGATTTGCTTTCGAGTTTGTTAGAGTTCCTAATAGATAGGATAGATTGTAATAAATGAGTACCAGATTAGATCTGTCATGTAACCACCCACCTCTCAGTCTATATAAATACATGCCACCATAACACCTCAATCCATCAATCATATAAGCATCTCCTCTATAGCCTCGCAACAGCACCGCTGCCATCCAAGCCACAACAGCCCGTCGTCAGCTAAGCTCGCAGCCATAAGCCGCTATGACCAGTTCGTCAAAGTTCGAGTTCCTCTCCAACTCTAGCGACAACTTCGGCGAGCTTCATCACCGCGCTTCTAGTCCGTCGATCGGATCTCTGGTTCATAATCAAAAAACTGAGATGATCAGCAACAACGAGGGAGTGAAGAGCTTGATTGGAAGGTAAGTTAGTGGTAGGTTAGGGTCTTTCTCGTATCATAGGCTTGACGCTTCCCACCTAATAAATAACCAGCATCACATACATTTTTACATGCAAGACTGCTATACAACACAAATTTAAAAGTAGTTACAATGATGATAAATTGGCAACATCTAGGTCATGCATTTGTAAACAAACCTTTCCCACTGTCATGTCACCTATTCCTGTGTAGCCTTACTAATTTATTAAAAATATGATATCTTCTAGCTCAAACAATTTGTTTTAATCTATTCAAATTGTGTTATGTTCATATTAATTTTGCATACGTAGTAAAAACATTGTTTTAATTATGCCACATGTTCTAATTAATTAATTACTTATTTAATTAATGTTAATTAGCTAGATAATCTAGTTAATCTAATTTATAGTTCTAACCTACGCATTTTATAAATAATTGTTAATGATTAGTACCAACTCAAAAAATTTAATTTAATACCTGATTAGTTTAAATGCAATATCTGTTAGTGTCACACCCGGATTTAAGGGACAAACTCGGGCGCGAATTAAATGTGCTAGGATCAAGTATCACACATATGATGACTCGTGGTACAGAAACGAATATCACATCTTTAATATATAATGGAATTCTGTACAAAATAGTTAAATAATTACATCATACGAAGACAACGATCCAGCAATCATAGTTGACTGGGAGACGATGGTCTAGACCTCTTACGAACTCATCGCGACATCCTTCATGCTCTTCATCTTGTGGTACTTGTCCTTGACCTGGGGGATATGAGTACAACAATGGTGAGCTCACATACGTTCATCGCTCAACAAGTTGTGGGAAATAATGTGCATGAGCTCGATCACTTACGGTGGGGGCTCATGTGAAGTGTAAGGCTTACCAAAGAAGATGGTTAAAACTGAGCATTAATTTTAAAGTTGGTCAAGGTTTTATTAGCAGTTACTAAGTATAAGTAGATACCAACCCAAATAAATAAGAGATCACAATTAATAATAACACCCACAATGCAATGCAAATGACAAATTAAGTTTAATTTCATAAATTAATCATATGAGTGTCCGAGCCGCTCAAGACCGTGAGCACGGCTGATATACCAGTTTTACACTCTGCAGAGGTTGCACATCTTTACCCACAAGACGTGTTTCCCAATTAGCCAGGGTTAGCTAGACCCTTAGACACTTCCAAGGTGAATGGCTAGGGATCCACTGCGAGGCATTTCCAAAGTTCCACTAGTTCGAGAAAACCCGCTACGGATTCAGGAAGAAGGAAGCATAGGAATCCCTCGACCAAAAAGCCATCTCAGCAGTTTGACCCAAGGACCTCCCTATACTCTGCAGCGACACCTCCTCGCTTGCCCCTTTCGGGTAAGGTAATCTCTACCTAGCTTTCCTAATTACTTGGCCAAGGGCGTTCCATTCCACCCTTGTGGTAGCACTATTTTCTCGGGTGGTTCTCCATGTTTCAATCAATACAATAATCTTATCATAACAATAAATAAACCAACAATATTAATGGAACATGATCATATATCATTAATTTCCCAAAACCAGGTAGAGCAATAGCATTATAGCAAATCTACCCAATAGTTCATTTTTTGCAAGGTGTGGGATAAACAATACTAGGGAAACCTATTAGGTCCCATTAAGTTAACCTGAGCATGTCACAGTGATTAACAGGGAACATTATTAGGTAAAGAAGAGTGATCAAGGGCATAACTTGCATTAGACTTGAGATTCCCAGGTACTTCACCAAATTGGTCTTCGGGTTCTCGTGACCTCACTGCTACTCGTAACAATACATACAGATAGACAAGGAGTACATAAATATAACAGTACACCAAACATGAGAAAACAAATGAGTAAGAATATTATGCGTCGCTACGAGATCATAGGTTCGAGAACTACCAAGATCAGAGTTACGGTTATAAGATAGGGTTTACGGAAGTTCTATGTGATTAAACAATAAACTATATTATTTTGATTAATATAAATCATGTGAGGATAGATAACTACTTTTTCTTACCTTCATATTGATTAGAGATTATTTCTTAACTATATTATAATTATACACAGATTAATGTTTGAATAGCCAGATTAATCTACAAATATAGGTTATGTGGTATCTATTTATAAAGATGCCTGATATAGCACTAATGATGATGCTACTGCGTAGACATTATTATTATGAAATAACACAATTTGAACAGACTAAAACAGAGTAAAATGAGAAAGTTATGAATTTTCTAAGTTTAGCATATATTTATACTAGAAATTATTATCTCTGATTTATTTTACTTAATTTAAATAGTCTCGGACCGTGGCACTAGTTCCTAAAATAATAGGGATTACTTTGTAAATTTCAAGACCTAAGCGCATTGATCTTTCTATACCAGGGGATGGCGGGTTTATTTATCAAAAACTTGGGGTCTCTTATGCGAAAGTGCCACGGTGAAGGGGTATGGGTTGATCTGCGTCATTGGATTGGACATGCACGGTTCAGATCATAACCCAAAGGGGTACGCTAATTCTCTAATCGCAGCCGCCCGATATGGGATATGTGGATTAGATTTTATACACCTGCGCTCGCACCTTATCCGTTAGATTAGGCACGCACGATCCAGATCCTATCCCGAATGGGTATGGGATCCTCTAATCTGCACCGTCCAGCAGAGGATCAATGGCCCGAGAATCCTCTTCCACCTCTCGCTTCCAAACCAGGTGGCGTGCGCCAGGCACGGTGGAGCCTAGCGCAGGCAATTCGAGGCCCCGATGCACCAAATCAGGCATGGTTAGCGAAGGTGAAAGTGAACTAGGTGGAATGCTTCTTATCGGTAGAGGTTGGTGGAAGGGTTGGTCACGACAGGGCATGGCCCTGCGGTGGGGCTCCAACTCCGGTGAGGAATTGTCGAACTCGTAGTCGTTGTTTTTGCAAAATAGGTGACTAACGTGCTTGGTGCACAACCGTGACGCTCCCTAACTGAAAGTCACCTAGAGGGGGGTGGATAGGCGGAAACTGAAATTTACAACTTTAAACACACTACAAGCTGGGGTTAGCGTTAGAATAAAATCCAAGTCCGGGAGAGAGGGGAAAACAAATCAACCAAGAAATCAAATTGGGTGACACGGTGATTTGTTTTACCGAGGTTCGGTTCCAATGAACTTAGTCCCCGTTGAGGTGGTCACAAAGACCGGGTCTCTTTCAACCATTTGCCTCTCTCAAACGGTCACTTAAACCGAGTGAGCTTTCTTCCTTGATTTCCTAGGTCACTTAGACCCCGAAAGGACCACCACACAATTGGTGTCTCTTGCTTCGCTTACAAGGCTTTGAGAGTAAGAATGAGAGAAAGAAGAAAGCCAACCAAGCAACAAGAGCAACAAAGAACACAAGTCCTAAAATACTAGAGTTGAATTGTGGACTTTGATTGGATCGGAGGCTTTGATTTGTGTCCTAAAATGCTTGGATGGTTGGAGTGGAGGTGGTTGTGGGGTATTTATAGCCCCCAATCACCAATTCAACCGTTGGGGCAGGCTGCTGTCGATGGGCGCACCGGACAGTCCGGTGCGCCAGCCACGTCACCCAACCGTTAGAGTTCTAACGGTTTCGACCGTTGGAGCTTTGACTTCTGGTCGCACCGGATAGTCCGGTGCCGCACCGTACAGGTATTGTGCACTGTCCAGTGCGCCTCTGATGGCTGCTCTGACTTCTGCGCGCATTGTTCTTCACTGTTCACGTTGCAGGCGACTGTTGCAGCCGACCGTTGCGCTGGCTAGCCGTTGCTCCGCTGGTGTACCGGACAGTCCGGTGGCACACCGAACAGTCCGGTGAATTATAGCAGAGCGGCGCTTTTGAAACCCGAAGGTGGCAAGTTTGAAGTCGTACGGCCCTGGGTACCGGACACTGTTCGGTGGCACACCGGACAGTCTGGTGCGCCAGACCAGGGTTCTCTTCGGTTTCTATTGCTCCTTTCTTTTGAACCCTAACTTTGATATGGTTAGGGTACTCACTATCTTCAAAGCCGGGAGGTTGCTCAACATAGACCTCTTCCTTGATTGGTCCACTGAGGAAGGCACTTTTCACGTCCATTTGGTAAAGCTTAAAGCCATGGTGAGTAGCATAGGCAAGTAATATACGAATTGACTCAAGCCTAGCTACGGGTGCATAGGTTTCACCAAAATCCAAACCTTCGACTTGCGAATAGCCCTTGGCCACAAGTCGGGTTTTATTCCTTGTCACCACACCATGCTCATCTTGCTTGTTGCGGAATACCCATTTGGTACCTACAACATTTTGCTTAGGACGTGGAACTAAATGTCATACCTCATTCCTCGTGAAGTTGTTGGGCTCCTCTTGCATTGCCAACGCCCAATCCGAATCTCTTAGTGCATCCTCCACCCTGTATGGCTCAATAGAGGACACAAAAGAGTAATGTTCACAAAAATGAGCGACTCGAGATCGAGTGGTTACCCCCTTATGAATGTCACCGAGAATTGAGTTCACGGGGTGGACTCTTGGGTGTGGGGGTCTTTGACCCTGACTTTCTTGATCATCTTCCTTCTTGATCAATTTCATCTCCCCCTTGATCATTGTCCTCCTCTTGAGATGGCTCATCCTCTTGATCTTCATTGTCTTGAGCTTGATCCTCATCTTGGGTTGGTGGAGATGCTTGCATGGAAGATGATGGTTGATCTTGAGCTTGAGTGGGCTCTTCGGATTCCTTAGGACACACATCCCGATGGACATGTTCCTTAGCGCGACGCACGGAGCCTCTTCATCATCTAGCTCATCAAGATCAACTTGCTCCACTTGGGAGCCATTAGTCTCATCAAACACAATGTCACAAGAAACCTCAACTAATCCAGTGGATTTGTTGAAGACTCTATATGCCCTTGTGTTTGAATCATATCCTAGTAAAAAGCCTTCTACAGCCTTAGGAGCAAATTTAGATTTTCTACCTCTTTTAATAAGAATAAAACATTTGCTACCAAAGACTCTAAAATATGAAACATTGGGCTTTTTACCGGTGAGGAGTTCATAGGATGTCTTCTTGAGGATTCAGTGAAGTAGAGCCGGTTGATGGAGTAGCAGGCGATGTTAATCGCCTCAGCCCAAAATCGGTCCGGAGTCTTGTACTCATCAAGCATGGTCCTTGCCATGTCTAGTAGAGTTCTATTCTTCCTCTCCACTACACCATTTTGTTGAGGTGTGTAGGGAGAAGAGAACTCATGCTTGATGCCCTCCTCCTCAAGAAAGCCTTCAATTTGAGAGTTCTTGAACTTCGTCCCGTTGTCGCTTCTTATCTTTTTTATTCTCAATCCGAACTCATTTTGAGCGCGTCTCAAGAATCCCTTTAAGGTCTCTTGGGTCTAAGATTTTCCCTGTAAAAAGAATACCCAAGTGAAGCGAGAATAGTCATCCACAATTACAAGACAATACTTACTCCCGCCGATGCTTATGTTAGCGATCGGTTCAAATAAGTCCATGTGGAGTAGCTCAAGCGGCCTGTCGGTCGTCATGATGTTCTTGTGTGGATGATGGGTTCTAACTTGCTTTCTTGCTTGACATGTGCTACAAAACTCTGTCTTTCTCAAAATGAACATTTGTTAGTCCCAAAATGTGTTCTCCCTTTAGAAGCTTGTGAAGATTCTTCATCCCAACATGGGCTAGTCGGCGATGCCAGAGCCAACCCATATTAGTCTTAGCAATTAAGAATGTATCGAGTCAGCTCTATTAAAATCAATTAAGTATAGCTGACCCTCTAATACTCCCTTAAATGCTACTGAATCATCACTTCTTCTAAAGACAGTAACACCTATATCCATAAAAAGATAGTTGTAGCCCATTTTGCATAATTGAGAAACTGAAAGCAAATTGTAATCTAAAGAATTTACAAGAAAAACATTGGAAATAGAATGGTTAGGTGATATAGCAATTTTACCAAGTCCTTTGACCAAACCTTGATTTCCATCCCCGAATGTGATAGCTCTTTGGGGATCTTCGTTTTTCTCATAGGAGGAGAACATTCTTTTCTCCCCAGTCATGTGGTTTGTGCATCCACTATCAATTATCCAACTTGAGCCCCCGGATGCATAAACCTGCAAAACAGTTTTAGGCCTTGTTCTTAGGTACCGAAACGGTCTTGAGTCCTTTCAAGTTAGAAACAAGCACCTTGGGTACCCAAACACAAGTCTTGGAGCCCTTGTGTTTGCCCCCAACATATTTGGCAACTACTTTGCCTGATTTGTTAGTAAGAACATAAGAAGCATCAAAAGTTTTGAATGAAACATTAGGTTCATTTGATGCAGTAAGAGTTTTCTTTTTAGGCATTTTAATATGAGTAGAATGCCTAGAGCTAGATGCCTCATTCTTATACATATAAGTATGGTGAGAAACAGAATGAGACTTTCTAACATGAATTCTCCTAATCTTGTTCTCAGGATAACCAGCAGGATATAAAATGTAACCATCGTTATCTTGAGCCATGGGAGCCTTGCCCTTAACAAAGCTAGACAATTTCTTAGGGGCATTAAGCTTGACATTGCTTTCCTGTTGGAAGCCAATGCCATCCTTAATGCCAGGGCTTCTCCCACTATAGAGCATGCTTCTAGCAAATTTAAATTTTTTATTTTCTATCTCATGCTCATTAATTTTAGCAGTTAGTTGAGCTATATGATCATTTTGTTGTTTAATTAAAGCTAGGTGATCATGAATAGCATCAACATTAATGTCTCTACATCTAGTACAAATAGTAACATGATCAACACTTGATGTAGAGGGTTTGCAAGCATTTAACTCATCAATCTTAGCATGTAAAATAGCATTCTCATTTCTAAGATTGGAAATAGAAACATTGCAAACATTTAATTCTTTAGCCTTAGAAATTAACTTATCATTCTTAGTTTTAAGGCTAGCAATTGATTCATTCAATTTATCAATCTTAGCAATTAAACTAGCATTATTATTTTTAAGATTGGTAATTGAATTATCACAAGCATTTAACTTCTCAACCTTAGCAAATAAATTAACATTCTCAGTTCTAAGGTTGGAAATAGTGCCATGGCAAATGCTAAGCTCCTTAGTCAATTTTTCACTTTTCTCTACTTCCTGAGCATAAGCATTCTTCACCTTAACATGCTTTTTGTTTTCCTTAATAAGGAATTCCTCTTAGCTATCCAAGAGTTCATCCTTATCAAGAATAGCACCTATTAATTCGTTTAATTTTTCTTTTTGTTGCATGTTAAGGTTGGCAAAAAGACTAAGCAAGTTATCTTCATCATCACTAGAACTACCCTTATCACTAGATGTAGTATACTTGGGGTTGGTTCTAGCTTGTAGCTTCTTTTTCTAGCCGTCCTTTGCCATGAAGCATTTGTGGCCGACGTTGGGGAAGAGAAGTCCCATGTTGACGGTGATGTTTGCGGCATCCTCGTCGGAGGAGGAGTCGATGGAGCTCATGTCGGAGTCCCATTCCCGACACACGTGGGCATCACCGCCCTTCCTCTTGTAGTACTTCTTTTCCTTCCTCTTTTCCCTCTTGTCGTCGCCCCTGTCACTATCACTAGACATAGGACATTTTGCAATAAAATGACCGGTCTTACCACACTTGTAGCACACCCTTTTAGAACGGGGCTTGTAGTCTCTCCCCTTCCTTTGCTTGAGGATTTGGCGAAAGCTCTTGATGATGAGCGCCATCTCCTCGTTGTCGAGCTTGGAGGCGTCGATGGGGAGCCTACTTGATGTAGACTCTTCTTTCTTCTCCTCCGTCGCTTTGAATGCGATGGGTTGCACCTCGGGTGTGGAGGTGCCGCCTTGCTCCAAGTTGACGATTTGTTTGGAACCTTTGATCATCAATTCAAAGCTCACAAACTTTCCTATCACTTCCTCGGGAGACATTAATTTGTATCTAGGATCCCCAAGAATTAATTGTTCTTGAGTAGGATTGCGAAAAACAAGGGATCTTAGAATAACCTTGACCATCTCATGGTCATCCCATTTTGTGCTCCTGAGGTTGCGCACTTGGTTGACCAAGGTCTTGAGCTGGTTGTATATTGCTTGTGGCTCCTCTCCTTGGTTGAGGATGAATCGACCGAGCTCCCCCTCGATCGTCTCCCACTTGGTGATCTTGGTCACCTCATCCCCTTCATGTGCAGTCTTTAGTACATCCCAAATCTCTTTGGCAGTTTTTATCCCTTGCACCTTATTATACTCCTCTCGACATAGAGAGGCGAGGAGTATAGTGGTGGCTTGGGAGTCAAAGTGCTGGATTTGGGCGACCTCGTCCAAGTCGTAGCCTTCATCCCCCACGGTTGGTACCTGTGCTCCAAACTCAACAATGTCCCATATGCTAGCGTGGAGTGAGGTTAGGTGATGCCTCATTTTGTCACTCCACATACAATAATCTTCACCATGAAAAACCGGTGGTTTGCCTAATGGGACGGAAAGTAAAGGAGTGCGTTTAGAAATGCAGGGATAGTGTAAGGGGATCTTACTAAACTTCTTGCGCTCATGGCGCTTCGAAGTGACAGACGGCGCGTCAGAGCCGGATGTGGAGGGCGACGAAGAATCGGTCTCGTAGTAGACCACTTTCTTCATTTTCTTCTTCTTGTCACCACTCCGGTGCGACTTGATGCGGGGAGGTGATTCCTCCCTTCCTTTGGCGTCGGACTCCCTTAATGGAGCCTTCCCGTGGCTTGTGGCCATTTCCATCTCCCTCTTGACAGATCCTCCCGACATCACTTTGAGTGGTTAGACTCTAATGAAGTACCGGGCTCTGATACCAATTGAAAGTCGAATAGAGGGGGGTGGATAGGCGAAAACTGAAATTTACAGCTTTAAACACACTACAAGCCGGGGTTAGCGTTAAAATAAAATCTAAGTCTGGGAGAGAGGGGAAAACAAATCAACCAATAAATAAAAGCGTGTGACATGGTGATTTGTTTTACCGAGGTTCGGTTCCAATGAACTTAGTCCCCGTTGAGGTGGTCACAAAAATCGTGTCTCTTTCAACCCTTTCCCTCTCTCAAACGGTCACTTAGACCGAGTGAGCTTTCTTCCTTGATTTCCCGGGTCACTTAGACCCCGCAAGGACGACCATACAATTGGTGTCTCTTGCTTCGCTTACAAGGCTTTGAGAGTAAGAATGAGAGAAAGAAGAAAGCCAACCAAGCAACAAGAGCAACAAAGAACACAAGACGATGTTCTCACAAGTCCTAAAATACTAGAGTTGAATTGTGGACTTTGATTGGATCGGAGGCTTTAATTTGTGTCTTGGAAGGTTGCACTATGCTCTTGTATTGAATGGAGAGTGTTGAATGCTTGGATGGTTGGAGTGGAGGTGGTTGTGGGTATTTATAGCCCCCAACCACCAATTCAACCGTTGGGGCAGGCTGTTGTCGATGGGTGCACCGGACAGTCCGGTGCGCCAGCCACGTCACCCAACCGTTAGGGTTCTGACGGTTTCGACCGTTGGAGCTTTGACTTCTGGTCGCACCGGACAGTCTAGTGCCGCAATGGACAGGTACTGTGCACTGTCCGGTGCGCCTCTGGCGGCTGCTCTGACTTCTGCGCGCACTGTTCTTCACTGTTCACGTTGCAGGCGACCGTTGCAGCCGACCATTGTGCTGGCTAGCCGTTGCTCCGCTGGTGCACCGGACAGTCCGGTGAATTATAGCGGAGCGGCGCTTTTGAAACCCAAAGGTGGCAAGTTTGAAGTCGTATGGCCCTAGGCACCGGACAGTCCGGTGCGCCAGACCAGGGTTCTCTTCGGTTTCTTTTGCTCCTTTCTTTTGAACCCTAACTTTGATCTTTTTATTCGTTTGTGCTGAACCTTTGGCAAATGTACAATATATAATCTAGAGTAAACTAGTTAGTCCAATTATTTGTGTTGGGCATTCAACCACCAAAATCATTTATAGGAAAAGGTTAAACCCTATTTCCCTTTCACTAACCACCTAGCTCAGTCAAAATGTTGGCGAAACTATGATTCCACCGCGGCGGTGGATCTCTGCTTCTGCGGTTTCGCACAGCCTTTTTTTGGGGGTTGTGGCACTTGGCGGGCGCGAGGTCGATGGATGAGGGGTGGTCACAGGGGCCGATATATATGCGCTCGGGGGGGGCAAGGAATCCACGCAGTTGTTATGCAACTAGCACGCGAGTTTGGTACACCGAGCAGAGGTCACAACGGAGGAGAAAGCGTTGACATGATGGACCCATGCAGCAGCGGCACACATGCATAGGTTGCTGGTCGAGCGAAGAGGCTGCCCCGCGGCCCCACATGTCGGCGCCAGTAGCGAAGCGCGGACGCACGCTGGGCTAGTGTTGCAAATTGATGGGCCGGAAGGGTAGTTTCGGCCCAGGTAGCGCAGATAACCTTTCTCTTTTCTTTTTCTTTATATCTTTTTCTTGTTTCATTTCAATTTGAAATTTCAAACTCAGATCTGAGTTGTGGTTTCCAATTCAAATATGCACAACCCAAAATCCATAATGGATGCAGAGAAATATATATTTGGTTATTATTATTATTACTATTTTACTTATTATTACATGTCTTTAAGTAAATGCCTCTAACCCTACCATAAATAATAAGTCATATGTTATTCATTTTAGGAAAATATCATTTGTGAAGGTGTGATCAAATTAAAGGTAAAAAATGAATTTATGTTTCTTTGGCTTATTTTGAGAGAAGGCAATACATATTCCCTTTTAAAAATTATTTGTATATTTTGAAAGGTATCTGCCAATTCCATTTTAATTATATTCTTTTTTCTTAATGTTAATAAAAAAGAAGAAAATTCTGGTTTTTTCTTTCCAAAATTCGATATAGGCTGAAAGACAATCAGATCTTTTTTCTCTTCAGCGGGCAGTTCCATATAGAATTTGTTAGAATAAAACAAGCGGGTTAAAAAAAACTCTTTTTTTTTATTTATCCACAAAGCAAAAAAGGTTCTTATCAAACCCACAATAAAATGGGAAAGAAAGATAAAGTAAGTAGACCTGACCCCTTGAATAATGCCTCTATCTGCTATTCTGATATATAAATTCGATGTGGATGAAATTTATCCCCAATTGTATTGTTTATGAGAGGATTATTCCATTCTAATAAACAAATTATGTTTTTCGGATTAACCCCAGACTTAAATGTTTTAGGATTTATATTTGGCTAATAACATTTTAGTATTGCTAACAATCTGTTTTAGAAGAGAATAACTTTAAAAAGTGGGGAATTTTGTATTAAGAGATATTTTAATTCTTTTTTTAGAAACATTTATAAATCCCAAAATATGATTTTGAGGTGTTACAATTAGATCCCATCTATTAGATTTATGGCACCTAAAATATCGTTTTATCCATAAATTCTTTGTTTTAGCTCTGATTTTAATGGTTCTCGAACCTACGTTCTCGTAGCGGCACGTAGAATATTATTATATGGTTGTTTTCTATTTTGGTGTAATGTTATCTTCACCTATTCTTTGTCTATCTATATGTATTGCTAGGATAGAAGCGAGGTTGCGAGGCACTTGGATCCTACATTATAGAAGTAACCGGAGTTCACCAAAAAGGCAAGTTGTGCCCTTGATCACTCTACTTTACCTAATAATGTTCTCTGTTAATCACTGACATGGTCAGGTTAATTTTGATGGGTCCTAATAGGTTTCCCTAGTTTTGTTTACTCCACACCTTGCAAACAAATGAACTATTGGGTAGATTTGCTATTGCTCTACCTGGTTTTGGGATTAATGTTATATTGAATTATGATCATGTTCCATTAATATTGCTAGTTTACTTATTGTTCATGTTAAGATTATTATATTAAATGGAACATGGAGCGACCACCCGGAAAAACAGTGCTCCCACAAGGGCGGAATCGGACACCCTTGGCTGAATAATTAGGAAAGATAGTGTGAGTTAATCCTTTCCTGAAAGGGTCAAGCAGGGTGGAGTTGTGAGGGTGTAGGGAGGTCCTCGGGTCGGACTGTCTTTTTAGCTTTCGGACGAGGGATTCCTACATCGCCTTTGTCCGGAGTCCGTAGCGGGTTCTCTCCTGTAGTGGAACTTTGTAAATGCCTCGCAGTGGATCCCTAGCCATTCACCTTGGAAGTGTCTAAGGGTCTAACTAACCCTGGCTAATCGGAAAACACATCTTATGGGTAAAGATGTGCAACCTCTGCAAAGTGTAAAACTAGTATATTAGTCGTGCTCACGGTCATGAGCGGCTCAGACCCTCACATGGTTAAGTTATGGAACTAAACTTAGTTTGTCATATGCATTGCATTGTGGTTTTTATTATTAATTTTGATCTCTTATTTAATAGGGTTGGTATATACTTATACTTAGTAACTCCTAACAAAATTTTGACCAACTTTAAAAGCAATGTGTAGCTTTAACCATCTTCTTTGGATTGCGGCGAGGGGCTCGGGATTGTTGGTAGCCGCGGCGAACGGATTGTGTCGCCCCCATCCAAATCCTTCTGGGAATCGCGCCGTGGATACGATTCCGGAGGTCGGGCGGGCGGGGTTGGTGGGCGGTTTGCGGCACGGCGGCGATGTGAATACGGAGGTCGGGCGGGCGGGGTTGGGTGCGGTTTGCGGCGGCGATGAATATGGAGGTCGGGCTGCCGGGGTTGGCGGGCGGTTTGCGGGGTTTCCGTGGAGCGGGCGCGTGGTTTTCGGAGGCGGGGGCGGTCTACACACTGCCCTTAATTGTTAGTATAGATTTGCATTGCATTGTGGGTGTTATTATTAATTGTGATCTCTTATTTATTTGAGTTGGATCTACTTATACTTAGTAACTGCTAATAAAATTTTGACCAACTCTAAAAGCAATGCTCAGCTTTAACCATCTCTATTGATAATCCTTACACTTCACATGAGCTCCACTGTAAGTAAGCTCATGTACATTATTTCCCACAACTTGTTGAGTGATGAACGTATGTGAGCTCACCCTTACTGTACTCACATCCTCAGGTCAAGAATAGGTACCACAAGATAAGGAGCATAAAGGATGCCGCGATGAGTTCGTGAGAGGTTTAGGTCATCGTCTCTCAATCAACTGTGGTTGTTGGATCGTCGTCTTTGTATGATGTAATTATTTAGTTATTTTGTACATAACTCTTATTATATAGTAAAGATGTGACATTCGTTCATGTACCATGAGTTATCATTTGTGTGAGATTTGTTCTCAGCAGATATTTGATTCGCGTTCGGATTGACCATTAAATCCGGGTGTGACAATGGATTACCATCTCGCTCGGTAAGCAGCGGTTTCTAATAAAATTCTCCGTTACCGCTACTCACCGAGAAACGAAACTGGTTTGGTTTTAGCTGTATTCAGGTTTAGAATTTGAAAATATGAAAGTCAAGTTTTGATCAACAAAACGGTTTTCGAAAATTATAAAACGAAATTGTAACCCTTCACAGCCACGGAGCTACCTGTGCAAGCTACATAGGCTTCGGTAGAAATATGACACCACAGTGTAGAAAAAGAAGCTTACATGTGGACCCATAAAACTAGTCGGAGAAGTATTCGTTTGACTTCGTCAATACCTAGCTGTTACACTGCTTTTTCAGAAGCCAACTAACGTCTGGTTTCTGCCTGCGTTGGCCTTGCCACCATGAACAATCCATTCATCAAAACGAAAACAAGACACCCACAAAAGATCGAGTACAACTTTGAGTTTCAAGGCAACATTATATAAAGCTGACCCCAACCTTTTGCCTTCAAGTCCAGAGAATTCAAGAAAGTACGGAGCCTATATTACATTACATAAACCAGGTAGCATATCACCCGCGATCAGGCCATCACCATAAACTTTCTCACTGAAAGCGTGCCAACACCAACAGTAGATTCAGAAACCGCAGTGCAGAGCTACCTAGCACATCTGTTCTTCGGCAGGACGATGGACTAGCCGAACTTGTTCTCAATGTCAGTGGCCTCGAGCTCGCCTTCCTGGTGCAACAGCTTCACCATGGCCATGAGCAGCTCGGGCCACTCGCAGTACAGGGCCTCCTCGATGCCGTCGTCGTCCTTGTGCTCATGCAGGTGGCTCCTCACATTCCTGTTGAGCCGCAGCATGTCGGACTGGTGCGTTCCCTTGTACTCGTGCTGGACGTTCATGACCCACTGGTTGATCCGCTTGTTCGCCCTGGCCGTATCCAGCCAGTCGCTCTGGTAGGGGAGCCCGGAGAGGATCCTCCTCTTCTTCTGTCGGTCCGTGCGGCCGAGGTACTTCACGATCCTGTCGTGCAGCATCAGGAAGGCCTCCGTGCTGCGAAAATGTAGAATCACACAAGTAACAGAAATGAGCCTGCTTTTCTTCTTCTTCTTCTTCAAAATGGCAGTCGTCGGAAACAAAATTCTCACCGGTTTTTCATCGGCAGCAGCGCGGCGTTGTTGACGATCAAGAACTCGTCTTCCATGGCGAGGGTGTCCCTCCCCAGGAGCGCGAGGAACTCGCGGTAGTCGGGAGGCAGCCTGGCGATGGCGGTATCACCCCCACCGGAGATTCTGATGATCGCGTGCAGGAGCCTGGACAGCTGCCTGTAGTCGTCTCTCACGCGCTCGATGCCGAAGCCCTTGGCGGTGAAGCTGACGCCTCTTAGCTTGACGCTGCCACCGGTGCTCCCGATCCAGACATTAGACACCTGCAGGGGCGTGGCGAGGTGCTTGCCGACGGCGTGGTGGCTCCTCAAGATCAGCGCGAGCTTTCGCGTGATCCTTGTGGCCTTGTCGGATAGCCGCCAGAACTTCCTGGTGGTTCCCAGCACCGGCACCTGGATCAGCAGCGGGTTCGCCTTGGCGTAGCTCTTGGCGCTGCACAGGCCCTCGGCAGACGATTCGTCGATGTCCTCGGTGCTGTGTGTGAACAAAGGTAGATAGATAGATAGATAGCGAAATGAGCTAGTGCGTTGCAATAATTATCTGAGGGACGAAGCAACAAAGAGCAGAGCAGCGTCTCACTTGGATTCATACTTAGAAGCCACCGGTCTTCTGTCATGAACCCCACTGCTCCTCTGCTGGTGCCCGGCGTTTGGACCAGCAGCCTGCCAGAAATTACCCAATCGCGCCCAACATTCAAATCACAAGATTGTAGCAACTGCTCTGGCTCAGTCACAAACTCACATTCACAAATAGATGCACACACACACACAGTAGCCAGGGAGTAGGGAGTAGGGACACAGAAAAGGGGAAGGGAAACAAAGGAACAGCACAGTATGCATGTCACTGGATGTGGATTGAAACCTGCGTGACGGGGACGAAGGTTACGAAGCCATGGGGGGCTGCTAGACCCTGCTGATGAGCAGCGGCCGGTGGATGTGGATCGCCACCACTGTAGGACTGCGGCTGGTAGTAGGGGTAGCGGTCTCTGCGCCCGTGGAAGTGGTGGCCTTCTTCTTCTCCCGTGAAGCACTTGAGGGCGTTCCCCATGGAGGAGGAGGATCACTATACCTACCTGCTGTTGCTGCTTTTCGCAGTTTCGCTTGTTCAGCCGTCGGAGGTGAGGAAAGAAGAGAAGAGAGAGAGAGAGAGAGAGAGAGAGAGAGAGAGGCAGGAAAGGAGTGGTGTGGTACTGGTAGTCTGGTACTGTACAAGAAGGAAGGAAAAACAAATAAAGAAGACTTGACCTAAGACCTTGCACTGTTCATGGTGGATTGACGGGACAAGGACAACTACCCCATGGTATGATAGAGCTTGACTTTGAGATGACCATTCCATATCTCTACTTTTATGTTCTTTTTTAGCAGAAGTATCGGTTCTAGCTGCGAGTGGGACTTTGGGCCATGCGGCTAAATTTTTGTTTAGTGCGCGTGACCTCATAATTATCAGCGCGCGCTTTATCTGCATTGGTATGGTAAGAAATTCAGGGGACTTTTGGTTCACTTCCGGTTCAAGCCTGGCTCTGAATTTCAGGGCCGCTCTCGTTTGCTTGTATTGTATCTGAGCAACTCCGAGAGATCACTAATTTTCCCCCCCAAAATCTGTTATTGGGGATTGTTGAAAAACAAAACGTTGCTAAAAATTAAAACCACATCAGTCTGCTAAAAAAGTGATCTCTAAAATGTTTGAACATCAATTTAGGCCTATTGGGCGGCCTACGCGCCTGCAGATATTAAATGCAGATATAAATAAAGCAAACATATTTTTGTTGAAACCAAACCACATAAACAATCGGACAAAGCATTTAGACTACTGAATCGACATGTAGCAGCTTATTTCAGTCACCCATCAACATCTACCTGGCCTCCCAGCCGAAGAACCAACGAAGAATTCAATTGTTGTACAATTATTAGACGGTCTCCAGCAACGTTCCTTAAATTTCGTCTCATAAAAGAATATTTTATGTCCTTTATAGCCTTCTCTAAAAAATTTTGTGCTCTATATCTTCATCTCTAGCAACATCCCTAAGGAGTTGTTTGTTGGTCTTATTTTGGTCTGTAACCATTTTCACCGGAATCCGACCCCGTTCCTTTTGTTTGTTTAGGACGGTTCGTGATCCATCGCGGTAGGAGTCGGCTCCATCCCATTCCATCTCATTACCGGTTCACGGCGCAGTCAGATCCCTCGACGCTACGGCCGTGCCTTGACTCTCCACCACGCGACTCCACCCGACTCTTCTCGACGCGACTGCAGAGCGACGATGAGAGGCGCCGCCATCGCACAATCCACCGTCTCACCTCCTGGTGCGTCCTCTCTCCTCTCCCTCTGAATTTCAGGGCCGCTCTCGTTTGCTTCGATGATATATTTTCATTTAAAAAAAATTCTCCTCGATTGTATAAAAAAATCATTTATGTGTGCTGAAATCCAGTCATGGAGTCATGAAAATAATAAAATTACATCACCTACATTGTGATAATCACAATCCCTAAAACCTATTGCAATGTTGGTCATCGAAACTAATCAGGGAAATAGATATAGAGAACAATAGGGGGTTGTGTTCATTCAATTGTATATGCACGCATATAAAGAATGTCTAAAGTAATGCCGGCTCACCAGTCGAAAGACACTTTCAACAGGAATCGAGACCGGCGACCCAATTGAAGACGAAGACGGAGGCTGCAACAGGCTTCGCTTTCTCTGCTCGATACGAGCTTGGAGGACGGTGTTTGGTGATGGCGACTTGGGACGAATCATCGGTGGAGTTGGTCGTCGCTGCTAGCTTGCACTTGCGAGGATCTTCGTCGTTGGCTCCACCTGAGACGAGCGATCCACCGTCGGGCCCGCTCGACTCCGGTCGCCTCGAGCCTAGCTTCGCGTCCAACTTCGACCAAGCATGTTGGGAACGAACAGGCGTTGTAGAGAGAACAGTTGTGACGGGAAGGAAGAACAAAAGGGAAGTTTCCACCCTGGTGCGGGAGGGAGAAGCGGCCAGCGTGTAGCGAACATCCGAGATCCACCACATTTAACGTCTCCTTCGCCTTGTAGGCTAACCATGTGGCTCAAAATCTCTTCTCGATGGTTGTTGCATTGGAGATGGGGATGGGACCACCACCCTATTTTCGAAACATAGGTGGATGTAGGGACAATGTTTGGAAGACTTGGCTCCCAATATAGTCTCATAGATTCTAAAAAGAATCATCAATAGGCGAACAGTAGATGAGGCTTTAACAGGAAGCACGTGGGTTAGTGACATTCGGGGTAATGTTTCTTGGATAGTGATCCAAGAATTTATGCAGTTGTGGAGCTGTGTTGTTGAGGAAGAGTTTATATATCCTTGCCGTCGTTGATCGACATATATGTAGGTTATCTAGTTCAAAGGCATATTATGCTGAAACTGCTTATGAAGCCAAGGTGATCTCTCTTTTGAGGCTTGGGACAAGATCTGGAAATCATGGGCACCCTCTAAATGTGCCTTCTTCTTCTTCTGTCTTGTAGCGTATAGCAGGTGCTAGACGGCGGAGCAGTTAGAAAAAAGAAATCTGCCACATGCACCTTCTTACTTGTTGAGTGATTAAGAGAAGGAAACAATCGACGACCTGTTAGTAGGATGTGTTTTCTAAAGGCAATTATGGTTCTATGTGCTCCAAAGAGTGGGTCTTGGTGGCTTGGCTCCATAACTAGTTGATCTAAATTTCTTTGGCTAGTGGAATAAAGCTTCTAACTCAATGGATAGCATGCTTAGAAGAGGGCTTAACTCCCTGGTCATCATGGGTGTTTAGATCATTTGGAGGCACAAAAACAGTTGTGTCTTTGATGGGGTCTCTCCTAATCTGTCCACAGTGTTAGTTTTGGCCAGAAATGAGTTCTGAAAGTGGGATACGGCTAGTGCAAGAGGCATCTCTGCCCTTGCAGTAGTGGTGCAGGGTGTGGAGGGTTGATCCTTCGCATGATAGTTAGGTCGCCTTTCTTAATCGCAGGCGCTTATGTAATTTGTTCCTTTGGTGTGGCGTGAGTGCGTGTGTGGATGTCTCTGTAACCCATTCTTCTTCTTTTAATGAAATGATATGCATCTCTCCTACGCGTTTGAGAAAAAAACTATTGTTTTTGAACTTGCAATGCTAATGTATCACAACCTGTTGGTGACCGGAAGCAGAACCAGCAGTGATGACTACATAATTGCAGTGGCGGACCTACAGGGCATGCCAGGTGGGCCGTGGCATACCCTGTAGAATCTAGCCCACCTATACATATAGTTCCATTTGCAACCCAATAAACCAGTGGAATACGTAAATACGACGATGGCTCTTCGTCTATTCTGCTTCCGCTGTTCCTCCTTCGGCGCTGCGACTACAACAGCTGCGATCGTCGATCAGCGATCTGCCCTTGGCGTGTGTGGCTCGAGTGGGAGTGGACGAGTGGCCGGTGGCTGTCTGCAGTCTGCTTGAGTGCTTGGTCGACGCACGACGCAGCGACGCGCCGACAGCCATCAGTCGTCACTTCGTCCGTCCGTCAGCGGTGAGCGGGCAGCTGCAAGGCGGAGCCCGCAGCCGAGCACTAGAAGCGTCGCAGCCGCACCGCAACAAGGCATTGAAGGCAACGAGCATACAGAGGACAATCCAGAATTCCTGATGTCCGTAAGTCAATCCAGAATTCCAGAGGACAGAGGTCCGTAAGTTTTGATACTCATTCAACAAATTGCAAATTAAATAATTAATATGGATTGCACTTTTGTAGTTTTACCCCCTTGCAGATGCAGACTGATTAGTGGTTACACGCATACCTCATAGAAATAGAAGGTAACCCCAATTCATCCCCTGATTAGCAATGGCCACTCAAAATCAGGTTGCGGCTATCTGCTAATTTTGCATTTTTATTGCAGCCATACTTCGGAAACAAAAATAACTCATAAATTATTCTAGCATATAGAGTATTTCATTGAATGTTAATGCATCGCCTATTTTGTTTTGTAGAATTATTGAATTATGAAGAGGAATGGAGACATCACATCTCTTTTTTCAGAAATATTCATCAAAGAAGGTTGTTGTTTCATCGTCTCCAGCTGCAACTGTGGTGGAAGATGAACCTCAAGTGCAGGAGAGAGTTACTGAAGAAATTATGAACCCTGTACCATCTTCTCCGCCATCAATTCCAACTAATGATGTCTCGCCGCAGCCAACACCGGTTTTATGATATCAATCGCCTTCCACATGATCCAGGTGAAAGAATGCCCATCCAAAGTTACCCTATTAATGATCAAGATGCAGTTCGTAGATTATATATTCTTAAAGGTCCATTCCAACCATATGCACATGAATTTCCAAAAAGAAAAATAGGAAAGAGATATCGTCAATTCAATTTCGTTTGGTTTCATAAACATCATTGGCTTGAATATAGTATCAAGAAGGATTCTGTATTTTGCTTTATATGCTATTTGTTCAAAGACAACAAATGTAAGAGCAAGGGGGCAGATGCATTTGTTATAGATGGTTGGAGAAATTGGAATATAGGAGAGAACGCACTTTTGAAACATGTGGGTTCTAGTGCGCACAATGCAGCTCAAGAGAGGTATAGTGGCTTCGTGAATCCTGAGGCAACAATTGATTATCACATTGATAAGTGGAGTAAAGAGGATATTCGTCTTTATAAGGATTGGCATTTCGTGGACATGATGAGAGTGAAGAGTCTAACAACAAAGGCAACTTTCTTGAACTTTTGAAATTTATTGCATCAAACAGTGAAGAGGTGAAGAAATATGTTTTAGAGAATGCTCCAGGTAACTGTACCTTAACTAGCCCAAAGATACAAAAGCAGATTATTCATTGTTGTGCCATAGAAACTAGAAAGAAAATAATTGAAGAACTTGGTGAAGAACCCTATGCAATTTTAGCTGATGAGTCTAGTGATATATCACATAAAGAACAACTAGCTCTTTGCTTGCGTTATGTTGATAAATTAGGAAGGCCATGTGAGCGACTTATTGGAGTTATCCCTGTAGATGATACTAATTCTTTGTCACTTAAGGAAGCAATTGAAGCTCTTCTTGTTAGCCATGGTTTGACTATGGCTCAAATCTGAGGTCAAGGTTATGATGGAGCCAGCAACATGAAAGGAGAGATAAAAGGGCTGAAAACATTGATAATGAAAGAGTCACCTTCTGCTTATTATATACATTGCTTTGCACATCAACTACAACTAGTTCTTATTGTTGTTGCTAAGGGGAATACCGATTGTGTGACATTTTTTGATCAAATAACTCCCTTGCTAAATATTGTTGGAGTTTCTTGTAAGCGTCATGGTATGCTTCGAAATGCTAGGCTTGAGAATATCAGAAAAGCACTAGATTGCGGTGAACTTGAAACTGGGACTGGATTAAATCAAGATATGGGGTTGCCTAGGCATGGTGAGACTCGATGGGGCTCTCATTACAAAACTGTTTGTAGCATCATTTCTATGTACCCCACAATTCGTGACGTACTCATCGCTCTAGGGGCTGATATTTCACATAAGGGCGATTGGACAAAATTTCATTTTGTTCTTGGAGCATTTGAGTCCTTTGAGTTTGTTTTCTTTGCACAATAATGTTTGTTATTCTTGGATACACAAATGAATTATCTGAGTGTTTGCAAAGAAGGGAGCAAGATATCATCAATGCAATCTCACTTGTTAATGTTGCAAAGAGCAGAATGCAAGAATTGAGGTCTAATGGTTGGGATCAATTCCTACAAAGGGTTACTTTGTTTTGCAATCAATATGGCGTCCAAGTTCCTTCTATGGAGGATAATTATGTGCCTTATGGAAAATCAGCACGATACACTCGAAACCAAACAAATGATGATCACTTCAGAAGAGAAATATATATTGGTGTCATTGATCAAATTAGTCAAGAGCTTGATAACCGGTTTGATGAGGTCAATATGGAGTTGCTTTCTTGTATGTCAGCCTTAGATCCTTCTGATTCAGTTGCTTCCTTTGATGTGCAGAAGATACGAAGACTAGATGAATTTTACCCTAATGACATATTTGGGAATGATTTGCTGAAACTTGAGTTGCAGCTTAATAATTATATTGATGCAATGAGGCAAGATGATAATTTCAAAGGCCTTCATTGCCTTGTTGACCTGTCAGTTAAGCTTGTTGAAAAAAGAGGCATATTGTGTTCGATATGGTTTTCTTGCTTCTCAAATTGATATTACTTCTACCGGTGGCAACACCAAGTGTTGAGAGGGCATTTTCTGCAATGTCTTTGGTCAAAACTAAGTTAAGAAATAAGATGGGTGATAGTCTTTTGGACGATTGTCTAGTCACATTCATCGAACGGGATCTTTTCTTCAAAGTCGATGAAGATGATATAATTGAGACCTTTATGGCTTTTAGAAAGCGTCGTCCGAACAAATAGTATGGTAATTATCTTTCAAACATTGTGTAAGGAAAATGGACCCCGGGCCATTTGGCTAATTGAGTTTTGGTGTTTGATGAACAACACAATCCGTGAACTAATAAGTTTTCTAGTGTTTGTGTTTGTAGTTCACAGGATGCGAAGAGAATTGGACCAAGGCAATGAGGATGCAACACCTCAAAAGAAGACATAAAAAGATGCATAGGAGTCCAATACTCAAGAACAAAAGAAGCCCGAAGAAATCAGTGAAGAAATCCAAGAAGTGGGCTGTCAGCCAGCGCCTGGTGGCGCACCGGACATTGATGTCTGGTGTGCACCGGACTGTCCGGTGTGGCACCGGACAGTCTGCGCAGAGAGGCCGCAGGCAGGCGCTCTCTGGCTGTAGCACCGGACTGTCCGGTGTGCCATGGGCAGACGGCAACGGTCGGATCCAACGGTCGACTGCTACAGGCGCCAACGGTCGGCTGATGTGGCGTGCACCGGACATCCACTGTGCAGTGTCCGGTGGTGCACCGGACTGTCCGGTGCACCCGACGACAGAAAGCTGCTGCTTTCTGTCCAACGGCTAGTTTGGGGTGTGGAGGCTATAAAATACCACCCCAACCGGCCATTCTCAAGGGTGAGAGCCCAAGCAACATACCAAGACACATAGTGCATATTTCCAAGAGCTCAAACACCCAAGTGCTTAATAGAATCACTCGGTGATTAGCGTAGGTGCTTTGCGAAGTGCTTAGGTTAGTTAGACCGCTTTAGCGCTTGCTCTAGGTGAACCCTAGTTAGTTGAGTGAGTTTTGTAAAACCACACAACCCCTCGGCTCTTGTGTGAGTCGTTGTAATTGTACCGAGTGGGGCGAGAGTCTTGCGAGACCGTGACAACCGCGTTTGTGTCACGGCCGCCACCGTGTACCGGAGGGAACGAGGCCCGCGGCGTTTCGGCCGGAAGCTCGATAGTGGAGACGGCGGGGAGCGTCCGAGAGGAGCCGGAAGCGGAGCACCACTTGCGCGTGGAGAAGGCCCGTGGCTCTCTACGGCGTTACTCGACCGTGGTGCTTGGCCCTCGCGTGGGCTTCCCTTTGCGTAGGGGCACCAACGAGGATTAGTCGGGACCTTGCGTGGTTCCGGATACCTCGGTAAAAATACCGGCGTCATCCACGAGAGTTTGCTTCTCTACTTAGCTCTTTACATTCCGCATTTATATTAAGCATTTAAGTTTCAATCTTGTAGTCATACTTATTTAGTGTAGATTGAAACTTAGCCTTTGCGGTAGAGATAGCAACACTTAGACAAAACCTAGTTTGCACATTCTAGTTTTGATTATTTGCATAGGTTTTGCTCTAGGGATTTAATTGTGGCCTAGTTTAGCGAAAGTTTTAGAAGTCCTAATTCACCCCCCCCTCTTAGGCGTCACCCGTTTCCTACAAGTGGTATCAGAGCCCGGTTTGGCTCATTTGAAACGCTTTAGCTTCACCGCAAAAAGAGCCGACGCTTTTTAGAGGAAGGGATGGATACCCATAGGCCACCACACTTCGACGGCACTAACTTCCCATATTATAGTGCTAGAATGGCTTGTTACCTAGAGGCCGTTGATCTAGGTGTTTGGAGAGTCACTCGTGACGGGATGAAACCTCTCAAGAATCCCGAGAAACCCACCACGAGTGAGGAAAAAGAAATTCATTTAAATGATAGAGCCAAAAATTGCTTGTATGAATCTCTTAGCATGGATATTTTTAATCAAGTATTTACCTTGAGAACTGCTAATGAGATTTGGCTAAAATTGCATGAGCTCCATGATGGCACATCCAATGTCCGTGAGCAAAAACATTGCCTAGTCTTGAATGAGTATAATTCTTTTGCTATGAAAGATGATGAGCTTGTTAGAGACATGTATTCTCGTTTGAATCTAATTATCAATGAGCTCAATTCTATTGGCATTAATAAGCTAGGTGATGCGGACATTGTGAGGAAGATTATCTCCCTGCTACCACAACAAAGATATGGGAGCATCATCACCATCCTTCACAACATGGAGGATTTGAGCAACATGACCCCGACCATTGTGATTGGGAAAATTGCAGCCTTTGAGATGTCGCGAAAAATGAGTCGGGGAGAGGAGCCAACTTCCTCAAGGCCATATGCTTTTGCATGTGATGAAAGGAAGGGCAAAAAGAAGGCTCCCACTCCAAGTTCCTCAAGTGAAGAAGAGGAAGAAGAAGAAAGTGATGATGATGAAGATAATCAACCATGCACATCATCCTCCGAGGACGAAGAAACAATCCGACGCGTCGGAAAGGTAATGAGGATGATCCGCAAGATTAATCTAATGGGTGTGCCCCTGCAGGTCGAGGATCTTCTCTTTAACATTGACAGGAAAAAGCAAAGGAAGAGAGGATGCTTCGCATGTGGGGAGAAGGGCCACTTCAGGGACAACTGTCCAAATATGGCCAAGCCCAAAAAGGAGAGGAGCAAAGGCAAGGCGCTAACAAGTGTTAGAACTTGGGATGATTCTTCAAGTGAAGATGAACCTCCAAGGACGCGCAGCCACCGGTCCTCGTCACGATCATCACGGTCATCACACAAATGCCTTATGGCAAGAGGTAACAAAAGCATTCCATCCTCTAGTGATGAAAGTAGTAGTGATGATGAAGGTGAGGGAAAGCCCTCTCTAGATGAGCTTGCGGAAGCCGTAGAATTTTTCCAGGATGTTTGCACTAAGCAAAAAGCTCAACTTAAAACTTTGAAAAATAAGTTGGTTAGCTCTCAAAATGATTACAAAGGTTTGCTAGAAAAATTTGAAACTTTTGCAAACTTAAATAGTGAGCTATCAACTAAAATTGAGCTATTAGAATCTAGTGCTCCATCCACTGCTACCGATGATAGCCTTATTAAAAAGAATGAAAAACTTAAGGCTAATTTAGCTAGCTCCCAAGAAGCTATTGAAAATTTGCTAAAGAAAATGGAAATTCTTAGCATACACAACAATGAGCTAACTACTAAGCTAGAAAACATTGGTAGCACCCCAGCAACATCTTTAGTTGAAATACCTGAAATAATTAAGAAAGATGCCTCTACTTCCTGCTTTGATTTAATTGATGATTCTAACCCCTGCAACCAAGTCGTTGTTGAGAATATTGTTGTAGAGACATGTACGGATGAGGTTGCAAAGGAAAATGAACAATTAAAGCAAGAAGTGGCTCGCCTTGGCAAGGCTTTGTATGACAAGAAAGGCAAAGCCAAACAAATCCAACCTCCACAGGATAACACCACTGCGGGAGTGAACAAGCCTATGGAGGGAGAAACTGTGATTTGTAGGCTATGCCACAAGGAAGGCCACAAGACTTTCCAATGCAAGGCGATGACCGGGGATAAACAAAGACAAAAGCTCAAGCAAAAGCCATCAAGCAAAATCTCAAACACCTACATCAAAAAGGTGAACAAAAAGGATGCTACACCATATTTGATCAAGAAGAAAAATAACGAAAAGGTGATAGCAATCAAGGCCAACAAGCAAGCCAACAAAGGAAAGGGGGCCAAACGCATCTGGGTGCCAAAGGAGATAATTTCAACCATGAAAAGCATCAAGAAGGTTTGGATCCCGAAAGGGAAGTGAGTGGACCGAAGGTCCTCGGGAATTTTGGAGACTTGGCAAAATTGGGATGTATATCATGGGATACATCATATTGGATCAAGTTTATTGCCAAGTGGGTTAGCAAAAATTTTGGACCCAAATTTCCCACCCATGACTAAGGTAACTAGTTTTATTGTATTTCTCGTTTTTAGATATGCGTATCTATTTATCTTTTATCTAGTTTACCTTTCTTGCCTAGTATTACATTTGTTATGTACTTATGTTCAAAATCATGCATACTAGGTAAATCATATGGTAGGATTGCTAGTTTTTAAATTCATATACTTAAGCAAATCTACATGGCCTAAAATGTTTATTTAAGCACGGCACATAGCTTCTATATCACTCCATAGTAAATGATGCATAAATTGAAAATTTTGATTTCTACAAGTTGTATCATTTAACTTATATGTGCCAAAGTTTGTATTATGGATAATTTGCCCCTCTTGATATCAAATCAAAGTGCATGTCTCCTACAAGTATTCAAAACTTGTATGCACACCTTTAGGGGGAGGTTACTCTATAATCTAACACTTTGAGACTAACACCTTTTCAAGTCTATTTCATGTGATAGTCTCATTGTAAGGAAAATGAAGTCCCCGGAGAAAGACAACAATCTTCCACTGCAAAATCTCCAAGAACTCTCATGTCTCTCAAGCTCGCCATTGATCTTCAATTGGTATCTTTTGAGACTACATTCCGTATCGTTTACATGTCTTCTCCAATATTTGATTAGACTATATTTCATATCATATGCTTCCATGTTGCTAAAAATGCATAAGTAGTTAACTCATATTCTGTTACCTATGCATAAGGGAAGTTAGTCTTTTCAAACCATGTCTTGCACCTCTAATTTTCACATGCTTTTTCCTAAGTAGAGGGTCTCTGTCAGGGGGAGTATTTCTTCATCTCTAAAAAGGGGGAGAAATCTCTTTCTAAAGAGAACACTCATTTAGGGGGAGTAATCCCTTCAACTGATATCATGCACATGGTTTAATTTAATATCCTTCTAGTGGTATCATTTGAAAAATTTCTTGATGAGGGCAAACTTTTATTTACTTCCTACATGCTTTTAATGTCTTCCTTTTCGGTGGTTGATGCCAAAGGGGGAGAAGTTTAGGGACCAAAGCAATGAAAACTATATCAAACACCAAACACCACCAATTTAAAATTTTATATCTACAAATGGCTTTTCAAGTGGTTTTGGTTATTTGGTCCAAAAATAGGAAGTAAGTGAATTATGGAGTTAGGGGGAGGCTTAAGTCCATAATATCACATTGTGGGGACAATCATGCATCTTAGCAAGTAAAATGCATATTTTCATTCAAATACTTGTAATATTTGCTTGCTTTGGTTGTGTTGTCATCAATCACCAAAAAGGGGGAGATTGTAAGGAAAATGGACCCCGGGCCATTTGGCTAATTGAGTTTTGGTGTTTGATGAACAACACAATCCGTGAACTAATAAGTTTTCTAGTGTTTGTGTTTGTAGTTCACAGGATGCGAAGAGAATTGGACCAAGGCAATGAGGATGCAACACCTCAAAAGAAGACATAAAAAGATGCATAGGAGTCCAATACTCAAGAACAAAAGAAGCCCGAAGAAATCAGTGAAGAAATCCAAGAAGTGGGCTGTCAGCCAGCGCCTGGTGGCGCACCGGACATTGATGTCTGGTGTGCACCGGACTGTCCGGTGTGGCACCGGACAGTCTACGCAGAGAGGCCGCAGGCAGGCGCTCTCTGGCTGTAGCACCGGACTGTCCGGTGTGCACCGGACTGTCCGGTGTGCCATGGGCAGACGACAACGGTCGACTGCTACAGGCGCCAACGGTCGGCTGATGTGGCGTGCACCGGACATCCACTGTGCAGTGTCCGGTGGTGCACCGGACTGTCCGGTGCACCCGACGACAGAAAGCTGCTGCTTTCTGTCCAACGGCTAGTTTGGGGTGTGGAGGCTATAAAATACCACCCCAACCGGCCATTCTCAAGGGTGAGAGCCCAAGCAACATACCAAGACACATAGTGCATATTTCCAAGAGCTCAAACACCCAAGTGCTTAATAGAATCACTCGGTGATTAGCGTAGGTGCTTTGCGAAGTGCTTAGGTTAGTTAGACCGCTTTAGCGCTTGCTCTAGGTGAACCCTAGTTAGTTGAGTGAGTTTTGTAAAACCACACAACCCCTCGGCTCTTGTGTGAGTCGTTGTAATTGTACCGAGTGGGGCGAGAGTCTTGCGAGACCGTGACAACCGCGTTTGTGTCACGGCCGCCACCGTGTACCGGAGGGAACGAGGCCCGCGGCGTTTCGGCCGGAAGCTCGATAGTGGAGACGGCGGGGAGCGTCCGAGAGGAGCCGAAAGCGGAGCACCACTTGCGCGTGGAGAAGGCCCGTGGCTCTCTACGGAGTTACTCGACCGTGGTGCTTGGCCCTCGCGTGGGCTTCCCTTTGCGTAGGGGCACCAACGAGGATTAGTCGGGACCTTGCGTGGTTCCGGATACCTCGGTAAAAATATCGGCGTCATCCACGAGAGTTTGCTTCTCTACTTAGCTCTTTACATTCCGCATTTATATTAAGCATTTAAGTTTCAATCTTGTAGTCATACTTATTTAGTGTAGATTGAAACTTAGCCTTTGCGGTAGAGATAGCAACACTTAGACAAAACCTAGTTTGCACATTCTAGTTTTGATTATTTGCATAGGTTTTGCTCTAGGGATTTAATTGTGGCCTAGTTTAGCGAAAGTTTTAGAAGTCCTAATTCACCCCCCCCCCTCTTAGGCGTCACCCGTTTCCTACACATTGTTTCTTGCAAATTTCGTATTTCATATGTTTGGGATCCAGTGTAATCTAGTTCAAAATTTCCTGTTAATTATTAAGTTTTATGATGCATCATTTTGTTTTTATTTTTGCTTTCAAATTTTATGGTGCATTTTAAGATATTTACCGAATTATATATGAGTTAGAATGAATAGTGTAAAAATTATTATGGCGTACTCTTTGCCAAAATCCTAGGTCCGCCACTGCATAACTGCCATTGAAAACGCATTGGTTGCACAAAGAAGTTCACAAATTCTACGCATGAGGTCCTATAAAGACAAACTTTATGTCAAAGTTGAGCTCAATTAGATCTCTAAATTTTTAGTCGATAACTATTATCATTTCTGATGGTGTAGACATTGAAGTATTTAATATGTGATCTCAGACCTAGTGAACTATTCGGGATGGAAGGTACAAAATCAGCATCAAAGGGTAACTTTTTAGTTTTTTTCGTTTGAGATCATTTGGAGTTTCGGTATGCAACAAATGATTCTTAAATGTGAGCTTAGAGTAATAGTGTCAGGGTGTCAGCTATATATATATATATATATATATATATATATATATATATATATATATATATATATATATATATATATATATATAACCCCTTTAGCAAAGAAAAATAGACACGATGTCGCTTTATTTTATCGCATTGGAAAAGACTATTCATACTTATTCTATGTACCTAACCCTTTTAGGGGATTCTATGTAGGGATGGCAATGGGTCGGGTTCGGATCGGGTAGAGTAAATACCCGCCCGCGACCATGCCCGCGGGGATTATCCATATCCGCCCATGACTCTACCCGTGGGTAAAATTTTGTACCCGTGCCCGTACCCATCGGGTATCGGGCGGATATCGGGTATCCGTCGGGTATAGCAGCTTGGTGTATTCTCCCTAAATAAAGTCTAGTGCAGTTCTGAGCGTCGCACATCGCCATGATCACCGGAGGCACATAATGTTGTTGCACAGTGCAGTCGTGTAGATGTAGCCCTGGACATGTGTTGCTAATGTTTTTTTGTTAATAAACTTCCAACTCGTCAAAATCGGAGAGTAGCTAGCATAGTCATCTGGTGTATTAACACTCTCTTAGCTCAAGTACTTGTACTAGATAGCACTAGTACTACGTACTGGCACTAGTACTAGAACCAGATCGGAAGCATCAGCAGACGGGGAGGAATGGTAGTAGGATGAGCTGTCGCGTGTGGACGGCTAGCTAGCGTATTGGTAGGTTGAAAATCTAAAATTACTATTTTCGGATATCCGTCGGGTACCCGCGGGTAAGAAATCAAATCCGTACCCGACCCGTAATAAAATCGGGTCGGGTACGGGTAAGACCCACGGGTCAAATTTCGTGCCCGAACCCGTACCCGACGGGTCGGATATCTGGCGGATATCCGAACCCGCGGGTAAAATTGCCATCCCTAATTCTATGTCAGAAATTGTGAATATTTATTTTATTCCATTAAAATCGTGAATAGCTATTTGGAAAAACGAAGAATAGATCCTTCGTCCCTCTTTGTTTATCATTCAAATCACGGATTCTTTTTTCTTTATTCAATCTATTTTACCTATATATATATATATATATATATATATATATATATATATATATATATATATATGGCAGGTATAACGGGAGCTCTGGGCTTCCAATAGTTAAAGGAAGCCCAGACCGATCACCCCTGCAGCCTGGTTCAACCCAGCGCACCGACTGGACCAGTCTGTCGGTGGCACCACCTGTGCCCATGTCTGTGCGCGCAAAAAAGGAAATGTATGCATGAGTCAAACATGTTCCCTTGCATGCGCGTAAATTTAGGAAAGATATGTGTGGCGGTTTCTATCTTTAAATGCTTTATTTTCTCCATAATTTTAGGATCGCTGCAACAGCCATGCAGCTAGACTCGTAAGGACCATTTTATGATATATACTGCTACTAAATATCCTACCCAGTGTAGATAATTATGCAATTCGGTATACTGCGTAAAAATCTGTTACCAGCTGCATGCACACGAATCTATGATGAAAATAATGTGCAATAAAAGGAAATGAATTACATGCATAGAAACAAAAAAATCGTATTTAATGTTTTATTTCCTTCATAAATATAAGATCCCTCCAACAGCAATGCAGCTAAACACATTAAATCTAGTTTATGATATATACTGATACAAATTATACTACATGGTGTAGGTATTTATGCAATTTATTACACTGCGTAAAAAATCTGGCATGTTGTTCACTAGTGGACGCATCTCCGAGTTGGAGCGTAATAACCTTAAGTTTTGAGCATAAAATCCCTCAATTATAAGCGTATATACCGAGCCAATGTGAGAGGTTGATAGCTCTAGTAGGTTGTTATTACGATCTATTTTTATGGCAGATCCGAAAAACATGGCAGCCGCATGCATGCGGTTATACAGATCCAAAAATTATGGCAAAATGCATGCATGAGTCAAACACGTTCTCTTGCATGCGCGTAAATTTAGGAAAGATATGTGTGATGGTTTCTATTTTAAATGTTTTATTTCCTCCATAAATTTAGGATCACTGCAACAGCCATGCAGCTAGTTTCGTAATTATTATTTTATGATATATAGTGATACTAAATATGCTACACTGTGTAGATAATTATGCAATTGGGTATACTGCGTAAAAATCTGTTACCAGCTGCATGCACACAAATTTATGATGAAAAGAATATGCAATGAAAGGAAATAAATTGCATGCATAGAAACAAAAATCGCATTTAATGTTTTATTTCCTTCATATATAAATATAGGATCACTCCAACAGCCATGCAGCTAAACGCATTAGAACTAGTTTATGATGTATACTGAAACAAATTATACTACACGGTGTAGGTATTTATGCAATTCCTTACACCGCGTAAAAAATCTGGCATATTGTTCACTGGTGGACGCACCTTCGGGCGGAGCGTAATAACCTTAAGTTTTGAGCATAAAATCCCTCAATTATAAGCGTAAATACCGAATCAATGAGAGGTTGATAGCTCTAGTAGGTTGTTATTATGATCCTATTTTTATGACAGATCCGAAAAACATGGCAGTCGCATGCATGCAGTTTCTATTTTTATACAGATCCAAAAATTATGGCAAAATCGTGGGAGTTTCCATTGCATGTGCGCAAATTATGAACAACATAAATCAAGGAATTGCCTTTCCAATGTGCAAGCAGTAAACTGATATACAAATTCCGTGTTCAAGCATAAAATCGTACAGTTTTTAGCGTAAATAATACATGTGGTAAGCATAAAACACAATAATCGAAAAGAAAACTGCGCCGGATCGGAGGATGTCACATGTGATCTTCGTTGCGCGCATCTCGCGCCTTCCGTGACGTCGCTCGCTCGAACATCGCGCCTCATGCGTCGCCGTCGCTACTCGCACGTCGACGGGCGTCGCTTGCTCGCCGGCCTTGGAAGTGCCACCTCCTCGGGGCTTCGGGGACGCCGCCGCTTGCCCGCACAAGGGCCCCGCTGTCGCTCGCCTTCTGGATCGGGGAACCGCCGCCACTACTCCGGATAGAGGAACCTCCGCCACCGCACGTCGAGATAATGGAGTTGCGGCCACCGGCCTGGGAACCGCCGCCACCGCACAAGGGCATTGTCGTCGCTCGCCCTCTGGATCGGGGGCCGCCGCCGCCGGCCTGGGAACCGCCACCACCGCATGTCGAGGTCTGGGAGCCGCGGCCACCGCAGCCACTGGCCGGGGGTCCACCGCCGCGCGCGCTATCGGACAACCGTCGTCGATAATGAATCGAGATGGGGCATGAAAAACTGATCCCTAGCACTACGGATTTTCTTTTATAGACATCTGGACCTGTTCCGGCTCGACCGGATTGCACTATCTAGCCTGGGCTTCCTTTAGTTATTGGAAGCCCGGCTCGACCGGATTGCACTATCTAGCCTGGGCTTCCTTTAGTTATTGGAAGCCCAAAGCTCCTAATATACAATATATATATATAGCCATAAGTTAAGTCAGTTGTCCGTGCTTTGTTATGATTGTTATATATAATATAAATAGGTATTGAGATATTTATTAAAATATAATTATTGTTTTTTTCTAAACACTGCGGCGTGTGGTGCGGGAGAACCAGTTGGGACAGGCCCCGAGTGTCAGCACGGAGTGAAGCCGTGGTAACACCAGGTGTCTATATTAGGTTCTTAATAAATTAGTATAAATTTTATAAACATTAAGGTACGTGTGGTGTGGTGGTTATCTCCAAATTTCTAGAGCAGGATTTGTGGGTTATAGTGCTCGCTCTGCACTATTCGCTGCTCGGGTCTAGGAAATAATACACGCACGGTAATGAATGCCCCTAACAGCTGGAAACTTGGCAAATAGATGTGAGATGGCTAGTTTGAAACCGGTAATGATAGAAGTACTTAGCTTTTTAGTAAAGCAATGGATGCTCGAGCAGGAAACAACACTTCCTTTTTTTTTTGGATGTGCTAGTGGATGCTCGAACCGGAAACATCGCGCGCAAAGGATTTGTTCCTTGCAAAGAGAGGCTGATTACTGAAAAGTTACACTACGCGTGAACTATTGCAGGCTGCTGGCTTTATTCTTCCCTGTCGCGCGCGGCAAGAAGAAATAAGGATTCCCTGCCGTACTGGACTAAGCTAGAATATTGCATGCCGCGCCGTGCTGGTGCGCGTGCATAAATATCCATTCCATGCAGACCTCCTCCCTTCAGAAACTATGCACTATCTAGGTTTCTGAATAATCCAGAGCGAGCAAATTAAAGGAGAAGGAGAGAGCGAGGGGGAGAGAGGGAGAGATGATGACGACCCAGTAAACTAATAATCGTCAAGAAAAAAAAGAAAAGCAACAAGGCAAGATGGCGGAGGCCATCGTGGGGTCGATGCTGTGGAAGCTGCAGCAGGTGGCGGTGAGTGAGGCGCGGACGCTGGTGGCCGTGAACGAGGACATCCGGAGCCTCCGGGACAAGCTCATGTGGATGCAGGCGTTCCTGCACGACGTCCAGCCGTCGCGCCGCGTGCAGCCCAACGAGCTCATCAAGGTGTGGCTGCAGCAGACCCGCGACGCCGTCTTCGACGCCGAAGACGCCGTCGACCAGTACTTCGTCCAAATCGATCTCTCAAGGTACGTATAATATACCACGACTTTGACACCAACCAATTGTGACGGCAAAAACATTCTTTATTAAAAACTCCATCAGCTTCATCCTTTTGTAGCTGAGCCCAATATCTAAGCTGAGTGTGTACCTGTGATACATTAATTGCACGGTGAACTGACCAGAAGATGTGACTCTTCACTTAAAAACATCTCTATTAGAACTCAGCGGGATGAGCACCACCCGATTAACAAGATCATACCACAAAGCTAAGTTCTGACCCCGCTGCGTCCTACGAAACACAACATTGAGGGGAATTGTAACTCAAGATAGACGCAACCGTATCACTTTTCTGTCTCACAATACGATATAGTGAAGGATATTGGCATATTGCCTCATGAGCAGTTTGTCTTCCATCCACACATCCTCCCAGAATTTTATTTGTTCACCATTACCTAAAACGAAAGATCTAGGTAAAAAACAAAATTTTCACTTTCATAATTGCAGACCAGAAATGAGAATCACCTGGCCTGTAGGATACTTTTGACAAGGTGTCCTCTTAAGATATTTATTCCGCAACATCCTTTGCCATACTCGATCCTCATTAACTAGCTTGAAAAGCCCAATTTGGTCATTTGCCTTGATTCCCACCAGGGCCGTTCCTGACTTTTGAAGGGTCCGGGACAAGATTACAAACAGAGACCCCAACACCATAAAAACTATTTTTTACTATTATATATATATCAACTAATTATACTTGATGTACCACAGAAAGACTTGAGCAGTAAAAAATAGAAGTAAGATTATTACCTCATATATATTGTAGAGATCAACTTAAAAATGTCTTCTAACATTTCTAGATGCAAAATCATCAATGATGGCTTCAATATTGACATCATCTAATAATTTCTTCTCGATATATAAAGTTGCTAGCCCGTTTAAACTTTCTTGAGACATTGTAGACCTTAAATAATTCTTCAATAACTTAAGCTTTGAGAAACTCCTTTCAGTTGATGCCACAGTTATTGTATAGTAAATAATATCTGATAAGCAACAAATATATTGGGATAGCAATCCATTCTCTTAACAAACTCAAAAATATATTGGTATAGTAAATAATATATGTTTCTATCCTATATTCCTATTGGACTTTGTGTGCGGTGGGACCCCTGGGAGATGGGGGCCCAGGTCGGCCGCCCCTCCCGCCCTGCCTCAGGCATGACCCTGATTCCCACATGACCTCCAGTCAGAATAGAGTCTATCCACTCACACCAAGTATTCGAAAAGCCCTTCACCCTTAAGGTTTGTTGGACAAATGACCATTTCACCTTATTATAGGCTTTTTCGAAGTCAAACTTGAAATTACTCCGCTCTGCTATGCAATTCATGTATAGTCTCATGCAATACAACCACCCCTTTCATAATATTTCTACCAGGAATGAAAGCGGATTGAGTAGGACCAACAGTCTTTGAAGCAAGGGTTGAGATCCTATTTGTAAGAACTTTAGTAAAGATCTTAAAGCTTACATTCAGTAGACAGATGGTTCTAAACTGTTATTATCTCAGCATCCCTGCACTTGGGCAGAAGAATGGTTGTACCAAAATTTAGACTAAAAAGGGGTAATTCTACTAGCCAACAAATCATTCTTAATAACCGACCAGAACACTTGAAAGAACTCCGCAGGGAAACCATCCGGACCAGGCGCCCTGTTGTGCTCCATCTAGAAGAGTGCCCTACGGATCTCTCTTCTTCAGTGAACTAACTAGTTAAAACGAATTCTCTAAGTCCAACACTGGATATATCCAAAACTTGATTCTCATCAAAGTTCAACCTCAGAAGGCACTACCGGAATCAATAGCTTTGCCGAGTGCCTGAAGCACTCGGCGAAGCCTTAAAAACACTCGGCAAAGGCTTTGCCGAGTGTAACACTCGGCAAAGAAGGCTCGGCAAAGCCTCCTTTGCCGAGTGCTTTTTGTCAGGCACTCGGCAAAACTCTTTGCCGAGTGCTAGAGAGCACTCGGCAAAGAAAAGTGGTCGTTACGGCGTTGGGTGACGGAGACGGTGGCTTTGCCGAGTGTCTCTTGTGACACTCGGCAAAGAAGTCTGCTTTGCCGAGTGCCTTCCAGGCAGCACTCGGCAAAGAATACTTCTTTGCCGAGTGTCACAAGTGACACTCGGCAAAGAAACCGCCAGGGAGGGTCCCCATGTCAGGTTCTTTGTCGAGTGTCTTAAGTGGCACTCGGCAAAGACGACCTCTTTGCCGAGTGTCAGCGACATAACACTCGGCAAAGAACCTAAGCCGGTGTCCAGGTCTGTGCTCTTTGCCGAGTGTTATGACCCAGACACTCGGCAAAGAGGCTCTTTGCCGAGTGTAACACTCGGCAAAGTGACCAGTATATACCTTTTTTATTTGTTTTTGTATTCCATCCACACAAACAGAAGATATCACATATATATCATATATATACATCACAGATATCATCACAGACATAAATAGCCAACACAAACATAAATATCCATCACAAACATAAGTGTTCAACACACGTATTAAACACAAACATAAGTCTCAAACGTCGCAAGCTCTCACATAAGTATCAAACACAGACATAAGTATTATACATAAGTTTTGAAGTCTAAAACAATGAAAACACAACACTCATGGAGGTGGGCGGTTTGACCGGGGCTGCGTTGGGCTGAACCCTTCCGGAGGGTTGTTGGATGCCGCCCCAGATTGGCCCTGCACAGAGAAGAGATTGCATGTGTTATACCAGATGCATTACAAACATGTAACTACAATTTTGATACTCACAGGAGTGTGGAAGAGAGTAGGGTCAACTGGGGGGAACAATGGAGGTGGCGGAGCGATGCCCTGTGCGGCGCCAAGGCTCTGCATGTACTGGAACATCTCCGCCATCCTTTGATCAGCCGCCGCCCGCTCCGCCATTATCCTCGCCTCCATCTCTTGACGTTCCCTCCTCTCTTCTTCTAGTTGGGTCTGTAATATTACAAGCCAACGTCATAGTAACTCAAAGAGAAGGTATATAACTCAAGAAAGGACGAGTTACATAAGCACTAACCTCGAGTTGCTGTATGCGATGCTGTGAGCTATCGTGCCGAGGTCGTATGGCTGGACTCGAACCCGTGCTCCTTGCTCTCACCTGAGACAGAGTGGGAGTGGAGGACGAGTCGATTGCCCCGTCGGCAATCCAGTACCGCCCATGTCTCTTGCCTCCTCCGACCCTCATCAGCACATCGGGGTCGATCGGCTCGGTGCTCGGATCATAGTCTGGGCCATGGACCTCCTGCGCCATGGCGGTGTAGTCATGGAGGCGGCTGTAGACGGCGGGGTTGGTGTAGGCCTCGGGCCCGTCATCCGGGTTGTAGGTGACGTCGGACGTCGCCTTACCCTTATGGGCCATAGCATAGACCGAGATCCACGATGGCTGACATCCACGCATAATTCAACGGCACGATGGCCGGCAATCAACAATACTACATATTAACCTAATCATGCACGTATATAATTAACTCAATATTAAAACTAATCATTTCATATAAATCATACACGTATAACATAAATCAAGCAATCACCTTGGAGGTTTCGTCGCGGGCGAGGCGACGGGGCGCGGGCGAGATGACGGGGCGCGGGCGAGACGACGGGTCGCGGGCGAGGCGCCAGGCGGGCGAGGGCACGGCGGGGAAACGGCGGGGTCACGGCGAGGAGTGCGGCGGGGGCGGTGGGCGGGGGCGGTGGGCGGGGGCGCGACGGGGGCACGGGCGAGGGCGAGGGGTAGGCGAGGGGCACGACGGGCGAGGGCGAGGGCGCGACAAACGAGGGGCACGGCACGGCGAGCGCGAGGGCGAGGGCGAGCGCGGGCACGGCACGGCGAGCGCGGGCACGGCACGGCGAGCGCGGGCACGGCGGGCGCGGCTGCGGCGTCGCGAGCGCGAGGGCACGGCGGGCGCGGCTGCGGCGAGGGCGAGCGCGGGCACAGCGGGCACGGCACGGCGAGGGCGAGCGCGCGGCGGCGCGGGCGCGGGCGCGCGGCGGCGGCGCGGCGCGGGCGCGAGGAAGGGTACGGCGGCGGCGGCGAGGGCGCGGCGACGGCGAGGGCGCGGCAACGGCGGCGGCGTTTGAGTGAGTGAGTGAGAGAGAGAGTGAGGAAGATGCGTTCGGCCGTTGTATGTAGGGCGCTTTGCCGAGTGACCGTGATCTGGCACTCGGCAAAGTTTTTTTTCATTTTAAAATACGCTTTGCCGAGTGCCAGATCGCTAGCACTCGGCAAAGCCTTCTTTGCCGAGTGTCGCCCAGGAGACACTCGGCAAAGACTCTTTCCCTATTCTTTGCCGAGTGCCACGCAGCTGGCACTCGGCAAAGGAAGCTTTGCCGAGTGTCTTATTCAGACACTCGGCAAAACATATTTTTATTTTTTGATTTTGTCTCCCAAACTTTTTGTGGTATGTTTCTACACTATGTAGACCTACATGTATCATTTGTGGACAATTATAACATAGTTTTCAATCGTTAGTAGATTTAGTTCGTTTTTTTGAAATTCTTCGGAAAATTAAAATTTGAACTGCAGGTCACTCAAAACTTGGAAAACCGTGCATGAAAAAATGATATTCATGTTACTTAGCATAAGTTACGACCGATTTCAGAAGCGTACCGGAAACTTCGAGCAACATGTTCACTAAACATGGCCGTCAACTTGGCATGCACATGTTTAAAAATTGTATAAAACACAAACAAAGTCAGAAAATCATGAAACTTGTCCACGTGTCATGATATCATATGTAGAGGCTGTGATAAAAATTTTAGAATGTTTGGAGAAAGTTGTGAGACACTATGTGTAGAAACTCTAAGAGATTCACATTGAAACTCTATGATTTCATGTGTAGTCCTCTAGGTTTAAGAACTTTAAGAACTTTTAGAAACTCTAAGAGATTCACATTGAAACTTTAAGAACTTTAGTAAAGATCTTAAAGCTTACATTCAGTAGACAGATGGTTCTAAACTGTTATTATCTCAGCATCCCTGCACTTGGGCAGAAGAATGGTTGTACCAAAATTTAGACTAAAAAGGGGTAATTCTACTAGCCAACAAATCATTCTTAATAACCGACCAGAACACTTGAAAGAACTCCGCAGGGAAACCATCCGGACCAGGCGCCCTGTTGTGCTCCATCTAGAAGAGTGCCCTACGGATCTCTCTTCTTCAGTGAACTAACTAGTTAAAAACGAATTCTCTAAGTCCAACACTGGATATATCCAAAACTTGATTCTCATCAAAGTTCAACCTCAGAAGGATCTGATGAACTAACGATATGCATTTCTTTTTGTGTATAGATTCCCTAGCTGGAGCCGTGCCATCTTGGGTTTCTTTGCCAGCTTTACCACCCAAGTGGTTGTCCGTCGCGACCTCTCCAGCAGGATCAGGCTGATCAATGGAAGGCTGGAGGGAATCATTGCCAACAAGGACAGGTACAGGTTGGGAGAGTCTACTACGCTGGGAGCAATTTGGAGGCCATCTAGCTCCACGTCACCGCTCTCGGAAATGATGTAAGTGCTTCTCTCCAAGCCTATCCACACGTTAGCATCTGTTGTGCATCCAATTGTATATGTGTGTTTGTGTGTGGTGGGGGCGTCCGGTTGATTGATTGTGTGAGCTAGGTAGAGTTTCATGCATGTTAATTTCCTTTCTTTAAAGGGAGTATCGGTACCAAATCTTGTACCGCTGAAGCTTTGTCGACCTAAATCAGAAATATAATGAGTAACTTCAAAGATAATTAGCTAATTAAATTATTTGCGGCATATCATGATTTCACTTAAGTTAGAATCCAATAAAAATCTAAAACAAATTTTAGTTTAGAAGGTAGGGAAGTATAAAGATGTGTCAGCCTAGCGAAACACATGTAGAGATTTCACTTAGGTCTCGTTTGTTTCCTTTCATTTCGAGGGATTAGAATCATACTAATGAAATAGGCTATTTTTTAGAATGTGACATTCCACCACTTTTCAAAGTTATCATATAAGATTATCTCAAATTCATGGGGTGAGAGATGAAAATTGATTCTATAGATTTACATGTTATTTTTCTGATGTACAATTTATAGCACGCTCTTCTAATTGCTTCGCTATGACATAAATGTAGTATATAACTATCTCTCTCATATGATTTTGGATAATACACAAATATATTACATATATAAATATATGAACTTAATTAGTTTTGTCTAAATTATAATTATTGAAATGGAATTCAATTCCAACGCAACAAATGGGCCCTTAGTGTTAGTTTAGGAGCTAGAAAACCGTAGTGAATTGGAGGAACTAAAATCTCTTTTTTATTTTAGCTCCTCCAATTCTATTAGGTTTTGTGCCTCCCAGACTTGCCCTTCACAATGGATGTGCTCATCAGCCATCGGACATAACTGTAGATGAAAGCTCTCGGGCTGCATGCTGATGGCAGCTTTCTACTCTGGTGCCCTCGGTTTTGTTGGTGTGCTTATTTTTACCCTTAGTCGTGTTTTTTACTCAATTTTGTCCTTCTGCTTTATAACACTGGAAAGGTAAAACTGAGAAAAAAACACGACTAATGGTAAAAATGAGCACACCAGCAAAATCGAAGGCACCACCTTAAAAAACCCCTGATTTTATTTTGTCCAGTGGCCAATTCAAACACGAAGCTCATTAGGATCATTACATTAACACAACAGGGCTAGCAGTATTGACGATAAATAACAATGAGCAGCAATTCTCTACTGATTTAATAAAATTGGTCCGGGTGACCCTGATAATGATATTGGCTATAGATTCGCCACTGTTCTGACATGTCCTTCCATCCCTCACTCCCACATCTCTTCTTCCGTCTGTTAGTCCAATTCCTCTTCTTTATCTGCAGAACCTTCGATGCGGCTTGGTTGGTAAATCCTGTGTGCTTCGTGACTGCACACAGGCAGGATTGACTCGTATTCCATTTTTTGTTCAGCTTCATAGTAGGCGTACACAAAAGTCATGTAAAGTGAGTCAACCTCGAGTTAGTTCCTCCATGGGATTAACCTTTTACTGCATTATCATTTGTTATGAACCTTTAATTTTTTATTTAATTGATTAAAATAGGATTGGACAAGTAGCCTCTTCTACTTCAAAATTCAAGTCATCCACGCCAAATGTCACACCATCCCCTACTAGCTACATTTATCAAAAAAAAACGAAATGAGACATAAGCACAATTGTTGTTGGCAATCTATCAGAAATACAAGATACCCGTACAACTAACCATCCCTCACTAGGAGCAATTAGTATTATCTAAGTAACGGTCCCTAATAATACCTTCAATCTATCAAAAACTAAGCAAAATTACTATTTTCAATCTACCAAATCCCTTACTAATTGAGGCACTACTTATTTTCAATCTATCAAAAACTAAGAATGATTACTATTTCCAATCTAAATCCCTCTCATTAGGTTCTCAAGCTGTACTCAGAAACAGAATGATTCACTTGAAAGATAATTAGATTAATTAAGCCATATAATGTTTTCACTTAATTTAACTATAAAAATGTGGTGGTGCTGTAGAATTTTCACTTTCTTTAATCTCACAATGGGTGTGCTCCCAGTAGTTTTTTTTGGCTTTGGTGTGGCTGCATGCTCATAGCAGCTTTCTGCTCTAGAGAAAATTCCTCCCTGATTTTAGTTTGTCAACACTTCCTCGTCCAGTGGTGGATTCAGGCACGAAGCCCATTAGGATCAGTACATTAACACAACAGGGTTAGCAATATTAATCTGGTGTTCGCATATATGTATGCATGTTTATTGTTGGTGAAGTTTGTTTTAGTACTATTGGCAATTATCAATCCAACTCATGATTAACGCTAGCTAAATCATGACAACAGGGACGAGGTGGTGCTGCCACTGGTGGGACGAGAGGAACTGGTGCGCAATCTTAAGAATTGGCTTTATAAAGGCAGCGGGAATCATAAAAATGTGATCACCGTGACGGGGGAAAGTGGAGTCGGCAAGACAAAGCTGGTGAGGAACTTGTACGACAGCAAGCAGACCCTGTCTCACTTTGACATCTACGAGTGGGTGAGCTTTGGGCCCAATCTCAGTGCCTCTGATGTCCTCAAGATCATCATCAGACGCATTACAGATGGAGAAGAATGTTCCAAGGACAACATAGAGAGGAAGCTGCGGGAGATACTGAAAGAAAAGAAGTATCTGTTGGTGATAGATGCTGAGCTCAGTAACTCGGAGTGGAATCGCATTTTCGCTATGCTCCCTGACCCCAAGGATGTGGATGTCGATGCTGCCAGCAGAATAGTGAGGATTTCTCAGATTCCGCCACATAAGCCACCCCCACACTATCAAGAAGCCAAACTTGAGGTTCCGAAGTTTTATGACCAAGAAGTAGTCATCAATCTGTTCAAGGAAACCTTCCAATCATGTGGCAGAAATGAACTTCCTGACGAAGCAATAAGAGAATACAGACAGAGAATCTTGGACAACACAAAAGGGTTGCCGCTGGCAATAGTTCTTCTGTCAGGCCTTCTGCGGACCAAGGAGTACCCTAGTGAATGGGAGACGGTGTTCGAGCACCTGGACAGGATGCAGTCAAAGCAGATCGACAAGATTCTATCCCTCTGCTTCGATGACCTTCACTATGACCTGAAATCGTGCCTCCTCTACTTTGCTGCATTGCCAGTGAATACCTTTATCAGGGCAAGCAACATCGTGTGCATGTGGATGGCGGAGGGCTTCCTGGTACCCAAGGCCACAACGGTGGAAAAAGTAGGAGAGCAGTACCTGATGGAGCTGATAGATAGGCGCCTCGTCAACTTGGCGCCAGTGGGCTACAATGTTCCTGGGTACGAGCGTGTAGCTGTTCAGAGCAAAGTACACGCTTTCCTGCAGCTCGAAGCACAGGAGCAATGCTTCGTGGAGATCCACAGTGGTGACGACATCCCGGCTTTGTCGGATGCACGACGCTTGTCACTCCAGAACCACAAAGACAAGTATGCAGCACTGTCACACCCGCTGCCGAAGCTGCGAGCCATCCTGTCAAACTTTGAGACGGAGCAAGAGGCTGCACAAGTTGCTGGCGAGAAGCCACCAGATGAAGCTGGAGAAGGGCAACATGGAAATGGATGCCGGCCTGGTTTCAACAAAAAGAAAATGCAAGCCAAGTCTTGTGTGCAGGACCTGCTACGGAACTCAAGGTTCCTCCGTGTCATCCATTTCAACGGCCTCGAGGTGGACAAAGAGCTTCCTGACGAAATCGGCAAAGTTGTGAAACCTGCAGTACGTCCGAGTGACCTCCTGCTCCTTGGAGAAGATGCCGCCGTCGATTGGCAGGCTGTGCAACCTCCAGACTCTTGATGTCCGGGGCACCTCGGTCCGAAGCTTGCCAGATGGGTTCTGGAGGATTCAGACGCTCCGTCATGTGCTGGGCGACCGTCTCATCCTGCCTAAACGTGTTGGTGACTTGAGGAATCTGCAGACACTCAACAGCGTGAAGCCCGACTATGGTGACCCCCATGCCTGGGACGACAAGACCTTCAACCACATGATCCGCCTCTTGTACTTGCACATCCGGCGCGGTGAGAGTCTGGGCGTCCAGGAAATCTTCTCCAACCGCAAGAACAAGGCTGCCTTGGTAAAAGCAGTATCCATTCTCAAGTACCTTGTCGTCCTCATCATAAAAGCTCCTGTGATCCCCTCAGAAGTGTTCACTAGGTCCAACCTCCAACGTCTCAAGGCAATGGAACTGGTCGGGAAGCTTGACCTTCCTAAAAATGGCATCCCTGAGATGGATGTCCGCAATCGCCTCCCAAACCTCAAGAAGCTGAGGCTTATGAAGACAATGGTGTCACAGGAATTCATTAACCAACTTGGAGGCCTACAGTTCCTTTCCACCCTTGAACTAACCAGCAATTCTTTCAGGGACAGGGAGCTTGTCTTCACGGAAGGATTTTGCAGCCTCAAAGAACTGACATTGCATGAGGAGACACTCGAGAGGTTGGAGATACATGAGTCGGCACTTCCCGAGCTTGGGGATCTGGATATTGTCGGCCATAGGGACAAGCTCCATGTTGTTATCCATGGTCATTCCGTGCTCGTGCAACACATTGAAGCAGAGGATGAAGATATTTTTAAGGTTACGGAAGTAATAACGACGCAACAAGTCCAAGTGGAAGACCACAAAGTCTGATTACAAAGCCTGAAGATTGAATGTGAACTGATGTGCTTTTATGCACGCTTCTGATTGCAGTGTATTTTTATATATGTGCGCATGTGTATTTTATTCTGTGTGTTTCGAAACCTGGTGTGCTTCTGTGTGATGACTGTAATACAATGTACGGGTCACCCGTTTTATAATCACGGTGTGTATTTGTTGTGTTGACAAGATTAACAAAGCTGCAATTATATATATATATATATATATATATATATATATATATATATATATATATATATATATATATATATATATATATATATATATATATATATATTTGCAATGGATGTGGGATTCACATACCTGATGCAGATACCCAAAGAATTGGTGTTGTATTGGAGCGAGCAATGTAGTGTATGCAGGTCGGTTACCAAACAAAAATCCGTAAGTAACAAAGTTTTTCGGTTAATAAATGTACGGCAATATCCCAGGTCCCTTTCGAATGTAACCTGTGCAAAGAGAGCAACATAGTAATTGCAGTTAAAGATTTAGTTCGGTGTAACAGATGAGATGATCATGAATTTGAGTAAGCAAGAGCTGAAATGAAGTGTAGCTGTGCAAGCATACCAGTTGAAAGGAAGTATTCAGATCCAAATATGTCATACTTGACAAACCTCGAAGAAGAAAACAGACATCATTTCCGCTACTATGCATTATGATGTATCAAACACATGTCACAAGTACATTCTCGAGAGCAACCATTATCACAGATGTCACATGCAGTAGTCCTCATTGTGTTGGCCAAGCTGTGGGAGGAATAGAGAATAGTTTAGAATCAGGAGAAGGTCATAATAGTGCGGTTAGGGGATTTTATGTTACTTCTGAAGCCATTAAGTTGAATGGATGCAGTGATGAAACACCTGGTATTTTACAGTTCTATACTAGGAAGGAACCATAATGAAAAAGAATAGTATGACAATCTTAGACTAAAAGAGGAATAATTTCCATGTTGTACAGAAGGAGATGGGGACACAAACAAATGAAGGCAACATTGTAGATTCAGAGAAAGGGGAGTTAGACAAACAAAGGGTGACATCTCAGAAGTCAATAGAGGGGACGTCTTTGCAGAATCAGGAAAACAACACAAAAGAAGAGCCAGGAGGAGTTGACACAGCGGGCTACAACAATAGTCGCTGATGATAGGAGATGGACACAGAAAAAATGGGATTCAAATTAATAAAGGAGGAGGACAGTCAAGGCTTAGTAGAGAACTTAAAAGACTAAGTATGACATAAGGACTCTCATCGGGAATATCAGAGGAATGGGGAAGAAACCCAGAGTTAGACAACTGAAAGACTTAATTAGTAAAGAGAAGGTGGACATTGTTGGTATACAGGAGACTATCAAGCAGGGATTTATATGGATCAAGAATTGAAGGGTTTTATAGAGGGTTATGCTTTTATATCGAACTGCATTCTGGGGGAATTTTGGTAGGGGTCAAGGATGATAGATTTGAGGTGTAAGGGTGGATTAAAGGAAGATTTTTTGGAGGTGGATATCAGAGATAGATTAAACAAAATTAGATGGAGACTGGTTTTTGGTCTATGGTCCTACAGACCACGAGTGCTCAGAAGATTACTTCAAGGAACTAGAGGACTGCTGCCAAGTTTCTAAGCTTCCCACTATGTTAGGGAGTGACTTCAATCTAATCGGGAACCAAAGGATAAAAGCAACAGTCAGGGTAATCATAGGTTGATGAGGCTTTTTAACTGCTTTATTAAGGATAATCAACAAAGGGAGATTAAAAAGATGGGGCCTAGATTTACTCAGACAAACAAACAATACCAGCCTATCATGAGTAATATAGATAGGGTATTGGTCTCCGCAGACTGGGAGCAACAATTCCCATGCTGCTTAGTACAGACTTTACTAGACTCGGGTCTGACCACTGCCCTCTAATATTGGATGACGGAGTCACAAGTAAAAAAGCAAGGGAGTTTCGGTTTGAAAAGAAATGGATCAAGAGAGAATGGTGCAGGGAACTAATCATGGAAAAATAGAATGCCAAACTGCAGACATTCCACTAACACATATTCTGTTAGCAAATGGCATGGCTTAATGGCTAACTTGAGATAGTTTCTGAAAGATTGGGGTGGTAATGTGAAGGGAGAAACGAAAGAATTAAAGAAGATGTCTTGTATCAAATCAGAGAATTAGACAAGCCCCAAGTACTGAGTTTCTAATAACTAGTCTATCATAATCAAAGCCTGAAAGGAGTGACAAGCCCCATGTATTGAGTTTATAATAACTAGTCTATCATAATCAAAGCCTGAAAGGAGTTTATAATAACTAGTCTATCATATACCGCTGTGTATGGATGGAGCAGGGATTCCAAGATTTTCTCAACCTGCATGTAATGCTGTGTCTTTCGCCCATGTATTGAGTTTACAATAACCAGTCAAATCACCAACAATTCCCCGCCATCCAAATAAAGCCTAGGAGGCGGGACAAGCCCCATGTATTGGGTTTATAATAACTAGGCTATCATATACCATTGTATATGGGTGGGACAGGGGTTCAGAGATTTTCTCGACCTGCATGTAATGCCCGAGGGCTATCTTTCCCCCGCAGATCGGGATTGGGTGCAAATCACCACCAACTTTCCACTATCCAAACAAAGCCTGAAAGGGGATCTTCCCCCAAAGGTAGAGTTTTTTGGGTTTACCTTGGTGATCAGGATTGGGCGCGAATCACCATCAATTCCCCACTATCCAAACAAAGCTTGAAAGGAGGAACAAGCCCCATGTATTGAGTTTACAATAACTAGTCTATCATATACCCTAAATTACTACAGAAGTACAGATAAAACAATTTGACTATCAAAACTGCATGTTAGTACATGTAATGGAAATAATAAAGCTAATCAATATCAGATTACAAAGTCTGCTACCTCATGGCGGTTATTCTTTCCCTATTGGTTAATTGCGCTACGCCCAGCTGTCTTATTGAGTTCCATCTCCTTCATGGCCCACCTCATCCTTTCTGCATCTTTCAACATTCCAGCTTCAAAGTACATGTTCGACATCAAAACATAGAATGTGACATCATTGGAGCCTGACTGGAAGAGGTCCCTGGCAACGAATTCAGCTAGCTCAAGATTACCATGAAGCTTACAACCTGCAAGGAATGCACCCCACACACACTTGTCTGGGCACAACGACATTCCCCTGATGATTTCATATGCTTCGATAAGTCTACCAGCACGCCCTAGCATGTCAACCATGCAGGCATAGTGCTCCAGTGTAGGTGACATTTGGTAGTCAGAAAGGATGCTGTTGAAATGCTTCAGTCCTTCTTCAACAAGGCCTGAGTGACCACATGCCACTAGAACTGCAGTGAATGTGAAAGAATTTGGTCTCACCCCTTCGTTTTTCATCAGGGAGAAGAGCTTGAGAGCCTCTTCAGAAGCCCCATGGTTAGCATATGCACTTATCATGGCACTCCAGGACACAACACTCCGCATACGCAAACAGTCAAAGACATTCCTTGCACTAGCAATCTCACCGCACTTTGCATACATGTCAACAAGAACATTGCCGATCCTAGCATCTGTGTCAAGCCCATGATTCCGGGCAAGCTCATGCACCCATTTGCCAGTCTGCAAGGCTCCTGAACGTGCGCAAGCAGACAGAACACTGACCAAAGTCACACAATCAAACCCCACTTTCTCAGTAAGCATCCTGCGGAAGAACTTGATTGCCTCAACCACATCAGCATGCTGTTCATACATTGCAACCATCGTGTTCCAAGAAGCCAGACTGCGTGCTGGCATTCCCTCAAACAGAGTTTGTGCCATGGGAATGCTCCCGCACTTCCCATACATTGCGATGAGCGCATTAGCCAATGGAATGTTTGCATCAAACCCCAACCTGATCACGAACCCGTGAACCATTTCCCCGGCATCCAGCCATTCTTGGCCCTGCAAGCAGGGCAGGAAACTGATCAGAGTGATCTCATTAGGAAGGACACCCTCAGCAATCATCGTGCCGAACAGCGCAACTGCCTCCCCAAAGTAGTAGTTTTGCACGTAGCCAGCAACCATGGAAGTCCACGACACGACCGTCCGGGATGAGCCATGGCTCTCTGCAAAGACCAGCTCAGCGTCGGCCACCTCCCCTTCCTGAAAGTACATCGTGATGAGAGCGCTGTGCACAAACCCGTCCCCTGCGAGCGCGAACCGCACTACGTCGCCATGCACGGCCCGTCCAAGCCACAGCTCACGCGCAGCCGCACAAGCCGGGAGCACAATTGGGTAGGTGTAATGGTCCGGCGCAACACCGGCGGCACGCATCCGCTTGTAAAGGGCGAGAGTGTCAGCGGCGTGTGACAACTGGGAGTGGGAGTGTGCACGGAGGAGAGTGTTCCACATGTAGGCATCGCGTACAGGCGTGGCATCGAACACCCTGCGTGCGTAGGCGAGGGAAGCAGGCGCCACACCGGCAAGGAGGCTGGTGGCGAAGGCCGGGTTGGCGGATACACCGAGGACGATGGCACGGGCATGGATGGGGAGGAGGGCACGTAGGGAAACTGGGGAGGAGGCGGAGGCAGCAGTGATGAGGCGGGTGTACCGGTGGACGAGGGTGGACTTGATCTGCTCCACCACATGGGGGAGGACCCTCATGTTTTCATCGATAGATCCGTTGACACATGATTCCAGTCCCTAGGTTGCATCTGTTTTGATTTTCTTCTGAAGCTTGGTTGGTTCAAATTTGTCTGGAGAGATCATCAATGACCGGTTCAACCATTCCTGAAGCAATGGGCAATGATTAACAAAGATGGATCCGTTTAATTTGAGGTGACTAAGGGGGTGTTTGGTTAGAGGGACTAAAGATTAGTCTCTAGTTTTTAGTCCCATTTAGTCCTTTTTTTTGCCAAACACTAGGACTAAAATATAGACTAAAATGATTTAGTCTTTAGTCCTTCACATAGGTGCTAAAAGAGACTAAAAGCCCATAATTATCATGTTGCCCTTACCTTTTTTATAGATAACTAATATTATGAGTATATTCTAAGGACATTTGAGTCTTTGGACATTGTATTTACTGATTTTAGAATTTGTTTAGTCCCTAGAACCAAACATGTAGGGACTAAAGTTTAGTCCTAGGACTAAAGTTTAGTTTTAGGACTAATTGAAACCAAACATGGCCTAAAGTTTAGTCAATTTTAGTTCTTAAAGAAACAAACATTATTACTAAAGTGAGATAATTAAACTTAAGTTTTTTAGTCACCAAGAGACGACTAAAAGTGACTAAATTAGGATTTTAACCTCATTTGTCCTCTCCTTTTTCTTAGTGCAGCAGGCATCCACAAATTAATAGGGGTAATACAGTCATTATTCGCATCAATTAATACTTTTTAATCAGATTTAGTCACTGGAACCAAACAGAGTACTTTATTCACTAAAGTTTAGTTAGGTGATTGAAAGGATCACGATGCCCAAGAGGGGGGTGAATTGGGCTTTTCTAAAAATCAACACTAATTAAAACCTAAGCAAGAGCTAAACAAGAGCCCAACTTCACCCCAACAACTAGCACTAAGAATATAATACTAGAAATGCAACAATGCTAAAACAATACTTCAAATACTTGCTAAACAAATACACAATGTAAAGTGCTTGAATTAAGTGCGGAATGTAAAGCAAGGTTTAGAAGACTCCTCCAATTTTTTCCGAGGTATCGAAGAGTCGGCACTCTCCACTAGTCCTCGTTGGAGCACCCGCGCAAGGGTATCGCTCCCCCTTGGTCCTCGCAAGAACCAAGTGCTCACTACGAGATGATCCTTTGCCACTCCGGCGCGGTGGATCCCTCGAGACCGCTTACAAACTTGAGTCGGGTCACCAACAAGATCTTCACGGTGATCACCGAGCTCCCAACGCCACCAAGCCGTCTAGGTGATGCCGATCACCAAGAGTATCAAGCTGTAGACTTTCGCTTGACCAAGAGAAGCCTAATGCAAGTGGTGTGTGCTCTAGGTGGCTCTCACTAGCGCTAATGAGGAACAAACGCGGATTAAGATTCTCTAATCTCCTCACTAGGCTTTTGGTGCTTGCAATGCTCTAGCAATGTGCTGGAATAAATGTGGAGTGCAAGACATTGAATATGGTGGGTGGAAGGGGTATAAATAGCCCTCACCCATCAACTAGCTGTTACAGGCATCTCACTGCGCAATGGCACACCGGACAGTCCGGTGCGCCACCGGTGCGCCAACGGTCGTTTCCAACGGCTAGTTCTGACAGCTAGCCATTGGACTCATGGCACACTGGACAGTGAACAGTCACTGTCCGGTGCACACCGGACAGTCCGGTGCGATGTCCGATGCGCCACTAAAATTCAACTCTGAAACCTGCGCTCTCGGGTTTCTGCGGAGGGAAAGCCTCTGCCCCGGACCAGCCTGGCCCCACCTGGCAGAGGGTGCACCGGACAGTCCGGTGCACACCGGACAGTCCGGTGCCCTAGGGCCAGAAACGCTAACTCTTGTTTTTCAGCTGATTTTCAAATCGGTTTTCGTTCTAACTTGTGAGTGAGTTCTAGAGTGACACCTACCACTGTATATGAGTGTGATTGTGCACCAACACTACACTAGAACTCTCTTGGTCAAACTACTCATCGACAACCCCTCTTTATAGTACGACTAAAAGAGAATAACTAACTAAACCGCGAGTGTCCACATCTCCTTGACACTCGGACTCCGTAGACCTTCACCTTTTGTTTCGTCGTTTTAGCCGTCGCTTCGAGTTCTTATCTCCGGGATTGTTTTCACGTTGTAGTACTTCTACCTGTCATGCGACCTAACTTACCATTTGTCTCTGCAAAACACACGTTAGTCACATATAATATTACGTTGTCATTAATCACTAAAACCAACCAGGGGCCTAGATGCTTTCAATCTCCCCCTTTTTGGTGATTGATGACAACCCTACAAGTTTTGTGAGTGTTTGTTTTTAAGTTTCTGTCAATAGAAAGGATGGTTAGTTATACTCAGTAATCTTTGACAGAAAGAACGTGTATCATAATAATAAGAGTGAGCGCATACACATCATAAGATTCTTGTTCATATAAAAGTGAAGTTAAATCAATGAAACAAGAACTAGAAGACTGGTGATAAAATATAAGGTGAAAACATAATACACACAGTCAATCATAAGCAACGAGAGTATATATCGAGTTTGTGAGCCAAAAACATCAAGCTAGTACAGAGAGTAGCAAGCACATATATTACATCAAAATGACTCTCTACTAACTCTCTAACTCCCCCTAGCTCTCACAACTCATATCTCTCCCCCTTTGGCGTCAAACACCAAAAGGGTACCCGAACCTAAACATCTGAAGCAGGAGGAGGCGGCGGGGGCGCATCCGGTCGCGGTCGAGGCAGCAGAGCGAACGCCGGCGGAGGGTTAGAGTCAGTCTCGGATCCAGGATCTGCGGTAGAAGCTGGAGCTGGTACTGACTCGGACTGAGGTCGCGCTGCAGGAGCTACCGGAACAGAAGTGGTCACAGATACTGCCACAACAGTAGTGGTAACAGCAGATGCTGGTGGCACTGGCGGCTGCGGGCAGACAGAGCTGAGAACCGGAGAGGTGAACGCCAAAGTGACCGGCCGGAGCGGAGAGGTACCAACAGGAGGTCCTGACAAAATCGATGGCACAACTGGAGCGTGAAGCGGAGGAGGTGGAGCAGACAGAACCGGAGGTACTGAGACACCAGACTGCTGTAGCATAAGAGCCATGAATGCCCTACTCTCAGCCCGATCCTGAAGTAGCTGCTGCTGAAGCGCATCCTGCCTGTCCTGCATGTTCTGAAACATCGAGAGCATCCTCTCGGATAACCGGGCCTGCTCGGCTGCCAGGTGAGCCTGCTGCTGAGAGAGAGTCTGGAGAATCGAAGCAAGAGCAGGGTACATAGCCTAAGGAGTAGCAGGGGCAGCACTAGAACTCCCAGCCTCATGATCATGTGAGCGTGGAGGCATAGGAGGCGGAGGCGGAGGAGGAACCCCAAAATCATCATCATCATCATCATCATCATCAGCTGTAACCTGAGTGTCGAACTGACGAAGAGCTGCATCCTCGGCCTGAGAGTCAAGAACAGGAGCAGAAGCTGGCACAGGAATCTCAGGCGCAGGACGGTAGGATCCAAAAACGAGGCGTGAGGCCTCAAGGGTGCCCTGAAACCGAGGAGGCTGAATCAGCTGCGCAAAGATGTGGCACAAGTAGTGAGCATAGGGCAACTGCCGACGAGCACGAATCCCATCCAAAACGGTGTCCTCGATCTCACAAATCAGGAAGTCCACAACGTCAAACTCAGAGTGAGAGACCAGGGCACCAAGGAGCCAGAGCTATATATGAGTGGTAGCCTCCCTGTATCCCATCCTCGGCAGAAGAGTCCGTCTGATGAGCTCATATATATACTTGGCTGCTGTAGTAAAATCTGCCGGTGAACGTCGCGACCCATCTGAGAAGGGTGGGCGGAACAGAGCCGCGACGTGAGCTGTACCCGGAGCCACACCGCCGTGAGAGCGACGAGGAGGGTCAGAAGTGCCGTAGCAGAGGCTGTGAAGACGAGTCGTCGACTCGGGAAATCCAAAAAGCTGGCGGATCTGACTGGCAGTAATGGTGACATCCTCGCGCTCAAAACGAAACCTCATCCAGTGATGATCCGGGTCTATCCATACAGAGGCGTAGAAGACTCGTACCCACTCCTCAACATACCTGCCGCTGGTAGTCAGAAGGGTCTTAAGGACAGGCAGATAGGTGAGGTGCGCCTCAGAGTCAGCACCGGCTGCAAGCAGAAAGGCTGGAAGATCCAAAAGCCGGTGCACTCGCAGAGCTATCTGAGCAGACATCTGAGCTCTGAAAAACGACTCATGAATACGTGTGCTGAATAGGTCACCTGCTGCAGGGTCTCTCTGAGCTGGCAGCCAAGACTCCACGGGTACGTATCTGAACCTACGTACCTGTGCCGCTGTAGCACGCTGAAGGTCAAACAATTGAGGATCCGTAGCCAGGGGTTGAACCTCAGTCTCATCGCGCTCCCGGAATCGAGGTGGAGGGACAGGAGGAGCTGAAGCGGGAGCGGGAGGAGGAGGAGCAGAGGAAGCTGGCGTAGTGGAGGTAGCGGGTATGGCTGTGGAGGTGGATGGAGCAATAGGAGTGACTGGAGCAGGCAGAGTGGGTGGCGGAGTGGAAGCGGAGGTGTGAGTGGAGGAGCGAGGCCGGGAGGCGAGACGACGAACACGGTATGCGATCTGATCTGACAGAGTCTGCGGCTGATCTCCAAGCTCGGCCTACGCAGCGGCTGCTGCAGCCGCTGCCACTGCACGGGCTACTCTGTCCGTATGCCGCTTCTTGCGGCCTTCCTGCTGCTCCAAGTAAACGGTCTTGCCCTTGACCTGCCTGAAGGGGCGACGAGGATCCTCATCATCGCCTCCCCCTGGCGCCGACACATTCTTCGTGCGCGGCATCCTGAACTGATGTCTGCAAATGAGAGAGAGTGACTAAGCACAGAGCGAAAATGACCGATAGATTAGCAAAAGATGAGATGACTACCTGGAAAGCTCACACGAGAGGTGACGATCCAGACAGGACGGGAGACGGCACACGGGCAATCAAGGTCACTGAAATGACAGAAGAGGTGAGCACGTATTAGTCACATAGTCATAAGTATATGAAATGTGAATAAATACACACACAGAGAGATATGGCACAGAAAACACGAGACGAGACGATCGATAGGTCAAACGGCGTGAAAACGACGTTTGAACGATAAATAGTGCCATATGAGGTTTGGAATTCGAATTGAGGCACGAAACGACATGGAATTGAGCCGATACTTCACGAATAGGTTTATATAGGTGAATATGAGTGAAGTGTGTGCTTGGTTTGAATTTAGGCGAAGAAAAAGAGATTTGGGCACTCGGCTCGGAAACGATCGCTCGAAACGGGGAATTTGGTGAAATTTAAGCCTGGAATCTCGGATTGGCGTGAAATTTGGCAAGAGTGTTACTGGAAGTGTTGTGAAGGTGCCTGAAAAATTTGGGTTCAATTGGAGCATTTTTGGCTGGTTTGGGCATTTCACCGAGCACGTGGCGTGCGAGGAATTAGGGTTTCGGTGAAACGGCTATTTGAGGTGGGAAAACCCTCCCGAAGGAGCTAAGAACCTGCATGGATACTCAATACACACAGAGACACACATACCACAACAGGGATTCACAAGATTTCACAGGATTTGGAGTTTTGCACAAAAGGGAGAAATGAGAGCCTCTGCTCACCAGAATAGAGAGAGAGGAGAACTGAGGGAGAGATGGTCTGCTCACCGAGGAGGGAAGGAGAGGGACACGAGGTCGCCGGAGCCCAGTCGGAGACGGTGGCCGCCGGTGGAGGGAGATCGCCGGCGGGGGAGAGGGAGTCGCCAGAGAGACAGAGAGAACGACTGGTGAAATGAGCCTCTGGCTCGGTCTCGGGCTGGAGGCCTTTTTTTAAAACGCGATATGGGCGCACCGGACAGTCTACAGTGTCTGTCCGGTGCACACCGGACAGCGCACAGTAGCTGTCCGGTGAACCAGCGGACAGCGCACAGGAAAAAGGATTTTTAGCGCGCGGCTGCCGGTGCACTGGACATTGCACAGTGCAGTGTCCGGTGCACACCGGACTGTCCGGTGAGCCCAGACAGAGGGGAGTTTGGAAAATTTTGAATTTTTCTATCTAATTTTCAACCAAACCAAATCCCAACTTATAATCACACAAAATAACACTTGTTGGGACAGGTATTGGCACCCTCATATACTTTTCAAAATATTTTGCCATAGGCTAGATAATTTTTAGAGGAAATAGGCAAATGGTGAAATTTGCATTTTGGCTTGCACTAGGGGTTTTCATGAGTGATTTGAGTTTTGAATACTCCCCCTAAGTGCAGTACCTCATGCATATTTCAAGAACCAATAATTGCATAAAAAGTAAGAATTTAAGTGCTAAAAGCTTAAAACTAAGACTTGTCAAGTTTGACCCCGAGTTAAGCTTTTTCACTCGCTTTGTTGGCAGTTATCTCAACTAGGTTAGACAAGTCCTAGATGCAATACAAGGAATTTAAACATGCAATGCAAGCTTGACACCACCATTTGACATTTTACATAAAGTTTCTGAGATCAAGAATATTTAGTTCATTTCTCAACATGCAAAAGCGGGTCTTATCAAGAGGCTTAGTGAAAATATCCGCTAATTGATCTTCCGACCTCACTCCTTCTAAAATGATATCTCCTTTAGCAACATGATCTCTAAGGAAGTGATGACGGATATCAATGTGCTTGGTGCGAGAGTGTTGTACAGGGTTATTAGCAATTTTAACAGCACTCTCATTATCACACAACAAAGGTACCTTTTCTAGAACTACGCCATAGTCTAGAAGAGTTTGTTTCATATATAAAATTTGTGTGCAACAAGCACCTGCGGCAATGTATTCCGCTTCGGCAGTTGACAAGGCAACACTGTTTTGCTTTTTGGATGTCCATGAAACTAGTGATCTACCAAGCAGATGGCATCCCCCAGAAGTACTTTTCCTATCAATTTTGCAACCGGCATAATCCGAGTCGGAATAGCCAATTAAATCAAAAGTAGCTCCTTTGGGATACCACAGACCAACACTTGTGGTGTGCCTGAGATACCTAAGAATTCTCTTAACAGCGCGAAGATGAGCTTTCTTAGGGTTAGATTGAAATCTAGCACACATGCAGACACTAAACATAATATCGGGCCTAGATGCAGTAAGGTACAATAAACTACCAATCATAGAACGGTAGAGAGTTTGATTAACCGGGTTACCTCCCTCATCTAAGTCGAGATGTCCATTTGTAGGCATGGGGGTCTTGATTGGTTTGCACTTCTCCATGTTGAACCTTTTCAACAAGTCTTTGGTATACTTCTCTTGTGAGAGAAAGTTACCATCTTTCATTTGCTTGACTTGAAAGCCGAGGAAGTATGTTAGCTCACCAATCATTGACATCTCGAACTCCTTCGACATCAACTCACCAAATTCCTTGCAATGATAGTCATTTGTCGAGCCAAAGATTATATCATCAACATATACTTGACAAATGAAAATATCACCGTTATGTTTCTTTGTGAAGAGAGTTGTGTCGACGGTCCCGATCTTGAAGCCCTTTTCGATGAGGAAGTCGCGAAGGCGCTCATACCAAGCCCTTGGAGCTTGCTTTAGCCCATATAGCGCCTTGGACAACCTATAAGCATGGTTAGGATATCTAGGGTCTTCAAATCCAGGCGGTTGCTCAACATATACAAGTTCATTATTTGAAGCCATTTAAAAATGCACTTTTTACATCCATTTGATAAAGTTTTATATCATAGCATGATGCATATGCAAGTAGGATACGGATGGCTTCCAGTCGAGCAACCGGTGCAAAGGTCTCTCCAAAATCTAAGCCTTCAACTTGAGAGAATCCCTTTGCGACAAGTCTTGCCTTGTTCCTTACAATCACACCTTGATCATCTTGTTTGTTTCTGAACACCCACTTTGTTCCAATGATTCTTGCATCTTGTGGGGGCTTCTCCAGGGTCCAAACTTCGTTACGGGTGAAGTTGTTAAGTTCTTCATGCATGGCATTCACCCAGTCCGGATCCTGTAGCGCCTCATCTATACAAGTAGGCTCAACACAAGAAACAAAGGAGTGATGTTCAATAAAAGAAGCATGTCTATGTGATCGAGTAATAACCCCTTGTGAAGGACTCCCGATGATTTGGTTTTGAGGATGAGCTTGAAGTAGTGATGAGTTTCTCCTGTCAACCACTTGGGAAGAAGATCCTGGAGCATCAACATCTTCGGCTTGTACCCTTGCTTGTTCATGAGAGACAAATGTATCTTCATTTGCACGCCTCTCATCTTTTTCATCATCTTGTGGTACATTTGATGAAGAAGGTCTGTCAATGATTTGCACCTCTTCTTCATCTTCTTTTGGTTTGATAGCTCCAATAGGCATGTTCTTCATTGCTTACCTAAGTGGCTCATCACCTACATCATCAAGATTTTCAAGTGCTCCTTGGGAGCCATTAGTCTCATCAAATTCCACATCATATGTTTCTTCTACCACGCCAGTGGCATGGTTGAATACTCAATATGCTTTGGACTTTAATGAATAACCCAAAAGAAAACCAATATCACAGCGTCTTTGAAACTTCCCTAGGTGATGGCGTTTCTTGTAGATGTAGCATTTGCACCCAAACACCCGGAAGAAGGAAACGTCTGGCTTTTTTCTATTTAGCAGTTCATAAGGAGTCTTCGCAAGTAGCCGGTGAGGAAATAGCCTGTTTGATGCATAACAAGCAGTGTTGACAGCTTCGGCCCAAAACCTCTCCGGTGTGTTATACTCATCAATCATTGTTCTTGCAAGAGTGATCAAGGTCCTGTTCTTCCTTTCAACAACTCCATTTTGTTGAGGTGTGTATGTTGCAGATACTTCATGCTTGATCTCAATTTCATCACAGTACTCATGAATGTTGGTGTTGTCAAATTCTTTGCCATTGTCACTTCTAATCTTCTTGATCTTGCAATCAAATTCATTTTGTGCTTTCTTGGCAAACTTCTTGAATATAGATGCAACTTCAGATTTGTCATGGAGAAAGAACACCCAAGTGTATCTTGAGAAGTCATCAACAATCACTAGACAGTAGAGGTTGCCACCGGCACTGACATAATTTGTAGGTCCAAATAAATCCATATGAAGTAGTTCTAGTGGCCTTGATGTTGACATGAAAGCTTTAGTAGGATGTGTATTAGCAACTTGCTTTCCAGCTTGACATGCACTGCATGGCTTGTCTTTTTCAAACACCACATCCTTTAATCCTCTAACCATATCTTTCTTTAATACCTTCTTGAGTGTGCTCATCCCAACATGTGCAAGCCTCCTATGCCAAAGCCATCCAAGAGAAGCTTTGGTGAAGAGGCAAGTTCTTAAGTCTGCATCTTCTGAAGTGAAATCCACTAAGTAGAGGTTGTTGTATCTAAATCTCTTGAATACCATTGATTCATCATCCATCTTTGTTACAATAACCTCTGTTGGAGTGAATAAGCATTGAAGTCCAAGATCACAGAGTTGACCCACTGATAATAAATTGAAGCTCAAAGGTGCAACTAAGAGAACATTTAATATTGATAGATCATTTGAGATTGCCACCTTGCCAAGTCCTTGCACTTTTCCTTTTGAATTGTCTCCAAATGTGATTTTATCTTGACCATCAACATTTTCATCCAGTGAGGTGAACATCCGTGGGTTGCCTGTCATATGCTGTGTGCATCCACTGTCAATAACCCAATGACTCCCACCGGTCTTGTAGTTCACCTACATCCACAGACAATTCAAACTTGAGTTTTGAGGGCCCTATATTGCATAGGACCAGTGACTCTCTCAATTAAGGACTTTGCCACCCAGATTTGTCTAGGTCTACTCTTGTTTGGTGGACCTAGGAATGTAACTTTAACCTTTCCATTTGCAACCTTTCTTAGAACATAATGAGCATTGAAAGCAAATGGTCTTGAGTGCTTAGGCAAGGGAGTTGGTGGTTTGGCTTTGCAGTTGTGGGCAAAATGACCTTCATTTCCACACTCAAAGCATTTGATAGGCTTGTGAGTCTGCTTTGGCTTGTATTGAGTGGTAGCTTTCTTTTGCACAAAAGCATTGTATCCAATACCACTCTTGTTGTTTTTCATAACAGTGTTCATAAGCAGCTCATTTTGGAGGTATTGACCCTTGTTGAACTTTTGCACACTTGTTGCAAGATGTTCATTTTCACTTTTTAGTTTCTTGACCTCATTTTTAAGCCTTTGATTATCCACTGCCAACTCATTGTTTAAATCATTGTTCTCAATAGCAACCTTTCCTCTAGTAGTTGCATCAGTCAAGTAATTCTTCAATTTTTGGTTGTCTAAAGTCAGGACTTCAACTTTTTCAGTCAATTCAGCATGTAGACTAGTTTGCTCTTCTTGACTCAAATCATCACAAGAGGTTGCTACATCAAACTTAACAACAGGGTTAATAGCCTCATGTGTTTTGCAGGATAAAAGTTCATTTTCAACAAGAAGATTGTCATGATCAAATTTAATTTGAGTATAGTCTTCCTTGATCTTTACTAGTCTATTTTGCAACTCCCTATTAGCTTCATTTAATTTGTCATATTTTTCCTTAGCATCTTTTAGGGAGTTTGTGAGCTCATTTATTGTTGATGACATAGTTTTATTCTCTTCTTTTATTTCATCACTAGCCTTTATAACTATGTCATATTTGGCATTTAAAGATTCATTTTCATTTTTCAACCTATCACATTTAGCTTTTGACTTTCTAATGATTTGAGTATATTCTTTAAGTAAGTCAGCTAACTCATCATATAAAGGTGAAGCAAATTCCTCATCACTATCACTATCACTATCATCAGCAATATTAATATCATTTTATACCTTCCGTTCACCCCTAGCCATGAGGCATAGGTGAGAAGTGGATGATGGCGATGGTGGTGGTGAAGAGAAGTCCCCGGCGATGGCAGCAACTTTTTCATCATTCTCTTCTTCACTTGAAGAAGACCCACTTGATGATTCGATGTCGGTGAGCCAGTCGCCAACAATATATGCCTTTCCATTCTTCTTCTTGTGGAACCTCTTTTGCTTCCCATCCTTCCTCTTGAAGAATTTCTTTTCCTTCTTTTCATCATCGCTGTCATCTTCTTTCTTGCCCTTGAACTTATTCTTCTTGGGCTTGTTGCATTGATGAGCAAGATGACCGAGCTCACGACAGTTGTAGCAGTCCATCTCAGAAATGGGCTTTCTTTTGTTGGAAAAGAATTTCTTCTTTCTTGAATCAAATTTGATGCCTTCTCTATTTAGCTTCTTCAACATCTTGGTGGTCTTCCTTACCATCAAGGCAATGTTTGCATCAAGGTCATCATCACTTGAGAATTCTTCCTCAACTTGTATTTTTGCTTTTCCTTTTCTTTCATGATTTGCTTTGAGAGCCAAATCCTTTCTTTTTGAAGATGATTCTTCTTTGTCGTTGATGTGCATGTACATTTCATGGGCATTGATCTTTCCCAAAATTTGTGTAGGTGTGGTAACTGAAAGATCCATTTGATGTAGCACAGTGACAATGTGTCCATATTTGTCTATTGGGAGGACACTGAGAATCTTCCTCACAACATCTGGTTGTGAGATTTGAGTAAGCCCCAATCCATTAACTTCCTCTACAAGAATATTGAGACGTGAGTACATAGCATTTGCATTTTCATTAGTAAGCAATTCAAAAGAATTTAACTTTCTCATGGCTATGTGATATCTTTCCTCACGTTCACTTCTAGTTCCTTCGTGTAGAGCACAAATGTCCATCCACAAATCATGAGCATTTTTATGATTTCTTACTCTATTGAACACATCTTTGCAAAGGCCTCTAAAAAGGGTGTTTTTGGCCTTAGCATTCCATTTCTCATAATTGAACTCATCACCTACAAGATTTGTGGGATCTCTAGGTTCGGGGAATCCTTGTGTGGCGGCTTTATAGACACCAATGTCTATAGCCTCTAAGTATGCTTCCATACGAATTTTCCAATAAGGAAAATCGTCACCATCAAAAACGGGAGGAGGTCCATCCCCGCCGGACATCGTAACTCTAGCGGTTAAGCTAATCTACGAGCAACAAGGCTCTGATACCAATTGAAAGGATCACGATGCCCAAGAGGGGGGGTGAATTGGGCTTTTCTAAAAATCAACACTAATTAAAACCTAAGCAAGAGCTAAGCAAGAGCCCAACTTCACCCCAACAACTAGCACTAAGAATATAATACTAGAAATGCAACAATGCTAAGACAATACTTCAAATACTTGCTAAACAAATACACAATGTAAAGTGCTTGAATTAAGTGCGGAATGTAAAGCAAGGTTTAGAAGACTCCTCCAATTTTTTCCGAGGTATCGAAGAGTCGGCACTCTCCACTAGTCCTCGTTGGAGCACCCGCGCAAGGGTATCGCTCCCCCTTGGTCCTCGCAAGAACCAAGTGCTCACTACGAGATGATCATTTGCCACTTCGGCGCGGTGGATCCCTCGAGACTGCTTACAAACTTGAGTCGGGTCACCAACAAGATCTTCACGGTGATCACCGAGCTCCCAACGCCACCAAGCCGTCTAGGTGATGCCGATCACCAAGAGTAACAAGCCGTAGACTTTCGCTTGACCAAGAGAAGCCTAATGCAAGTGGTGTGTGCTCTAGGTGGCTCTCACTAGCGCTAATGAGGAACAAACACGGATTAAGATTCTCTAATCTCCTCACTAGGCTTTTGGTGCTTGCAATGCTCTAGCAATATGCTGGAATAAATGTGGAGTGCAAGACATTGAATATGGTGGGTGGAAGGGGTATAAATAGCCCTCACCCACCAACTAGCCGTTACAGGCATCTCACTGCGCAATGGCGCACCGGACAGTCCGGTGCGCCAACGGTGCGCCACCGGTGCGCCAACGGTCGTTTCCAATGGCTAGTTCTGACAGCTAGCCGTTGGACTCATGGCACACCGGTCAGTGAACAGTCACTGTCCGGTGCACACCGGACAGTCCGGTGCGATGTCCGGTGCGCCACTAAAATTCAACTCTGAAACCTGCGCTCTCGGGTTTCTGCGGAGGGAAAGCCTCTGCCCCGGACCAGCCTGGCCCCACCTGGCAGAGGGTGCACCGGACAGTCCGGTGCACACCGGACAGTCCGGTGCCCCAGGGCCAGAAACACTAACTCTTGTTTTTTAGCTGATTTTCAAATCGGTTTTCGTTCTAACTTGTGAGTGAGTTCTAGAGTGACACCTAGCACTGTATATGAGTGTGATTGTGCACCAACACTACACTAGAACTCTCTTGGTCAAACTACTCATCGACAACCCCTCTTTATAGTACGGCTAAAAGAGAATAAAAGACCTAACTAAACCGCGAGTGTCCACATCTCCTTGACACTCGGACTCCGTAGACCTTCACCTTTTGTTTCGTCGTTTTAGCCATCGCTTCGAGTTCTTATCTCCGGGATTGTTTTCACGTTGTAGTACTTCTACCTGTCATGCGACCTAACTTACCATTTGTCTCTGCAAAACACACGTTAGTCACATATAATATTACGTTGTCATTAATCACTAAAACCAACCAGGGGGCTAGATGCTTTCAGTGATTAAAGAAACCAAACGGGCATAGGCGACATAATATTTTATGCAGAGACATACATGTATAATCTAAACTTTATAATAGCAATAGGTCAAAACAAGGTTCCTGTGAACCTACTCGAGGATGAGTTATATTTAGGCAGCTATATTATTCATGTAGTTGTTCGCCTACAAATAATCAGATGGATAATCGTTGGCATCTGAACACTAATAATGTTGTTGAGCATCTCATACTCAACAACATTATTGGCGATAACACTATAGGAATCCTGAAGATTCCCGTCGGCCATACTAATTCCCGTCGGTTTTACCTCTGGCCGACGGGAATTAGTTAACTCACGTCGGCTAAATACCAGCCTGCATTAAGTTAACTCCCGTCGGCCCTAACAGAGGCCGACGGCGATTAGCTTATTCATGTCAGGCCATCCCCTGGTCGACGAGAATTACTGTTTTATGGAGACCAGTGGACAGCCCGTGCGACTCATTCTCCATCTCGCGTTTCAAACCGTCGCCAGCGCCAGGAGCTCCGCCGACCGCCGTCGGCCGCCGTCCCAAACCTCCCCCGCGACGACCGCCGCCCCCGCCCGCCCCCACCGCCCCCCGTGACGGGCGACGCCACCCCCGCCCGCCCCCGGCGCCGCCGCCGCCCCCGACTGCCTCTCCCAAGCGACGCCCGCCGCCGACGTCGTTGAGGTATATACATTCTTGAACTATTGAATGTAAATGCGAGTGTGATTGTTAAATATGTGTATACATGTTTATTTTTGTCGGTTTTTTATGGCCGACGGGAGTTAACTTTCATGTGATTAGAGTTAACTTAATATCACATGTGATTAGAGTTAGTTTAATATCACATGTGTGGCATGTTTATTTTCGTCGGTTTTTTATGGCCGACGAGAGTTAACTTTCATGTGATTAGAGTTAGTTTAATATCACATGTGATTAGAGTTAGTTTAATATCACATGTGTGGCTTGATGTTAGGTAAGTATTAATTCTATTATTATAGTAGATTTAACTTATGCTATTGAATTGTTGAATTTGATGTTATTTATTGATTAGATTTAAATTATAGTATTAGGATGTATGAAGGTTTCGATATTGATAAATTTGATGTTATTTATGTATATATATAGTTATTTATGTATATATATAGTTTTACTACTTACCTATAGATGTATGTGTGACGTGTAGAAACATGATTGTCTCACACGCACTCTTTACTCGTACAGACAGCCGCAATAATGGGTATACATGGAGACGTCGAGCAGCTATTCTGGAGCAGCAACAGCAGACGTCGAGAGCTGTTGAGCGCTGTACATGGAGATGAGGTAACATATCTTGTACATATTGTTAATGTTTTTACCTGTATGTAAGAGACACCTAAGATATATTGTACAAATAAATTTGTTTACATGTTTACAAATAAATCTTGAGTTGTATGTACCAGGATGAGCAGCACACTGAGGAGGAGCACAATGAGGCTGAGCAGGACAATGAGGAGGTGGAGCACGTGACATGGGACCAGGCCGCGCAGCATCACCAGCCATGGTACCAGTGGGACCACCAGAGAGAGCAGCAATAGGCGTGGGACCAGTGGGGCCAACAGGCCGAACCGGCTGACAACCCAATGGATGATGGCTCAAGAGGCTCTTCAGCGACACACACACGTCGCTCAAGAAAAAGTCACTCAGTAAAGCCTCGTCACGCGATAGAGCGAGAGGCTGATAGGATCTTAATCATGCCTCATGGAGATCGGTGAGTGTAATATATTAACTTATCTCATATAACTATTATGTGTATTGTTAATGTTTTTTGTGTAATGCGGGAATTGGGAGGACCTGTCCTTTGACGGCAAGGGACACCACACTCAGGTTAACCTTACGTTGGGTTCTATTTGCTGCCTTCACTACCCTGGTATAGTGAAGGTGTCAAACGGTGATACCGACGATGAGGTGCTCGTCAGTACCTAGGACGAGTACAAGTTTAAAAAGGAACGAAACCACACCGACAGACAGGGACTTGTGCGTAATGACTTTTGGGTATGAATTCTTTATTGTTTTTGTTATGTTTCTTAATATTGTAATTCTATGACTTATACCATTGTATTTGTATTCTTTATGTTGTAGCTTCGATATCGGTTGCCTGACGGAGAGGATTACATGGGGCACGCTGAACGTGTGTTCCAAAACAATGCAAAGAAGCTGGTGAAGGATGTCATATACTATGCGAGAATTCATGCTACAAACCTGTATTTTCAAAATCATCCGGAAGAAGCAGGCCCCTTGAATAAAAAGGAAGGGTCCTCAAAGATATATTTGACTGAGGATCAATATCGTGAGGTTAGTATCCAATTTGTTTTACCCTTTTTATTGATTGTTGTGATTGATATAATATGTAACATTGTGTGTGCAGGTGATGGTTCCATGGATGGCGCCCGTGCCTGATGCGTAATATGCTTGGTGTCGATATTGGGCTTCCGAAGGCTTCCAGAAAGCGTCAGCGCATCACAGGCAATGTCGAGGAACCAATCCTAACCATAAGTTTGGCGGTGACGACATGCTCCGAAAAGCTAAAAGAATGGTAAGTTTCATCTAGCTATGTCGATCACAAAATAGTACGATTGCTTATGAATGTTTTTTGTTTATACAGGAAGCTACAAGTGGCCAAAAGCCTAGTGACATTGAGGTCTACCAGGAGGGCCACAAAGGACCAGACCCTAACAACCCTGACCAGCTCTGTAGCCAGACAGCCACGGATCGGCTGGTGAGTTTTAGCCCAAAAGTATAAACGTTCAAAGTATAGAAATTCCTATATTTGTAAGGTTGTGAATGATGTATAGGCGACATATGGGGAGGAGATGGTTCGTCGCCATGGCCCTGACTTCGACTGGCGACATGAACCGGTGGATCCCTCGGTGGTGTACGCAACTGGTGGTGGAAAAGCGCATGGACGGTAAGCTCTAACTTATGAAATTATATGGTTGACACTAAATTGATTATGCAGTAATCACAATTTTTGAATCACTTATAGATACACACTCTTCGATGGATTCATTGACTCGTCGCCGGTGAGATCTCAGAGGATGGGTTCCTCTTCCCATAGCTCATGCTCTCGTCGACCGAACGAGCAGAAGTTGGAGATTATGAGGATGCGTGAAGACATGAGACAACAACGCGAATTTATGGAGGCTTGCAATGCACATAACCAAGCGATGCATCAAGTGAGTATACATAATCCGAACTCTAAATTATTATATTTCAATACAACATCTTCAATAGTAACACATATGTTTAACAGTTAATGCAGCAACAGGGCATGACAACAAATATTCCACCGCTACCACAATGGAGCCAGTTTGCATCCACACCAGCTCTGCCACCACAGTTCAACACCCCTTCGACATTGTTGGGGACCTTCGGCATCCGAAGGTCCTCAAAAACAGGATTTAACAGTATTTCTGGAGTACAATGTGTGAACAGGTATCCTCGGACTAAAGTTGGCATTGCAGTAGACCAGAATAATACGAAGGTTGATACGGAGCCGAAGGTGCGAGCAGGAAAGCTTCGGCGTGACAGCAAAGAGTGGAACCGACTTAAAGATGAAAAGGCTATTCAGGCCTCGATAGACTACTATAGAATTATTATCAAATGTAAAGGGCATGAATGTAATTTTGTAAGGGCTGTGTCCCGTGCCTATAAATAGGTGAACAGTATCCCCGTACGGTTCACGCGGACGGGGCATCACTTTTTGCGTCACACTTGTGTTGTCATCTTCTCTCAATTGAAGGTACACTTGTAATTCAATAATATTTCTGTTTATGCCTGATAATAATATATAATCGTTCATATTGTCTTTTATATCCTTTACATTTTCTCCTTCGTCATTGTTTAATGAGTTCATGAAGGTACGTCCTTCATAACCTTCGTCCGTAAACCATTATATCCTAAGGGAAATAATGCTTCGGAGGACGAAGGACTATAACGATTAACATTTTCTATGTTGCCTTGTTCTTAACTCTTAGCACTTGAGAACAAGTCCCCAACATTGGCGCCCACCTCCGGTGAACTCACTTCCATTTCTTGAGCTTTTCAACACCTTCGGCAAGCATCACCTTCGTCATGCCGCCGAAGAAGGCTTCAGCAGCAGGGGCTGGCACGCTGCAGCCGCTGGACCCCAACCAAGACGTCCTTTCTCTTAGAGAGGCACGAAGCCAGAAGAGGAAGGCTGCCAGTCCAACACCTCCGGAGGATGATCTAGATCAGGAAATTCAAAATCTGGAAATCCTTCAGCAGCAGGTTCAACGCAAGAAGGAGAAGATGGCCCGTCTAGCTGATCTTCAGAGACAAATAGATGAAGCTTCCGAAGAGGTTCGTCATCTTGTTCAAGATGATCAAAACCGAAGGCCTCCACGCAGAGAGCTTCACCAGGAAGACTTCCGTAATGAGGATGACTGGTATGACGATTTCCATCATGGAAACTTTGCTTTTGATGATGCTTCTCCTCTCTCAACAGAATTGCAGGCTACACCTTGGCCACAGACTTACAAGCCACCCCAGCTTCCCATATATGACGGTCACTCAGACCCTAAGCAATTCCTAATGAGCTATGAAGCAACTATATCTTCGTACGGTGGCAATACGGCAGTCATGGCAAAATCCTTTGTCATGGCCGTCCGAAGCGTTGCTCAGACTTGGTACTCTTCTCTTCGGCCAGGGACAATTACTTCTTGGCAGAAATTGAAGGATATGCTGATAACTAGCTTTCAAGGGTTTCAGACGAAGCCGGTCACTGCTCAGGCTCTCTTCCAGTGTACCCAGGACCATGAAGAGTACCTTCAGGCGTATGTCCGAAGGTTTCTGCGATTGAGGGCACAGGCGCCAACAGTGCCCAATGAGATTGTCATTGAGGCTATGATCAAGGGGCTTCGGCCAGGACCGTCAGCACAGTATTTTGCCAGGAAGCCACCACAAACGCTGGAAAAGCTGCTCCAGAAGATGGACGAATACATTCGAGCTGACAATGACTTTCGTCAAAGAAGGGAGGAGGCTTTCAGGTTTTCTGAAATGACCAGGGGCTTCGGAGGAAGGTTTTACCCGAGGCATGTCAGGTCAATTCACAATTCTACTCAGAATGATGATAAAGGGAGTCAGCAGCAAAGGCCACAATACTCCTCACAGGCTTCAGGACAACAACAAAGCTCCTTCCGACCACCAGCCCCAAGAGGCAGAGGCGCCAGGGGCTTCGGAGGAAGATTTGGCGATCAACCGAGAAGAATCTTTTGCTTATTCTGCGGTGAGAACAAAGGCCATACTACCAGGATGTGCCATGTTACTATTCAGAAGCAAAAGGAAATAGCTGAAGCAGCAGCACAACAAGCTCAGCCGAAGCAGGTCATGCATACAGCTTCGTATCATTCGCCCTACATCCCAGAATATGTGGGCAATCATCCTGCAGTTTCTGTTGCTTCGGCGAGTCAGCCTCAAGCTTCCTGGCAACAGCCTCCGCCTCCACCTCCGTTGCAACAAGGCCAGCAGCCAGAAGGGAGCCAGTATACTCAACACCAGAGGGACTTCAGAGAGCAGTCCGAAGCTCGTACAGTCAATAGCACTGTGCCAGAGTCAAAGCACATCTATTGACGAATATCCTACCTTAATAGCAATCTTTTTCATTCAGTTTTATTTTCTGTAATAAAGGACATTGTTTAGGTTTCGTGTAATTAGTTTCGTTGATTCCTACAAAAAACAAATATATGTTTTCTCCACAGGCTTAAATTGATCGAAGTTCAAAGACTTGTGATAATAAGAAGGACCTTCGAACTATCAAAAATTCTTCGAAGCAACAAAAGTCGTTCTAACGAACGCAGAGTAAGTTTGACGAAGTCACAAAAAGCCGCTCCAAAGGGAGCGCAGTGTAAGTTTTTTGCTCCAAAGTCGTTCCAAAAGGAATGCAGAGCATACAGCGAAAAGTCAACGCTGATACCGCCTAAGTAAAAGGCGAAGAAGCTCCAAAGTCGTTCCTAAGGGAATGCAGAGCTTACAGCGAAAAGTCAACGCTGATTCCGCTGAAGTAAAAGGCGAAGAAGCTCCTAAGGGAGGCTTACAGCGAAAAGTCAACGCTGATTCACAAAAAGATTATGTGTTTTATCGCGCAGATGTGCGTGTACCTTCGAATATCACCTTACATGGCATAACATCATCACATCATTTTTTGCATAACATAAGCATCATACATCATGCTGCATGTGACCTTCGGCCTTCGGGAAAACGCTTTGAAAAAGGGGCAAATCATGCCAAGTCACAAGGAGAAACAAAATTGATCTCTGAAGTACAGCTTTGAAGAATGTTTCTACGAAGCTTGAGCACTTTTCGGAATACTTTGGACATTATTGTGATAAATGGCAATTCTTCTTCACGAAGCATGAAAAGAAGGGAAGGTGTTTTTTCGTCAAAGACTCAAAAACGGTACGTGTAAAGTTTCATGCATCGTAAAGAATTGAGTAACAAAAATAGATATATTACATTTGGGGTTACAAAATGTTACACTATATTACGTTTCAGAAGTTTTTTACAAAAATGCTTAATCCTCTCTCAAAACGACTTCTGCAGCCTCATTCAGGAGCCGATTAACGACTTCGTCCATAATATCTTCGGCCATTTTTTTAATTTCGTCGTCCCCCTTCGGCTGAGGGCCCGAAGACGCTTTAGTCGGATCTGAAGCAAGATACGACTACATTGCTATCACAAATCGCAAACAAATCTTAAAACCTAAGATTACAACACGATAAAAATCATTAGTTAATACCTAATTGACCTTCGGTCTCTGCGCTCTTTTCAGCAGCCTCAGCTACTTCTCTAGCATCGTGAATGCCCTTTTCACTTCTTCGAATAATTTCTCCGGCCATTTCTCGGCCACCATTATCCCAGATATCGGTAAAAAAAATTTCCACCAATTATACTAGCTTCGGCCGAAGGATCCCTTGCATCTTCGAAGGACAAAGTAGCTTCGGTTTGTGCTAAAATTTTTACGTGTTCGCAGCCCTTCTTCTCTAAGATGGAGGCAATCCCTCTGGCACCAGAGAAGGCACATATATCTCCTCGGCTATTTAAAATTTCTTCGAAGGCTTCAGCTTCGTGGTCAATCCATTCAATGACACCTTCGGGGTTGCCTCTCGAAAAGTTTTCCTCACTTGAAAATGTGCCGACCTTGGCGAAGCTAGCCTTTAACTTCTTAACACAATCTATAGATTTGTTGTAGCATCTCTTTTTGGACGAACGAAGCTCTTCAACAGTCACTTCTAGGTGATCTGCCCATTGATCGCTGAGTTCACACTTTGTTTCTTCAAGTACGCGTTCTTCCTTGGCTCTGGCCAGTTGTTTCCGAAGGTCTTCAATTTCACGCTTCTGAGCTTCAGCTTGACTTTTAAAAGCAGCTTCGTCTTCCTTTATTTTATTTATCAATGAGTATAATATTTTATCTTTTTCGAGACCTTCGTTCCTCAGTTCAATTACTTCGGAGCGAAGGTTGCTCAGGGCTATAGTACATCCTTCGTCCTCAGCATCTTTCTGTGCCCTGAGGGCATTGCTGAGTATCAGGCCCTGCAAAGAGGAATATGTCTGTGTCAATAGGTTTAAACAAACAAAAAATTTTTGAACTCAACAAAAAATACAAGAATTTCATTTGTCGCACCTTTAAGCTGTTGTAAGCTAGGCTGTCAGCCAGATCGTTCTTTGACAGCACCGAAAGTCCGTCTTCTAAAGTTGGGAATCCGAAGCTCCTGCTCATCTCCCGACAGACAGAAATTTCCTTGCTGTCGGGGAGACAATACAAGAAGTCTTCTTCTCCACTGCCATTAAATATTAACGCCCCCTTTGGATATTTCAGTTTTTGGGCATAGTGCTGGGCCTCTTGTTCTTCTTTTTCTGATAATTTTTTCCCCGAAGCATGACGGAAAATATAATCACGAATTTTGGGGGATGCTTTGGGGGCAACAACACCGGTTTTTTCAACAAAAGTTGGCTTTGTTATTTTTTCTGCCTCACTTTCCAAGGGTTTTACCTTTGCGGGCTCTGAGGGCCCAGCTTCGGCTTCAGTCTCTTGCTCTGGAGCTTTAGAACCAGAAGTTTCAACTGTTGTTTCAGGAGTGACAACAGCCTTCTTTGGAGGTGTGCTTGAAGATTTGATCGTTTCCAGTACATCTAGCACATTAGCCATTCTCTTTCTCTTCGGAGTTACGGCTGGCACTTTTTCATTTTTTGCTGTCCCAATGATTGCTGCAGGACTCAAAACTTCTGATGTTTTGGAGCCCTCAGTTGCTTCCTTTACCTCTTCCATTTTTTCTGTGGATGGCGCTTCGGCCTTCTCTTTCGTTTCTGGTAACAAAATCTTTGATTGCTCCAATTTTGTCTTTGTTGGCACTTCGGCCGTTTCTGCGACTTCTGGCAGCAAAGTTGGCTCGGTTGGTTTTTCAGCTTCGGTGGCCGAAGGAGTTTCTCCGGCAAACTCAGGCACCGAAGCTGGTTCAATATAACGCGACCGATGCGTAAGGACCTTTATTTTCTTCCTTTTCGGTTCTGGCTCGCTAGGAGCAGCTACAGCTTCTTCTTTTGCAGAGGTTGTGTTTTTTCTCTTCTGCCTTCGAATGGGATAGCAATAGTCAGGGTAGACAAACCCGATGGCATCAAACACCCGATTCAGCCTTTTCTTTTTTCGGCCTCCGAAGGCTGCTGACATTGCAGTGTCTTCGGCCTTCGAATAAGCCCCAAGCAGTTCATCGCTTAAATTTTCAATACTTTTCAACCAGTCATCATCTGGCTCAACGAATTTATCTCCAAATTTAAAAGTGTACTTCAACCTGATAAGTCCACCTTCGTCGGTTTCTTTTACGGTTTCTTGTGGCATTTCCCATTTCTCCGCAAGTGGCCATACCCTGAAGGCAATATGCTCTTGAACTAAGTCTCTTGTTCCAATGAAAGAGCACACTGCGCCGAAGGCCCTCTGGCATTCTTCGGCAGCTTCATTCATTTCAACCTTCGGCCTCCGAAGGCCGAAGCTTTGCCAAATAGGGCGCATGATTATACCCTTGATATCTTCTCGTATTGTCAGATCATTCTTCACATAGAACCATTCTGTCATCCAGTCTCCGGGCCATCTCTTCCGAAAGGTTGGCACGGGGCAGCTTGACCCGGACCGAGAAACGAAACTGTAGCAGCCAAAATTGTTGTGATACTGTTCCTTACCCCAAGGTTTTGTTTCATATGATAATTCATGTATATTGCAGAAGCTTTTTGCGTCAGGTTTCAGACCTTGGCTTCTCACGGCCCACACGAAGATATTTAGCCTTATAATTGCCTCGGGGGTAAGTTGATGGAGATAAATTTCGAATATTTTCAGTACCTCCACAACGAAGCTGCTCAAAGGAAATCGCAGTCCAGCTTTCAAAAAGCTTCGGTACACTACGACCTCATTCTCTTCAGGGTGTGGGCAAGTTTTTTCCCCTTCGTCGGCCCTCACAATGGACAAATCCCGGAAATACCTCCCTCTCATATTGACAAGATGATTCTCTTTGATAGTTGATTTACCATAAACTGAATGGCTTGGTCGCCATGGACGATCTTCGGAGTCCTCGCCACCACTGTCCGCATCATAGCTGTCACTGTCACCAGTATCTTCGGACAAACCTTCCAGAATCTCCTTGGTAATCTTTTCCGTGTTGGTCTTTGACATCGCTATAAGAAACCCCAAATTTTTCTCTTCGTCGAGGCTCAGCTTCGTCTCAGCAGCAGTCTTCTTATCCTCGGACATCTTCGGAGACACTAAAAAAAACTGTTTTCAAAGCCGAAGCTTCAAAACTAAAAGCTCAGCAAATCTTAGTGCACAAAAGCTAAAAATTGAGTGAGCGGGAGTGGTTGGCCAGAAAGCGTGCCAAATGAGTTTGCGGTATGACTGTATTTATACGCTCGGTGCGTTGAAAATTGAAAGACCCCACTTGTCAGTGAATGTTGCTATTCTAGCAAAGGGAAGGTGTTTTTTCGGACCTTCGGCGTAAAGCCTTCGTCCATATCGCAATCTAAATTTATTATTTCGAACAAATTAATATTGCGAGGGGCTACACTGTTGGGGACCTTCGGCATCCGAAGGTCCTCAAAAACAGGATTTAACAGTATTTCTGGAGTACAATGTGTGAACAGGTATCCTCGGACTAAAGTTGGCATTGCAGTAGACCAGAATAATACGAAGGTTGATACGGAGCCGAAGGTGCGAGCAGGAAAGCTTCAGCGTGACAGCAAAGAGTGGAACCGACTTAAAGATGAAAAGGCTATTCAGGCCTCGATAGACTACTATAGAATTATTATCAAATGTAAAGGGCATGAATGTAATTTTGTAAGGGCTGTGTCCCGTGCCTATAAATAGGTGAACAGTATCCCCGTACGGTTCACGCGGACGGGGCATTCACTTTTTGCGTCACACTTGTGTTGTCATCTTCTCTCAATTGAAGGTACACTTGTAATTCAATAATATTTCTGTTTATGCCTGATAATAATATATAATCGTTCATATTGTCTTTTATATCCTTTACATTTTCTCCTTCGTCATTGTTTAATGAGTTCATGAAGGTACGTCCTTCATAACCTTCGTCCGTAAACCATTATATCCTAAGGGAAATAATGCTTCGGAGGACGAAGGACTATAACGATTAACATTTTCTATGTTGCCTTGTTCTTAACTCTTAGCACTTGAGAACAAGTCCCCAACAGACATATATACCTGCACCTGGAGATAGGGTACGTTTGATAACTCTCGATGAATTTATACACTTGTATACTTTTTGATATTTGTATTAAAAATGTTGATATTTGCTAACTTGCATAGGTTACGCCCAACGCAGGTGGTAGTGGGTCTGATCCCGCAGCAGGGACTGGATTTGTTGACTCCCTCTTCGTGTTCCCTCCTCCTGGTTGCTGCAGCGGTCAAAGCTCTAACCAACCAAGTGGTGGTTATCTCTAAACACTTGAACTCGTGCACGCTATGTTTCTTAACTCGTGGACGTTATGTTTCTTAACTCGTGGACGCTATGTTTTTCGCGAACTTAAACACTTGAACTTATCTCGTTGTTCCTATTTGAAATGTTTGTGTAAACTATGTTGGTGATCTTAAGTTTGTGATGTATGAATTGATTATCAATGCATGTGTTTGTAATGTGTATGTTCTGTGTGATAATATATATACATATATATATATGTATGTATTGTGTGCAATTGTGGAGAAATAGTGACCTAATTTGGTGCTGGTTTTGCATCATTATAGGTTAATTCCCATCGGTCCAGTTAATTCCTGTCGGTTATGGTCAAACCGACGGGGATTAACAATTAATCCATGTCGGCCCAGTTAATCCCCATCGGTTCACCTGGTCGATGGGAGTTAACAGTTAATCCCCGTCGGTTGCGCTGGCCGACGGGAGTTAACAGTTAATCCCCGTCGGTTGCCCTGGCCGACGAGAGTTAACAGTTAATCCACGTCGGCTTGTACTTGGCCGACGGGAATAAGGTTATCCCCGACAACTGATGGCCATCGGCTTGAGGCCGACGGGAGTTAGCCATTTACCAACGGGAATTAGTTATTCCCGTCATTTTTTAGCCGACGGGAATTAACTGGATTCCTGTAGTGTAAGGAAAGACATGCTACAATTATCCACACATCTGTTGATCCCTTACTGAGTACGACACTACGACGCTAATCAAAGCAATCATATGCGCACTTAAAGTATGCTTGTTGAAAACCAAACAGAATAAAACATAAATTCAAACAATAATTACCACTCAAGTGTTTCGATTTGGGAGCATGCCCTTCCCCTCCTACCAAGATATCAAGCATATCAGCAATTTTACTAAAAAATTATCATCACTTCCTCTGTCAATAATTACTACTATTAGTCCAACCCCCTTTTCCGAAAACACAAGAATGGATATCAAAGTAACTTCAACAGTTAGTCTAAAGTAATTTCTTCTCGTATCTAGCAATTGTGCAAAGAAAATAAACACAATAGTTAACAATTTCAGGAGTAACAGTTACTACTTACTACTAGTTACTAGCACAAAATAATAAGGTGCCACTAACAGATTTCTAAGAGAGAGCATAAAAACATGCACCAAAAACTATATTCACATATTGTTGGGGGCCTTCGGCTTCCGAAGGTCCTCAAAAACAAGATTTAACAGTGTTTCTGGAGTATAATGTGTGAACAGGTATCTTCGGACTCGAGTCGATATCACAGTAGGAGAAGCCCAAATAATACGAAGGTTGATACAGCGCCGAAGATGTGAGCAGGAAAGCTTCGGCGTGGTAGCAGAAAAGGAAACCGACTTAAAGATGAAAAGGCTATTCAGACCTCGGTGGATTACTATAGAATTACTACCAAATGTAAAGGGCATGGATGTAATTTTATATGGGCTGTGTCCCGTGCCTATAAATAGGTGAACAGTACCCCCGTACTGCTCACGCTGACTTGGCATTTGCTTTTGCGTCACTCTTGTACTTTCACCTTCTTTCAAGCCGGAGGTACATTTGTAATTTGATATTATTTCTACTTTTCTATAATAATAATACAGAAATGAGTTGATAATAATACATAATGGTTTATGCTATCTTTTGTGTCTCATATGATTCCTTCTTCATTATTATATGTTAAATTTATAACCTTCGTCCGAAAATCATTATGTCCTAAGGGAAATAATGCTTCGAAGGACGAAGGACTTTAACGTTTAACATTTCTTGTGTTGCCTTGTTCTTAATTCATAGCATTTGAGAACAAGTCCCCAACATTGGCGCCCACCTCCGGTGAACTCACTTCCACTCTTTGAGTTTTGAACACCTTCGGCGATCATAAACCTTCGCTATGGCGCCGAAGAAAGCTTCAGCAACTGGGGCTGCAGCTCTGCAACCGCTAGACCCCAATCAGGAGACTCTCTCCCTTCGGGAGGCCCGAAGCCAGAAGAGGAAGGCTGTCAGCCCGACACCGCCAGAGGATGAGCTAGACCAAGAAATCAGAGACATGGAGATGCTTCATCAACAGGTGCAGAGGAAGAAGGAAAAGATGGCCAGGCTAGCTGAACTGCAAAGGAAGATAGACGAAGCCTCTGAAGAAGTTCGTCATCTTACTCAGGATGAGCAGAACCGAAGGCCTCAGAATAAAGACCTTCATCAGGAGGGTTTCCTCAACGAAGATGACTGGTATGAGAATTTTCACCATGGAAATTTTGCTTTTGATGATGCTTCTCCTCTGTCCGCTGAGCTGCAGGCTACACCTTGGCCTCCGTCCTACAAGCCGCCTCAGCTTCCCATATTCGACGGCCATTCAGACCCGAAGCAGTTTCTGATGAGCTACGAAGCAACAGTATCTTCGTATGGTGGCAATACTGCAGTCATGGCAAAATCTTTTGTTATGGCTGTCAGGAGTGTTGCTCAAACATGGTATTCCTCCCTTCAGCCAGGAACGATCACTTCATGGCAAAAGCTGAAGGACATGTTGTTAACCAGCTTCCAAGGGTTTCAGACGAAGCCGGTCACTGCTCAAGCTCTATTCCAGTGCACCCAGGATCACGAAGAATACCTTCAGGCGTATGTCCGGAGGTTCTTGCGTTTGAGGGCACAGGCACCAACAGTGCCCAATGAAATTGTCATTGAGGCCATGATCAAGGGACTTCGGCCAGGACCTTCAGCTCAGTACTTTGCTAGGAAGCCTCCTCAAACTTTGGAGAAGCTGCTCCAGAAGATGGACGAGTATATTCGTGCCGACAATGATTTTCGTCAAAGAAGGGAGGAGGCTTTCAGGTTTTCTGAAATGACCAGGGGCTTCGGAGGAAGATTTTATCCGAGGCATGTTAGGTCAATTCACAACTCTACTCAAAATGATGATAAGGGAAGTCAGCAGCAAAGGCCACAGTGCTCCTCACAGGCTTCGGGGCAACAGCAAAGCTCCTTCCGGCCGCCAGCTCCAAGAGGCAGAGGCGCTAGGGGCTTCGGCGGAAGGTTTGGAGATCAACCAAGGAGAATATTTTGCTTGTTCTGTGGTGAAAACAAGGGCCATACCACCAGGATGTGCCATGTTACCATCCAGAAGCAAAAGGAGATAGCCGAAGCTGCAGCACAACAGGCTCAGCCGAAGCAAATCATGCACACTGCTTCGTATCATTCGCCTTACATCCCAGAATATGTAGGCAACCACCCTGCAGCTTCTGTTGCTTCGGCGAGTCAACCTCAAGCTTCCTGGAAACAGCCTCCGCCTCCACCACCGCTGCAGCAAGGCCAGCAGCCAGAAGGGGGCCAATATGCTCAACACCAAAGGGACTTCAGAGAACAGTCCGAAGCTCGCACAGTCAATAGCACTGTGCCAGAGTCGAAGCACATCTATTGACAAATATCCTACCTTGATAGTAGTCTTTTCCATTCAGTTTTATTTTCTGTGTAATAAAGGACATTTTTTAAATTTCATGTAATAGTTTCGTTGTTTGCCACAAGGAAAATATATTTTCTCCACAGGCTTAAGTTGTTGAAGCTTAAAGATTTGCGATAACAAGGAGGACCTTCGAATTATCAAAAATTCTTCGAAGCAACAAAAAGTCGTTCTAAGGAACGCAGAGTAAGTTTGCTGAAGTTACAAAAAGCCGTTCCAAAGGGAGCGCAGTGTAAGTTTTCTGCTCCAAAGTCGTTCCAAAGGGAATGCAGAGCTTACAGCGAAAAATAAACGCTGATACCGCCTAAGTAAAAGGCGAAGCGCGAAAAGTCAACGTGAATACCGCTGAAAGTAAAAGGCGAAGAAGCTCCTAAGGGAGGCTTACAGCGAAAAATAAACGCTGATTCTGCTGAAGTAAAAGGCGAAGAAGCTCCTAAGGGAGGCTTACAGCGAAAACTCAACGCTGATTTAAAAAGATTATGTGTTTTATTACAGGGATGTGCGTGTATCTTCGGAATAAATACCATTTTACATAACATAACATCATCACATCATTTCGCATGGCATAAGCATCATACATCATGCTGCATATGGCACAAGAAGGGGACACAATATCGATCTTCAGAAGAATGTTTTGAAAAAGGGGAAAATCATGCTAAGTCACAAGGAGATACACTATTGATCTTCGGAAGTGTAGCTTCGGAAAATATCTTCACGAAGCTTGGATATTCTTCATCAGAACACTATGGATATTGTTGTGATAAATGAAAATTCTTCTTCACGAAGCATGAAAAGAAGGGAAGGTGTTTTTTCGTCAAAGACTCAAAAACGGTACGTATGTAAAATTTCATGCATCGTAAAGAATTGAACCATAAAAAAAGAGACAAGTATATTACATTCAGGATTACAAGATATTATACATATTATATTTCAGATGTTTTTACAATAGCACCTAGTCTTCCCTAAGTACTACTTCCGCAGCTTCATTCAGGAGTTGATTAACAACTTGATCCATGATAGCTTCAGCCATCTTTTTAATTTCATCGTCATCTTTCGGGGGAGGGCCCGGAGACGCTTTAGTAGGATCTGAGGGAGGACAGGATACAGCTACATTGCTATTACAAATTGCGAACGAAGTTTAAAATCAAAAATTACAACACAATAAAAACCATTAGTTAATACCTATTTGCCCTTCGGGCTCTGCGCTTTTCTCAGCAGCCTCTACTACTTTTCTAGCATCATGGATGCCCTTTTCGCTTTTTTGGATAATTTCTCGGGCCATTTCTCGACCACCATTGTCCCAGACATCGGTGAAAAATTTTCCACCAACCATGCTAGCTTCGGCTGAAGGATCTTTTGCATCTTCGAAGGACAAGGTAGCTTCGGATTGCGCTAAAATCTTTACATGCTCGCAGCCCTTTTTCTCCAAAATGGTGGCAATCCCCCTGGCACCCGAAAAAGCACATATGTCCCCACGACTATTTAAAATTTCCTCGAAGGCCTCAGCTTCGTGATTAATCCATTCGATGGGATCTTCGGGGTTGCCTCTTGTAAAGTTTTCTTCGCTCGAAAATGCGCCAACGCTGGCGAAGCTAGCTTTCATTTTCTTAACACACTCCATAGATTTGTCGTAGCATCTTTTCTTGGACGAACGAAGCTCTTCAACAGTTCCTTCTAAATGATTTGCCCATTGGTCGCTAAGTTCTCGCCTCGTTTCTTCAAGTATGCGTTCCTCTTTAGCTCTGGCTAGTTGTTTTCGAAGATCTTCAATTTCACGCTTCTGAGCCTCAGCTTGACCTTTAAAAGTAGCTTCGTCTTCTTTTATTCTATTTATCAATGAATGCAATATTTTATCTTTTTCGAGACCTTCGCTCCTTAGTTCAATTACTTCGGAACGAAGGTTGCTCAGGGCCATAACACACCCTTCATCTCGGCATCTTTTTGGGCCCTAAGGGCATTACTAAGTATAAGGCCCTGCAAAGAAAAATGTATGTGCGTCAATAAATTTAAGCAAACGAAAAATTTTGGTTTCAAGAAAAAATACAAAGACCTCATTTTTTGCACCTTTAAGCTATTGTACGCCAAGCTGTCGGCCAGCTCGTTTTTCGACAACACCGAGAGCCCGTCTTCAAGTGTTGGGAATCCGAAGCTCTTGCTCATCTCCCGACAGACAGAAATCTCCTTGCTGTCAGGGAGACAATACAAGAAGTCTTCTTCTCCGCTGCCGTTGAATATCAACGCCCCCTTTGGATATTTCAGTTTTTGGGCGTAAAACTGGGCCTCTTGCTTTTCTTTTTCAGACAACTTTGTCCCCGAAGCATGTCGAACAATATAATCAAGGACTTTGGGGGATGCTTCGGGGGTAACAGCACTGATTTCTTCAACAAGAATTGGCTCTGTCATTTTTTCTTCCTCGGTTTCCAAGGATTTTACCTTCGTGGGCTCTGAAGGCCCAGCTTCAGTCTCAGTTTGTTGCTTTGGAGCTTCAGCATCAAAGATTTCAGTTTCCGCTTCGGAAGTTTCAACAGTCTTCTTCGGAGTCGTGCTTGAGGACTCAATTGTCTCCAGAACATCTAGCACAGTGACCATTCTTTTTTTTTTTGGGGTCACCGCTGGGCCCTTTTGGTTTTTTGTTGTCTCAACACTTGCTGAAGGACTTAAAATTTCCAATATTTTCGTTCCTTCAGTACTCGGTTCTTCTGCTTTCTCTGCTGAAGGTGCTTCAGTTTTTTCTTCGAACTTCGACTCTGAAGTTAGTTCTTTAATTTCGGTGGCCGAAGAGGTTTCACCGGCGAACTCAGGCACTATAGCTGGTTCAATGTAGCGTGGCCGGTGTGTGAGAACTTTTACCCTTTGTCTCTTCGGCGCTGGCTCGCTGGGAGCGGCTGAAGCAGTTTCCTGTGCAGAAGTTGCGCTTTTTCTTTTTTGGCCCCGCGTTGGATACTGGTAGTCGGGGTACACGAACCCAATTGCGTCAAACACTCGGTTCAGTCTTTTCTTTTTCCGGCCTCCGAAGGCTGCTGACAATGCAGTATCTTCGGCCTTTGAATAAACCCCAAGTAGTTCATCACTTACATTTTCAATGCTTTTTAGCCAGTCATCATCTGGCTCTACGAATTTGTCTCCGAATTTGAAAGTATACTTCAGCCTGATAAGTCCACCTTCGTCAGCCTCCTTTATAGTCTCTTGTGGCATTTCCCATTTTTCCGCGAGCGGCCATACTCTGAAGGCAATATGCTCTTGGACTAAATCTCTCGTTCCAATAAAAGAACAAATAACTCTGAAGGCTCTCTGGCATTCTTCGGCAGCTTCATTCATTTCAACCTTCGGCCTCCGCAGGCCGAAGCTTTGCCAAATAGGGTGCATAATTATACCTTTAATATCTTCCCGTGTTTTCAGGTCATTCTTCACATAAAACCATTCTGTTATCCAGTCGTCGGGCCATCTCTTCCGAAAGGTTGGCACGGGACAGCTTGACCCAGACCGAGAAACGAAACTGTAGCAGCCAAAATTATTGTGATACTGTTCCTTACCCCAGGGTTTTGTCTCGTATGATAATTCGTGTATGTTGCAGAAACTTTTCGCATCAGGTTCCAGACCTTGGCTTCTCACGGCCCACACGAAGATATTCAGCCTTATGATTGCTTCGGGGGTAAGTTGGTGAAGATAGACTTCAAATATTTTCAGCACCTCTACGACAAAGTTGCTCAGGGGAAATCGTAGTCCAGCTTTCAAAAAGCTTCGGTACACTACGACTTCATTTTCTTCAGGGTTCGGACAAGTCTTTTCTCCTTCGTCGGCCCTCACAACGGACAAGTCCCGGAAATATCTTCCCCTCATGTTGACAAGATGATTTTCTTTGATACTTGATTTGCCGAAAACCGCATGGCTTGGTCGCCAAGGGCGATCTTCGGAGTCTTCACCACCACTATCCACATCATAACTGTCGCTGTCATCAGTATCTTCAGACAAACCTTCTAAAATCTCTTTGGTGATTTTTTCTGTATTGGTCTTCGACATTGCTATAAGAAACCCCAGGTTTTTCTCTTCAGAGAGACTCAGCTTCATCTCGGCAGCAGCCTTCTTATCTTCAGACATCTTTGGAAACACTAAAAAACTGTTTTCAACGCCGAAGCTTAAAAACTTAAAGAGCTAAGCAAGTCTTGGTGCGCAAGAGCTAAAAATTGAGTGAGCAAGAGCAGATGGCAAGAGAGCGTACCAAATGAGCTCGCGGTATGCTCTTATTTATACACCCAGTGCGTTGAAAATTGGAAGACCCCGCTTGTCAGTGAATGTTGCTATTCTAGCAAAGGGAAGGTGTTTTTTCGGACCTTCGGCTTAAGGCCTTCGTCCATGTCGCAATCTAAATTTATTATTCTAACAAATTAATATTGCGAGGGGCTACTGTTGGGGGCCTTCGGCTTCCGAAGGTCCTCAAAAACAAGATTTAACAGTGTTTCTGGAGTATAATGTGTGAACAGGTATCTTCGGACTCGAGTCGATATCACAGTAGGAGAAGCCCAAATAATACGAAGGTTGATACAGCGCCGAAGATGTGAGCAGGAAAGCTTCGGCGTGGTAGCAGAAAAGGAAACCGACTTAAAGATGAAAAGGCTATTCAGACCTCGGTGGATTACTATAGAATTACTACCAAATGTAAAGGGTATGGATGTAATTTTATATGGGCTGTGTCCCGTGCCTATAAATAGGTGAACAGTACCCCCGTACTGCTCACGCTGACTTGGCATTTGCTTTTGCGTCACTCTTGTACTTTCACCTTCTTTCAAGCCGAAGGTACATTTGTAATTTGATATTATTTCTACTTTTCTATAATAATAATACAGAAATGAGTTGATAATAATACATAATGGTTTATGCTATCTTTTGTGTCTCATATGATTCCTTCTTCATTATTATATGTTAAATTTATGAAGGTATGTCCTTCATAACCTTCGTCCGAAAATCATTATGTCCTAAGGGAAATAATGCTTCGAAGGACGAAGGACTTTAACGTTTAACATTTCTTGTGTTGCCTTGTTCTTAATTCATAGCATTTGAGAACAAGTCCCCAACACATATCTCAGAAATTAGCATCCATTTTTCACTACTGCAGTGCTACCCTTTGAAAGGGAAATGTGCCCTTGGGCCATTTCTAAGTATTTTGGTGATTTAGTGTCCAACACAAGTGCCTAAGTGTAAAATGGTGGACAAAGTACAAATCAAGGATAAAGGTATGTTTCTCAGACTTAGTACATTGTTTTAGAGACTAATGTATTGTGTCTAAGTGCTGGAAACAGGAAAAATCAAATTGGAATTGTCTTGGCTCGAGCAGCCAAGACTCTGCTCAGTCTAGGAGCACCGGACTGTCCGGTGGTGCACCGGACAGTGTCCGGTGCGCCAGGCTGGCTCGAGCAAACTGGCCGCTCTCGGGAATTCACCGGCGATGTACGACTATAATTCACCGGACTGTCCGGTGTGCACCGGACTGTCCGGTGAGCCAACGGTCGTCCGCGTGATCTGCGCGGGACACGTGGCTGAGCCAACGGCTAGAAGGAGGCACCGGACTGTCCGGTGTGCACCGGACATGTCCGGTGCGCCAATGGCTCTCTGGCTGCCAACGGTCGGCTTCGCCGTAGAAGGAAAGAAATCGGGCACCGGACACTGTCCGGTGTGCACCGGACTGTCCGGTGCGCCAGACGACAGAAGGCAAGAATTGCCTTCCCAGATTGCTCTCAATGGCTCCTAGCTGCCTTGGGGCTATAAAAGGGACCCCTAGGCACATGGAGGAGAACACCAAGCATTCCTAAGCATTCTTGATCACTCACACTTCATTCTTGCGCACTTGTTCGACATTCTAGTGATTTGAGCTCTGTTCTAGTGTGCTAGTCTCTTGAGCTCAAGTCTGGGTCTTGTGTGTGCGTATTTGCTGTGATCTTTGTGTCTTGTGTGAGTTGCTAATCCCTCCCTTGCTCCGTGCTTCTTTGTGAACTTCAAGTGTAAGGGCGAGAGGCTCCAAGTTGTGGAGATTCCTCGCAAACGGGATTAAGAAAAGCAAAGAAAACACTGTGGTATTCAAGTGGGTCTTTGGACTGCTTGAAAGGGGTTGATTGCAACCCTCGTCCGTTGGGACGCCACAACGTGGAATAGGCAAGCGTTGGTCTTGGCCGAACCACGGGATAACCACTGTGCCCTCTCTGTGATTGATATCTTTGTGGTTATTGTGTTTTGTTGAGACTCCTCTCTAGCCACTTGGCGATTATTGTGCTAACACTTAACCAAGTTTTGTGGCTTAAGTTTTAAGTTTTCCAGGATCACCTATTCACCCCCCCCCCCCCTCTAGGTGCTCTCAATTGGTATCGGAGTCGTTCTCTTCAAGAAGGGACTAATCACCCGAAGAGATGGATCCTAAGGGAAAGGGGATGGTGGTTAACAACAACGAGAAGGAGTCTATCTTCAATGAGCCGAAAGATGACAAGCCTACGGACTCGGGCTCGAGCCACAAAAGAAGAGACGGGAAGAAGAAGAAGACAAGGCGCATCAAGGAGATCGTCTACTACGACAGCGACGAATCTTCCTCTTCCCAAAAGGACGACGACGACTACGAGAAAAAGAAAACGGTCAATTCGAACTTTTCTTTTGATTACTCTCGTATTCCTCAAAGTACAAATGCTCATTTATTATCTATTCCACTTGGTAAACCTCCTCATTTTGATGGAGAGGACTACGGATTTTGGAGTCACAAAATGCGTAGTCACTTGTTCTCTCTCCATCCTAGTATATGGGAGATTGTAGAGAGTGGAATGCACTTTGATAGTACGGATAGTCCCATGTTCATTAATGAGCAAATTCATAAAAATACACAAGCTACTACTGTTCTTCTAGCTTCATTGTGCAGGGATGAATACCACAAAGTGAGCGGCTTAGATAACGCCAAGCAAATTTGGGACACCCTCAAGATCTCTCATGAGGGGAATGACGTCACAATGCTCACCAAGATGGAGTTGGTGGAGGGCGAACTCGGGAGATTCGCTATGATAAGGGGAGAAGAGCCAACCCAAACGTACAACCGGCTCAAGACCCTTGTCAACAAGATAAGAATCTATGGAAGCACGCGATGGACGGACCACGACGTCGTCCGCCTAATGCTAAGGTCTTTTACTATCCTTGATCCTCATCTTGTAAACAATATTCGTGAGAATCCTAGGTACACCAAGATGACGCCCGAGGAGATACTTGGAAAGTTCATGAGCGGGCGAATGATGATCAAGGAAGCAAGATACGTGGACGACACATTGAATGGTCCAATCAATGAGCCTCAACCTCTTGCTCTCAAGGCAACAAGAAGCAAGGAGACGCTACCTAGCAAGGTGGCACAAATTGAGGCGGCCGGACTTAATGATGAAAAGATGGCTCTCATCATCAAGAGATTCAAGACGGCGCTAAAAGGTCGCAAGGGGCAGCCAAGCAAGACCAAGACAAAGGGGAAACGCTCATGCTTCAAATGTGGTAAGGTTGGTCATTTTATTGCTAACTGTCCCGACAATGATAGTGATCAGGATCAAGGGAACAAGAGGGAGAAGAAGAAGAACTATAAGAAGGCAAAGGGCGAGGCGCATCTAGGCAAGGAATGGAATTCGGATTGCTCCTCTTCCGACTCCGACAATGAAGGACTCACCGCCACCGCCTTCAACAAGTCATCCCTCTTCCCCAACGAGCGTCACACATGCCTTATGGCAAGGGAGAAGAAGGTATGTACTCGAAACTCTACTTATGCTTCTTCAAGTGAGGACGAATCTAGTGATGAGGATGAAATAGATTATTCATGTTTATTTAAGGGCCTAGATAGAACCAAGGTAGATAAAATTAATGAATTGATTGATGCCTTGAATGATAAGAATAGGCTTTTAGAAAAGCAAGAGGATTTGTTGTATGAAGAACATGACAAATTTGTAGAAGCACAAAAATCTCATGCTCTAGAAGTTAAAAGAAATGAAATGCTTTCTTGTGAATTATCTTCTTGCCATGAGACAATTTCTAACTTAAGGAGCATTAATGATGATTTGAACGCTAAGTTAGAAATAGCTAGTAAATCAACATCTTGTGTAGAAATTGTTGCAACTTGTAATATGTGTAAAGATTTTGACATTGATGCTTGTAGTGAACACCTAGTTTCAATTTCCAAACTTAATGATGAATTGGCTAGTCTTAATGCTCAACTTAAGACTAGCAAGAGCGAATTTGATAAGCTAAAATTTGCGAGGGATGCCTACACGATTGGTAGACACCCCTCAATTAAGGATGGACTTGGCTTCAAGAGGGAAGCCAAGAACTTAACAAGCCATAAGGTTCCCATCCCCGCCAAGGAGAAAGGGAAGGCTCCTATGGCAAGTAGTACTAAAAAGAACCATGCTTTTATGTATCATAATAGGAGACATGCTAGAAATGACTATAGAAGTTATGATTCACATGCTTATGATTCACATGCTATGTTTGCTTCTAGTTCTTCTTGTTGGAACCTGCCCTCAACAGCAAGGAGGCCAACAAGGGTGAACAGTGGTGACAACAGGGTTACGTGCTCGGGGGCAATAGCTCTGTTAATCTCGCCTCTCACGGGCACTGTGCGGGGGTATTTATAGGTATCTGAGTGCCCAACGCCTTGTGTTAAGGACGCATGTGCCCTCATACACCTAGTTTATCCCCAGAATATTCCCATAAAGCAGGGTTACAAGCTGTAATTACAAGTATGCTTTTACAAGTTAGGCCCGTAATACAGAGGCGGCCACGCGGGGCCCGTTACAATGGGCCAGATCTCACGTGGGCCTTAGGACTGAACGAGGCCGCGCCGCGGGAAGACGTCGCCGCAGGCCTTTGTCAAAGTGCCGAATGGAGCGAAGGGTGTCCCTGCCCGCTTTGTCTCTGTCAGACCATCCACTGTCGGCGGAGGCCTCGAGCGAAGGGTGGCGTCTTTGCCTTCGCCCCAACACTTCTTATATGCATGATAGAGATATGTCTAGGAGATATGTTCATCATGTGCCTAGAAAGAATATTGTTCATGTTTCTAGGAAAGTTATGGATGGTCCTTCTACAATATATCATGCTTTAAATGCTTCCTTTGCTATTTGTAGAAAGGATAGGAAGATAGTTGCTAGGAAATTAGGGGCAAAATGCAAGGGTAATAAAACTTGCATTTGGGTCCCTAAGACAATTATGACTAACCTCGTAGGACCCAACAAGAGTTGGGTACCTAAGTCCCAAGCCTAAATTTGCCTTGCAGGTTTATGCAACCGGGGGTTCAAGCTGGATTATCAACAGCGGATGCACAAACCATATGACGGGGGAGAAGAAGATGTTCACCTCCTACGTCAAGAATAAGGATTCCCAAGATTCAATCATATTTGGTGATGGGAACCAAGGCAAGGTGAAAGGCTTAGGCAAGATTGCAATTTCAAATGAGCACTCTATCTCTAATGTGTTTTTAGTTGAGTGTCTTGGATATAATTTGCTATCTGTTAGTCAATTATGTAATATGGGTTATAATTGTCTATTTACAAATATAGATGTGTCTGTCTTTAGAATAAGTGATGGTTCACTAGCTTTTAAGGGTGTATTAGACGACAAACTTTATTTAGTTGATTTTGCAAAAGAGGAGGCCGGTCTAGATGCATGCTTAATTGCTAAGACTAGCATGGGCTGGCTATGGCATCGCCGCTTAGCACATGTGGTGATGAAGAACTTACACAAACTTCTAAAGGGAGAACACGTGATAGGTCTAACCAATGTTACTTTCGAAAAAGATAGACCTTGTGCAGCTTGTCAAGCAGGTAAACAAGTGGGAGGAGCGCATCACAGCAAGAATGTGATGACCACATCAAGACCCCTGGAGCTGCTACATATGGACCTCTTCGGACCTGTCGCCTATCTAAGCATAGGAGGAAGTAAGTATGGTCTAGTTATTGTTGATGACTTTTCCCGCTTCACTTGGGTGTTCTTTTTGCAGGATAAGTCTGAAACCCAAGGGACCCTCAAGCGCTTCCTAAGGAGAGCTCAAAATGAGTTTGAGATCAAGGTGAAGAAGATAAGGAGCGACAACGGGTCCGAGTTCAAGAACCTTCAAGTGGAGGAGTTCCTTGAGGAGGAAGGGATCAAGCACGAGTTCTCCGCTCCCTACACACCACAACAAAATGGTGTGGTAGAGAGGAAGAACAGGACGCTCATCGATATGGCGAGGACGATGCTTGGAGAGTTCAAGACCCCCGAGTGCTTTTGGTCGGAAGCCGTGAACACGGCTTGCCACGCCATCAACAGGGTCTACCTTCATCGCCTCCTCAAGAAGACGTCGTATGAGCTGCTAACCGGTAACAAACCCAATGTATCGTACTTTCGTGTATTTGGGAGTAAATGCTACATTCTAGTGAAGAAGGGTAGGAATTCCAAATTTGCTCCCAAAGCCGTAGAAGGGTTTTTGTTAGGTTATGACTCAAATACAAAGGCGTATAGAGTCTTCAACAAATCATCGGGTTTGGTTGAAGTCTCTAGCGACGTTGTATTTGATGAGACTAATGGCTCTCCAAGAGAGCAAGTTGTTGATCTTGGTGATGTAGATGAAGAAGACGTTCCAACGGCCGCAATACGCACCATGGCGATTGGAGAGGTGCGGCCACAGGAACAAAATGAGCGAGATCAACCTTCATCCTCAACTATGGTGCATCCCCCAACTCAAGACGATGAACAGGTTCATCAACAGGAGGCGTGTGATCAAGGGGGAGCACAAGATGATCATGTGATGGAGGAAGAAGCGCAACCGGCACCTTCAACCCAAGTTCGAGCGATGATTCAAAGGGATCATCCCGTCGACCAAATTCTGGGTGATATTAGCAAGGGAGTAACTACTCGATCTCGATTAGTTAATTTTTGTGAGCATTACTCCTTTGTCTCTTCTATTGAGCCTTTCAGGGTAGAAGAGGCCTTGCTAGATCCGGACTGGGTGTTGGCCATGCAAGAGGAGCTCAACAACTTCAAGAGGAATGAAGTTTGGACGCTGGTGCCTCGTCCTAAGCAAAATGTTGTGGGAACCAAGTGGGTGTTCCGCAACAAACAAGACGAGCACGGAGTGGTGACAAGGAACAAGGCTCGACTTGTGGCAAAAGGTTATGCCCAAGTCGCAGGTTTGGACTTTGAGGAGACTTTTGCTCCTGTGGCTAGGCTAGAGTCCATTCGTATTTTGCTAGCATATGCCGCTCACCATTCTTTCAGGTTGTTCCAAATGGATGTGAAGAGCGCTTTCCTCAACGGGCCAATCAAGGAGGAGGTGTACATGGAGCAACCCCCTGGCTTCGAGGATGAACGGTACCCCGACCACGTGTGTAAGCTCTCTAAGGCGCTCTATGGACTTAAGCAAGCCCCAATAGCATGGTATGAATGCCTTAGAGATTTCTTAATTGCTAATGCTTTCAAGGTTGGGAAAGTCGATCCAACTCTTTTCACTAAGACATGTGATGGTGATTTGTTTGTGTGCCAAATTTATGTCGATGACATAATATTTGGTTCTACTAACCAAAAGTCTTGTGAAGAGTTTAGCAGGGTGATGACGCAGAAATTCGAGATGTCGATGATGGGCGAGTTGAACTACTTCCTTGGGTTCCAAGTGAAGCAACTCAAGGACGACACCTTCATCTCCCAAACGAAGTACACGCAAGACTTGCTAAAGCGGTTTGGGATGAAGGACGCCAAACCCGCAAAGACTCCGATGGGGACCGACGGACACACCGACCTCAACAAAGGAGGTAAGTCCGTTGATCAAAAGGCATACCGATCAATGATAGGGTCTTTACTTTATTTATGTGCTGGTAGACCGGATATTATGCTTAGCGTATGCATGTGTGCTAGATTTCAATCTGATCCTAAGGAGTGTCACTTAGTGGCGGTGAAGCGAATTCTTAGATATTTAGTTGCTACGCCTTGCTTCGGGATCTGGTATCCAAAGGGGTCTACCTTTGACTTAATTGGATATTCAGATTCCGACTATGCTGGATGTAAGGTCGATAGGAAGAGTACATCGGGGACGTGCCAATTCTTAGGACGGTCCCTGGTGTCATGGAACTCTAAGAAACAAACTTCCGTTGCCCTATCCACCGCTGAGGCCGAGTATGTTGCCGCAGGACAGTGTTGCGCGCAACTACTTTGGATGAGGCAAACCCTCAGGGACTTTGGCTACAATCTGAGCAAAGTCCCACTCCTATGTGATAATGAGAGTGCTATCCGCATAGCGGAAAATCCTGTTGAACACAGCCGCACAAAGCACATTGAAATCCGGCATCAGTTTTTGAGAGATCACCAGCAAAAGGGGGATATCGAAGTGTTCCATGTTAGCTCCGAGAACCAGCTAGCCGATATCTTTACCAAGCCTCTAGATGAGCAGACCTTTTGCAGGTTGCGTAGTGAGCTAAATGTCTTAGATTCGCGGAACCTGGATTGATTTATAGCATACATGTGTTTATGCCCTTGATCATGTTCCTTATGCATTCGTTGCTTACTTATGGTGCTCAAGTTGTACAAACACTCCCCGGACCTCACAAGTCCTTTTTGCAAGTGATGCACATATTTAGGGGGAGCTGTGCTACAACTTGACCCTTTGAGACTAACCATGTGCTTGAGTTTGCTTGTTTTAGTCTCAAAGGAGGTTTGAAAGGGAAAAGGTGGACTTGGACCATGAAAGACTTCCACTGCACTCCGATGAGAGGGTAACTTATTCCAAGTTCATCTCATGTACTCTTATTGCCTTTGTATTCTTATTGAAGATTTTGGTGAGGCAATGGGGTTCTGGGGCCAAGATTAATCCCGTTTTGGTGCTTGATGCCAAAGGGGGATAAAATAAAGGCCAAAGCGATAAATGGATCAGCTACCACTTGAGAGATTTTGAAAATAGTAGAATAGAGCTTTTGGTTTGTCAAAACTCTGTTATTGTCTCTCTTGTCAAAAGTTGGCTTCTTGTGGGGAGAAGTGTTGATTATGGGAAAAAAGGGAGTTTTTGAAATCTTGAATCAATTTCTCTTGGAATGACTCTCTTTATGTCTTAACATGTGTGTTTGACTTAGAGATAGAATATTGAGGTTGATTTGCAAAAACAAACCAAGTGGTGGCAAAGAGTGATCCATATATGTCAAATTTGAATAAAAACAATTTGAGTTCTTATTTGAATTGATTTTGTATTTGTTCTACTTGCTTTATATTGTGTTGGCATAAATCACCAAAAAGGGGGAGATTGAAAGGGAAATGTGCCCTTGGGCCATTTCTAAGTATTTTGGTGATTTAGTGTCCAACACAAGTGCCTAAGTGTAAAATGGTGGATAAAGTACAAATCAAGGATAAAGGTATGTTTCTCAGACTTAGTACATTGTTTTAGAGACTAATGTATTGTGTCTAAGTGCTGGAAACAGGAAAAATCAAATTGGAATTGTCTTGGCTCGAGCAGCCAAGACTCTGCTCAGTCTAGGAGCACCAGACTGTCCGGTGGTGCACCAGACAGTGTCCGGTGCGCCAGGCTGGCTCGAGCGAACTGGCCGCTCTCGGGAATTCACCGGCGACGTACGGCTATAATTCACCGGACTGTCCGGTGTGCACCGGACTGTCCGGTGAGCCAACGGTCGGCCGGGCCAACGGTCGGCCGCGCGATCTGCGCGGGACACGTGGCCGAGCCAACAGCTAGAAGGAGGCACCGGACTGTCCGTTGTGCACCGGACATGTCCAGTGCGCCAATGGCTCTCTGGCTGCCAACGGTCGGCTTCGCCGTAGAAGGAAAGAAATCGGGCATCGGACACTGTCCGGTGTGCACCGGACTGTCCGGTGCGCCAGACGACAGAAGGCAAGAATTGCCTTCCCAGATTGCTCTCAACGGCTCCTAGCTGCCTTGGGGCTATAAAAGGGACCCCTAGGCGCATGGAGGAGAACACCAAGCATTCCTAAGCATTCTTGATCACTCACACTTCATTCTTGCGCACTTGTTCGATTTTTTAGTGATTTGAGCTCCGTTCTAGTGTGCTAGTCTCTTGAGCTCAAGTCTGGGTCTTGTGTGTGCGTATTTGCTGTGATCTTTGTGTCTTGTGTGAGTTGCTAATCCCTCCCTTGCTCCGTGCTTCTTTGTGAACTTCAAGTGTAAGGGCGAGAGGCTCCAAGTTGTGGAGATTCCTCGCAAACGGGATTAAGAAAAGCAAAGAAAAACACTGTGGTATTCAAGTGGGTCTTTGGACCGCTTGAGAGGGGTTGATTGCAACCCTCGTCCGTTGGGACGCCACAACGTGGAATAGGCAAGCGTTGGTCTTAGCCGAACCACGGGATAACCACCGTGCCATCTCTGTGATTGATATCTTTGTGGTTATTGTGTTTTGTTGAGACTCCTCTCTAGCCACTTGGCGATTATTGTGCTAACACTTAACCAAGTTTTGTGGCTTAAGTTTTAAGTTTTCCAGGATCACCTATTCACCCCCCCCTCTAGGTGCTCTCACCCTTTCGACGATCCTAAGTACAACACCCAAGAAATTCGCGCACTTAAATTTAAAAGGAAGGCAAATAAATGTATTAAAAGACATGTAATTGCATCAGAACATATTAACATAATAAATTACCCAAAACTCGCGCAACCCAGGACCTCCAATATTATGTATCAAACTAACGGGCCACTACCCCATCAGTGGAACATCTAACAAACCCCCACCCAACAATTGCTGATTTCAACATCAAAATCAGGAATTCTACACCTTAAATTGTTTAAAGTCAATCAAATTATTTCTTTATATATCCTAGTTACAGTGGCCTTAGTAGTTTTATCACAATAAAAATCAATAAATAATTGATAAGATTTTTAAAGCACAAAAATTGCCTTGAAGCTCTAAAAAAGTGGTCTGTTAAATAACTCTGGTGGGTGCATTTAAGTTTGCACTAGATAAAGCGCTATGATTTAAAACCCTAGATTGAATTTGAGTCGTGTTTCTCAGTGGGTCTTTATCGGTTGAGTTTTTGGTGACCCCAAAAACAGCCCTCTAGAAGCTCATAAACATCTAGTTTTTTAGAGGCCCCTTATAAATAGTGGTTAGCTAGGTCCTTGAGGTCCCTCTTGGCATTGTAATTGATTCAACACTTGCTTATGTGAGTTATAAAGAATAATTCCTATTAAGAAAGTAGACTCCATAAGATATTAAGTTTGATTTTAGTGTTTGATGAACAATATAGCCAGTTGGACTAATGTTGTTTGCTAGCATACAATATATAGACTTGGTCATATACAAAAGTGGTGATATGAATGGTCAACACCTCAAGAAAGATAACAAGAGATCTGCTAGAGATCTAAAAGTGATGCTAGAAGCGCAATACACAACATAAAAGAAGCCTTAACAAAAAGACAAAGAACTAAAGAAGCCTTAACAAGAGAAGGATTATACTAAGTGTGCCCTTTGTTCATGGGTGGCGGCAATTGCAACATCAAACATGTTTAGTACAAAGTACTAAGAAGCATTGAACAACAAGGTGCTAGCCAATTGATGACAGTCTAACATAGGGGTATGTCAAGTCCCCGAGAAGGAGATAGGAGATCGAGATAACCCTCGACCGGCTCTACAAATCACTCGAGGGCTTAAAAGTTATACCCATTGGGTATGACTGTATGCCTCCTATAGAGGATTCAGGACGAGTATGGGCACTCTACTAGCCATTGCTTGACGCTCTGTCAAGGCCCTAGAATCCTAAACGTCAGGGAGCCCAGGGCAGACCTCTACACTGGCCACCGCCCAGGCCTGCACTTTGTGTTGACACTTTATGTGGCAAATAGGTAAAACCGCAAGTGCATGGTTGTCGATGTAGCTTTCACCTAGGAGTATTCTAAAGTATCGATTCCCATAGGAAACATTAGTGTTCTTACTAAGAATCAAGATCAATGTTAATGGATGAAGGAAAAGGATTACTATGATTGTTCCTTTGGGTTATATTTCGTTCAAGCATTGCAAAAGATAACTTGTGCAATTATAGCTTTAGGCCCTATGTTTTAAGAACTTTCTCAAACATGGGGTCGACTATAGAGTTTAGATGGGGCTGTCACCACCCACTAGCTACCACATATCAAGGGAACAAGCCACAAATTTAGGTAAATGATGGGCTAAGAACCATGCTTACACTATTAATTACTACTCTAAACTAGGTAGCAAAGGTAGACTCAAGTATTCAAAATAAATATGTAACCATCAACAATGGACTAAGAAATTACTTAGTTAAGTACCTTACCATACAAAATCATATATGTGGCTCACTAGGAGACCCACATCTGCCAGAGTACAAGCTAGAGAAGGTACCAACAAGCTTGGCACTCCTCTAGACTGTCTCCTCACTCTCTCCCTATTTTCTACACTAATATAGATGAAAAACTTTGCCTTGATATTTGCTTGTGTATCATCTTTAGAGACGGGCCCATGGATTCAAGTGAAATGAAGATGGTCCATTGGATCAAACTGCCTCAAAAGCAAGGGTGGGTGATGAAGGGAGGTGTGCTTCTTTGCATGCCTCCATGTTGAGAGGCGATGGAAGCTTTAGAGAGGTTGGTCGACCATGGGGAGGTCGTGTAACACCCTAGGTGTTAGCTAGAGTGTTAACCCAAACCCACATCAGTTAAGTTATTATCACATGTGAGTTTAGAGAGGCAAACACTACCAAAACCTTGGATAAGCTTTAAAATTAAGTTGTAAACTAGGTATATACCTATGCGTTGTAATGGGGGACACATATGTACGCATATGTCATCATTTAGTGACAAAAATTTCGATAAAATGTTAGGGAAAGATGAACACGGCCTCGCCCTATGGACGAGTGGTGAAGGGGGCGCCGGAGCTGGGGCACAACCTCGCCCATAGGTCGACACACCCCCTCGCACATTTAATAGTAGTAGGGATTACGGAGATAGACTAAATGACATGACAAATTTATTAAGCCTAATTAATCTATTAGTAAATATTTATTGTAGTATCATATAAGGGAGCCATGGCTTAAGCATCATATATTGTAGCATCGTGTAAAATAGGAGATTTGCACGGTTAATTACACTATTTATAGAGTGAAGTTTGAAATAGATGATGTGATAAGATAGCTGTTAATTACTATGATAAAATATTATTTAATTATAAAACTAATACATATATGAAGATTAAAAAAGAGACAAATTTATTAAACCTAATTAACCCTATATTTAGTACTCGTAAAGAAAACCACCTTCGTGCCTGAAGGAATCAAATAAAGAAAAAATTTAACGCGAACTAAATTTTAGTCAAAGAAACTTAATTATGTCGAATTTATTAAACATATTTTTACCGAACACTCCGTAGCTGAAGGAATAAAGAAAAAAAAGTGACACTCACACTCAGGAAGGCCAAAAGGAGGGCACGAAAAAAGAACAGAAGAGACGAATAGGTGTGCCACACATGTGTTGTGTGAGCTACCCAAAACCAAACTTTCCTACAACACTCGGACTCATCAGCACAAAAGCTTGATCCATCAGGTACAGGCGTATCATATCCAAAAAAAAAGATCAGGATCAGACATATTTGATACCAAGACCAATAACTATTGGTCATCTAAAAGTCTGGTTCTAGTAGATCATCATCATTAATAAAAGAACAGGTGAACTAATGGATAAACTAATTTCTAGTTAAAAAAGAACAGGAGAGCTAAAGACAATGTACGAGCTACTAATCCATACGTCCAAGCAGTGTCGGACTGAACGAACTTCAATAAGGCCATGTTCGGTTTTTACGGATTGGAGCCCCGAAATAGTTTCTAGCCGAATTACTTTTTTAATTTATATAAATTTTAATGAGCTGGAATGAATCCGAGTTCGTTTCTGAAGAAGCGAACAGACCCTAAACGAAACTAGTCAACAAACAATCAGTCCTAACAGCAATTAGTCCTAGTTCATGTAAAAATAGATCTTGGTCGGACTCGACACCCATCAAATATTGATGTACACAAACCCTCACACAGGTCTGTTAGGTTATTCTCACCAATGAGGGCCTACCTATTTTAAACCATCGTACTGTGTTTTTCAGCGGCCAATGTCAAACAGCACATGCCACTGGGGTTAGTTCTCTCTTTTTTAAACCATTGTTCATCACACACTTAGGGGCTTAGGGCTGGTTTGGTGGTCAGGGATCTCAAGACACTTAGGGCTGGTTTGGTGGTCAGGCATCCCAAGAGGATCCATAGGATAGGAATCCCCTTGTTATTAAAAATTGAATTGCAAGGGGATTTCTCCCCCATGGATCCTCTCGGGATCTCTGATCACCAAATCAGCTCTTAGTGTATGTAATGAGCTCTAAGTTTTACACTATAAAATTTAAATATCAGATTGATTAAAATCAAGCTCGAACTAAAATTAATTAAGGGTTCAAACAAATTAAAGTACTATACCTCAAATAATCCGAATACTCCTACAATAATTAGCTTCTTAGATGGTGGAGCGCAGACTGCGGGTCAATGCTATTCACTATCCTTGTTCTTGTCGTTGCCCGTCTTCTTTGTACGACTCTTCAGCCTACGTTGGTCGGCGCCGGTACGGTGTGAGGGCGACAACCTCTACGATGCCAGACTCGTGGATAGGGATGGCAATGGATACAGATATGGGTAAATAACCGTAGATAATTATCCATTGGATATGAGTATGGTGAAATTTGGTATCCATAGGTACGGTTATGGATATATATAAGGTATCCGCGGATAATTTTTCGCGGGTATGGATATCCAGTATCCATATCCGTTACCCAATGGATATCTGACATGTGGGCTATCCGGATTTAATATATTATCATAAATTCTCATTTTTTTCAATTTTTATCCATGACATGTTGTTTGGTGTTGAAATTATCATTTGGTGCTGCTAGAATGATAATGGTTTTTGAAATGTGATAAAATTGTTGTTTGATGTTGAATGCTAAAATTGTAGTGGGCGGGCGGGTAACGGGTATCCGCTGCATAACAGATACCCGACGGGTACAGGTATGGGTAGAGATCCATACCCACAGACGTTTATGGGTACGGATATGGGTTGAGTTTTGTTTCGCGGGTATGGATTCGTGAACTATATATCCGCGTACTACTCACCCGATTGTCATCCCTACTCGTGGATGGCTTCAACGTGTTGATGCTCATCGCACCGTGAGCCATGGAGACCGCTGCCAACGCGAGCGGCCATGTGAAAACGATTGAAGGTGAAACCCCTCTGCACAGTCTGGCTTTTCTGAGCTAGTTGTATAGGAGAGTTCACAAGACAGTGGTAGTGTTGCGTCAAGTGACGCACCATTGCAGGAGCCTCAGAACAATAACCAGGACCAGAAACAAGTCTAAGAAGATCTCAAAGGTGTAGACGATCTGTGATTCCTGATGACTATGAAGTTTACACAAGTGTAGACATAGAAAGCGATAAGAATTATATTAGTGAGGACATCGATGCAGAAAATGATCCCACTACATATGAAGAAGCTACGAGAAGCGAAAGTTCATCCAGATGGTTATCAACCATAGAAGATGAATTAGAATATATGAGAATCAACAAAGTTTGGAACTTATAGGTCATTCCCCGAGGGGCCAAAATGTAGCATCCCAAAAATTCAAATCCTGAAATTTTCTCAAACTCGCTCTAAATTCAAAATGAATTTCAAATTTCATTTCAAAATGATTGTTTGCGAGTTGATATCAACAAATAAAGTATAGTGGTCTATGTTCGCTCTAAAATCCTCCTCAAAATATCCTACAAATATTTCTCCAGTGATCCCCCTCAAATTGTTTACAGAAATACTGCCCAAATATTCCACCGATATATCTCCAGGTATTTTCCTCTTGAGAAATACCTTCAGAATCATTTTTCAAGTCCCTACAAATATTTTCTTCATAACTTTCTTCATGCTCATACGTATACGTATGCCTCCAGTGTCATACGGTGAGCTCTACAAGCTAATCTCACTTATACAAGACAAATACATGCTAATCTCCCACTAATCCTCTCATCCTCCCACTAATCATCTCATCCCTCCCCCTAATCCCCCCACCATGGCTATAAATAGAGGGGCAAGGGCCTCCTCTCATCCCACCCCAAGCCATTTCATGGCAACTCTCTTCCCCCCCCACACACACACACTCCATGTTCCACACAATCACACACTAGCACAAGGATCGTTCGATCGTTCATGGTTCGTTCGTCCGATCGTTCGATCGTTCGTCCGTTCGTTCATCCAAATAATCTTTTTCCTACCGTTATGCTGCCGAAATTCCGATCGTTCGTTCGTTCGATCATTCGATCGTTCATCGTTCGTTCATAGTTCCTATTCATCGTTCATCGTTCGTTCATAGTCCTTATTCATCGTTCTTCCAGATAATCTTTGTCCTGCCGTTATGCTGCCGAAATTCCGATCGTTCGTTCGTCCGATCACTCGATCGTTCGTCCGTTCGTTCATCCAAATAATCTTTGTCCTGCCGTTATGCTGCCGAAATTCCGATCGTTCGTTCGTTCGATCATTCGATCGTTCATCGTTCGTTCATAGTTCCTATTCATCATTCATCGTTCGTTCATGGTCCCTATTCATCGTTCTTCCAGATAATCTTTGTCCTGCCGTTATGCTGCCGAAATTCCGATCGTTCGTTCGTCTGATCATTCGATCGCTCGTCCGTTCGTTCATAGTTCATATTCATCGTTCGTTCATAGTTCCTATTCATCGTTCGTTCATACGACTATTCACCATCACTATTCACTGTTACTATTCATCATTACTATTCACTGCCACTATTCACCATCGTTACTATTCAGTGTTACTATTCATCATCGTTACTATTCATCATCGTTACTACTCGTCGATGATATCTAGTAACTTTTTCATCGTCACTATTCATCGTTACTATTCATCGATTAGCCGATCACCCCAAATTTCAACTACTCATACATCATGTTGTCCAGTCCACCTAAGACCAGCCAGACCCATATTCTAGTCATACGAACTCCGGTGACTGTGATTTTCCTTCCAGTAGGAAACTTCCTATCTGGTCACCCATCCCAGGTTTCTCCAAGTTGAGCACGCTTAACTTTGAGATTCCTTCGAACCAGGCTCCCAAACTCAGATTCCAATAATTCTCGTTTCTAAATTCTTATCAAACTATTCCCTATCCAACCATGTCATCCCTTAAGCATGGTCCATATTTCAGAAAACTCCCAAAATACTCTTGTCCCATATTCTGCCTATAACTCTCCTGTTCATACTAAGTCAGACGATTCATTCGTCACTATTCTCACCAACAGTGAACTTCACTGTGCTACACCACATACACCCAGCTATAAATACACCCAGCTACCCTCTCCCTCTCCACACACACTCAACACCCTCAGCCAAAGCAAACACCCCACCCACTCAGTTACTCTGCTCTGCCGGCTACACGCATAGTGTCGCTTCGCCTCTAGTCCACCCTCCTGGTAAGCACCTCCGCTCCACCACTAGTAGTATCTCAACACCACATGACACATATTCTACTCAAAACTCTACCCATCCATGTATCACTATTCTGACCACTATACTAAATATTTGATGATATACTTGCTTGTTTGTATGTTTGCTTGTTCATGTTGCATAGTTATCGGAGCGTTCGTGTCGTCTCGTGGAGGCCGGATCCGCAAGTCTACGCTAGGCGGTGGAGCTAGAAGCCAGTTCCGCGAGCTCCCCTTCCCCCTTCGCCGAATAAGCACGGCAAGCTCACTGGATCCCTTTGATGCATAAATTACCTATGTTTTTCAACCACAACCCTCAGCCTGTTATTTTATGCATGATATGATTTTAAGACAAGTTATTATGGCCACCCAGCCGCTTGCCGCAATCAATCCCTGATATATATGTTCCAAATGATTTGAGAACAGGTGTGAGTTTTTAAAAGAAAATGCTTTTCAAAATGTGTGTGATGAAGGGTTTTCACCCTTATCACCTTGTGAGTGGGATAATCAGGGACTCCATGGTTTAGGGGAGGGCCTAAGGTGTTGGCTCAGCTGGTTTAGGCGTGAGCAGAAGGATTGTCCCCTCATATAAGGATCAGTTTGTCATCTTCACTACTTGTACTCTTTAATAGTACAACCACTCGAGACTGTGTGGGCAGCCACTCAATCTGAACTCGTGCGGTCCGACCCCAGGGTTATGAAGGCTGGGGAGCACCGGGAGGATAAGGAGGGGGAAAGTTTTGTCCGGTTTGGACATGGTGGTGGCCTGACTCCTTCCGGATAACCGTTAAGGTTAGGACGTGCGGGGAAAGAAAGAGAGTCGGATTCGGGTCTCATTGGCCATGGGATCGCAGAGCCGAACTAGTGGGTAAAGTGTACACCTCTACGCAGAGTTCAAACCTATTCGAATAGTCTGTGTCCACAGGAATGGACGAGTCTGGTATGGTATGGCAATTAATGTTTTGTTTTCCAAAAACAAAAGAGATGGTTTTTTGAAAAGTGGTTTTTAAAAGGTTCGGCGGTTGAGCCGTGAGCTATGGTGGACGGGAAGTCTAGTAGCTGTTTTTAAAAATGAAAACCAGTGGGAACTGCTGAGATACCTGGATGGTTTAGTCCAGGGGATTTTGTTATAATACTGAAAAACTTACTGCTCCTTTTGGAGAGGACGCGCTTTGCAAAAATACAAAATGTTTTTCAAAACAACTCTGCATAAAATATTGTTGTTTCTGCAAAATATTCTGAGCTCCACATATTCCATGCATTATATCCGATTTCCCCATTCCGCGTGTGAAGGTGGGCTGCTGAGTACATTTGTACTCACCCTTGCTTATTTGTTGTTTTTCAGAAAAAGGAGATCGGGTAAGAGTTACGACTGTTCCCAACCTTGCCTGTGGGTGTTGGACCGCTGAATTGCTTCACTGCGTATATCGGGCTGCTTCAGCCCCACTCTGATGATATGTCCCAAGTTGTGGACCAACTCTTAAAGTTGATCGCCACCTTTATAGGTTTGTCTCGTTTAAGCAGATCTGGAATCATCTGATGTATAAATGTGTTTACTAGCCTCCTGGGACTAGTAATTGTATCACATTTGAGTCCCAGAGGATTGGGACGCTTCACAAAACAATAGGTTGTAAGTGGGTCTACAAGACCAAGCGTGACTCCAAAGGAAATGTAGAAAGATACAAGGCTAGACTTGTGTGGATCAAGGTGGAGCGACACCATTGAGTGGATGCTCTAACGAGGACTACTAGGGAGTACCTACTCTCCGATAGTTCATTAAAATGCTGAGGCAATCCTAATTCTTACTTTAATTTGAGCAATTGCATTAAGTTTTTACATTATTAAAATTTTCATGTTAGTATAGTACTCGTCGATTCGAGCTTAGGATACAAAACTTTTGATCGATGAATATTAATACTTTTAGGCATAAGAGGTGGGCTTGCTAATAGGATCTAATTTATGCAAGAAAATATAGAGAAGCTCAATTTACCGTCTCCTCTTAGGCTTCTGGATCCTTTTGCCTGCATGTCGTGCACCGCCTCGGTCGCGACATCTCTCCATGCTCTTGAATGCCACCTCGCCCTGCTCTTGTGCACAAACTCATGCTGCTACTCTGTCTCACGTGTCGCCTCGTGTTGCTCCCTACTAGTGCAAGGGTTAGACTATCTTCAACATCTTACATACCATATCTTCTATTTCAAACTTCATTATATAAACAGTACAATATAAAATGCAAAACAGTGAATAGTATTTTACGCGACTATAAATATATATCCAGTCTTAGAGTTGTGTTGTGCGTACTGAGCAAGAGCCAAGAGGAAACCAGGCCACGGGGGTGATTGTGTGCTCCACTGTTCCTGCTCCTGCTCCCGAATTTTTTGCATTTTGACCCTTTCTCGGGAAAAAAATCACGTTTGGACCCTAAAAAAATTTAATGTCATTTTTGGACCCTTTGCTCGGCGCCATAGGCTATGGCGCCGAGGTACGTGCTGCGCTGGCACAACCCGAATGCTGTGGCGCCGACGTGGTACCAAGCTCGGCGCCAAGATCTATGGCGCCGAGCTCGGTTATGTAAACATAAAACCTGTTTAGCTCAGTTGGTAGAGTGCAAGCCTCTTAACCTTGTGATCGTGGGTTTGAGTCCTGTTGTGGGCATTTTTTTAATATTTGGTCTTTGTCGCTGATTTGTTTTTTTATTGTCAAGATTTTTTGTTTATGTCGCTGATTTGTTCGTCCAGATTTATTTTTTATCCAGTTTTTTTTTGTTGGATAGCTTTGATACTACAAGGTCGTTAAACCGTGGCGCGTCGTTAAAATAAAATAAACCGTGGCACTACAGTGAGATGTTTTTATATATATTATTTATACTATTCATTAACTAACATTTGAGCTGCCAATTGATTTGATTCTCCCAGATCACAAAATCCCACACCGTATTTCCAGCATCACACGAAGCGTACATGCATGTTGCTACGTGCTGATACTTTGCAAACTAAATCAAGTACGCATGCAAGGGGCAGAGAAATCAACAAACGAATCGTCTGTACAAAAATGGCCAATAACAACAGCAGTAGTTTTCTTTCGAAAACATAACATGACACTTGCTTCCTGTACACACAGGTGCCCAAAGTCTTGGGCAGGACAAGTTATATTGTTTTATTTTATTTTAACGACGCACCACGGTTTAACGGCCTTGTAATACCAAAGATACCTAACAAAAAACTAGATGAGAAATAAATCTTGACGGACAAATTAGTGACATAAACGAAAAATCTGTACAACAAAAAAACAAATCCGTGAAACTGGATGAGAAATAAATCTAGACGGACAAAACAGCAACATAAACGAAAAATTTGGACAATAAAAAACAAAACAGTGACAAAGACGCACCAAGGTTTTATTTTATTTTAACGACGCACCACGGTTTAACGGTCTTGTAGTACCAAAGCTATCTAACAAAAAAACTGGATGAGAAATAAATCTGGACGGACAAATCAGTGACATAAACGAAAAATTTGTACAACAAAAAACAAACCAGTGAAACTGGATGAGAAATAAATCTAAACGGACAAATCAGCGACATAAACGAAAAATCTGGACAACAAAAAAACAAATCAGTGACAAAAGACAAAAAATATTGAACGCGCACCGTGGGGCTCAAACCCACGACCACAAGGTTAAGAGGCTTGCACTCTACCAACTGAGCTAAACAAGCTTTGTGTTTAAATAATTGAGTTCGGCGCCATAGATCTTGGCGCCGAGCTCGGTGCCACGTCGGCGCCACGGCGTTCGAATTGTGTCAGCGCAGCACGTACCTCGGCGCCATAGCCTATGGCGCCGAGCTGTGTTACCTCGGCGTCATAGGCTATGACGCCGAGCAAAGGGTCCAAAAATAAAATTAAAATTTTCTAAGATCCAAACGTGTTTTTTTGCAGACAAAAGGCCCAATGCCGAGACTAGCCATGAAGCGGGGACGGGGAGGGCCGGACGGGAGCTTGTGAGGCGGTCCAGGCGGAGAAGTAGCCCACAATTACAGACACGTTTTTTTTTCTTCTTTCGCTCCATCTGTTCTGCATTGAAAACGGAAGCCATGACCGACCACTGAACTTTGCAGAATCAAAAAATGAAGCCGAACCAAAGAACAGAAAAAAACAATATTTCGGTTCGGTTTCAGTTTAGTTTGGTTAGGTGGTCGTTTTGTTCTGGCTCCAACAAGGACCCCTAAAGCCTTCTCTACCCTAAATATAAAGAATCAAACGGTCATCTACCTCTACAATAACGTCCTTTAAATAGTTCTCTAAATTTAGATGACATTGCTTGATTCTCTATATATATAGTTTCTCTAAACGGTTCTCTATTCATTTGAATATTTTAAATAATCAATTTAGCAAAACTAAAATATGTACAATACATTTGAGAGTATAACAGATACATATGTGCAAAAAATAAAAAATAAAAAATGTCTCTAATATAGGTATTTGTGTATAGATGACGTGATTTAGAGGAAGTTGTTGGAAAGGAAGAAGATATAGAGGATGAAATCTTTTAGAGGAGACTGTAAAGGACGAATATAGAGGACGTTGCTGGAGACAACATTAGGAGTCAGAAAATTTTTCAGGAGGAGCTAATTTAAACTGATATAGTATATGAAACTCTCGTACTGTATACAAATATTGTATACGTTTTAATTTTTAGCAGAGGAGCTCCATGGACTTGGGAGCAGTAGGGAGGCTTGGAGCCTCGTCCGCCCCACCGCTAGCTCCGTCCCTAGTGCCCACCCTGATCTTTGAACTATCAATACCGTGCGTTTTTATTCTTTTTAGCTATGTGACTGAATGTTGCCCTATTAGCAGCCACAACACTTAATCTATTGGGGCATGCTGTTTCTAGATAAAAGAAGTGCCTCTAACCTCGATCTGGCCAAGCACACTAGCTGGTTTTTTTATTACAAATTTTTTGTTTATCTTGTTGCTGCCGCAAAGGGAAACAAATCATTACATAAAATTAGAAAACATATATAAAGATGCAAAGCCTATTATTAATCTTCTATCTGTTCTTTTCTTCGCGCGGATAACTCAATGGCTACGCTGTCCAATTTTAAAGATGTTGCACTTGCACAGATGATATCTCATATTTCCTGACGATGTAGGAGCACGCAAAACCATAGCCATTAAGTTCTCTAAAGATTACTTGCATAAAGATCTCTCATTTCTTGTTTTCCTATGCTAGCAATAAGTCCCTAGCATATGAGACATAGACCTTATTAGGGGCTCCAACAGAATAATAGCTATATGTGAAACAATTTTTCCAAGCACATGACAAAGGATACTTTGCTCAATTGTTCTGTTGCAATCAGAAACAACACTTTTGATTGAAATGCCAATTTCTTTGGACTAGGTTACTCTTAGTTAGACTCTCTCTCTCTCTCTCTCTCTCTCTCTCTCTCTCTCTCAAGGTACCCAAAAAAATAGAGGAGTTTCCATCTTCCAAATAAATCTATGAGAAAAGGGTATCCTGGTCCATTATGTATTGTTAGTATACAAACCAACAAAATCTGATGGTGTAGAAATAGTACACGGAATGTATATAGTGCATGCAGGGTCCATCTAGGCTTTGACCTCTGAATGTTAGTTGGAAAATGGACGGGTTCTTCTGTCCAAATTAAAGGGTTCTTTGAACATGGACATGTTCCAATAATGCATGCATAAACTGCTTTCGGGACCGGCCGTTGGCCGTTGGTCTGCGGAGTAAGCGGTTTGGAAAACGAAGAAAAGCAGCAAAAGCACCTGCATGCGTTCGGTTGCCCGGTCGCTGTTCTTGTGGGTAGTACACGTTCGCAATGCCTTGACAAGTCTGAATAAACTATGAAAAGACCTCTTGCAATTGACAGGATCCCTAGCTAGCTAGTCGCGCACTACTCGATCCATCTGCTTCCATTATTTTGTCTAACTGCCTTTTGTACACATTCCCTGTATTCGTTGTTTCAGTGAACGACGCACGGTATATCAAAAAATAGTGTGTATTTTCAGTCATATGATATGATCCGTCTTTTTTTTATTTGTCGGCGGTAGTGTACAAAACCAAAAGTATTCAAAATATTTGACGTAGCTAGTTCAAAGTGAAACAACAGTCAATTTTTTCGTTTTTAGAAATTTGTAGTAGGGCAGTTCATGATTACCTTAGTTTTGGCTAGCTGGTCAGAAACGTTTACAACCGGAGGGAGTATTATGTATGCAGTAACAAAGGCATGGACCGATCTACTTGCTGTTGATTGGTCTTCCTCAAGGACTAATAATTTGCGCTTTAGACTAAGGGCATGTACAATGATTTAGATACCACAACACGGTTCTTCAAGTATAAAACACAGCTAAGACATAGTTGAGTACAAAGAGTATATTTAAAATTTGAATCTTATTTAGGGCGTGTTTGGAATACTACGGTTTTAAGATATCATGACATAACCGTAGTATTTTTTACATCACTTTTAGCAATACGTGCTTGAAGACAAAGTATCTCAAATCATGGTATTCAGTATACATGTGCAATGTTAGTCATTGACAAAAACTTTGGGTTAGAGTGGAGTTTCAAAATACTCCAAAAGTATCATGGTATCTACAAAACCATGATATTCAAAACAGAGTTTTTTTTACAATGTATCCAAACACCTCTTGGCAAAAAAATACTATAGTATTTTTCAATACCATGGTTTTACCTCAAAACTCTATAAATATTTTGCTTCCAAACACCCCATAATGTTTTATAATCTATGTATTAATGCTCCAGCCAATAGAGAAAGAGGAGGAAAGCACAAGATATGTAAGACACGGTAGACAGGTACAATGTAAAAACAGCAGCAGCATTCCTTCCTAGAGGACAAGACAGGTATCCTGATCCATTAGGTATTGGTAGAAAACATCCTTTTGGGTAGACATTCTTAGGACGCAAACAACTACATGTGCAATATAAGTAATATACAAACTAAATAACAAATGCTTGCCAAGTTGGAAGTCTTCTAGCAGCCAGCTTTATTTGGTTAGAAAGGGACAAGACACAAGAGATGGCATGTGCAGGTTAGCCCACACAGCGTACCAAATATAAATATCCATGTCTAATGTTCTAGTGTTTTAATACAACTCCACCAACCGCATGGGCCAAACAACTCCATGTAACGACCTATGCTTTTGACACATTGACTATTTTTTTAGGGAAATTTGGATCCATACCATTAAAAGATCACCACTTTGGATCCATACCATTACTATCTCACTTACATGTGGGTCCACATGAGTCAATGACATGTGGGGTCTATGGTATATATCTAAAGTTTAGATCTTTTAATGGTATAGATCCAATTGTTCTATTTTTTTAACACATTCCAAAAGTTGAATTGTGAAACATTCCCCCCAAAGACCTTGGCACTGGTCTCCGGCGGGTACATCAAACGGAACCTTGTACTATTGGTGGAGGGTTCCGAATGGGAATCCCCAAATTTAAAGGATGCGTATGTTACAGTTTTAGACATATTCAGTACCAATTTAGATAAGCATGTATATGATACTAATTGTCATAATTTTAACAAAAACAAATTAAAGGATGAAAAGCAGTAGAAGCATTGGTGTAGTCACGAGTCACGACAATGCTGGTTTTGGAGGCTCGCTCTTCCAATTTCCATGCGCGTTGGAATCAGGACACGGAGAGCTGTTAATTAGCAACAGAAGCAGTAAAGTGTTTTTGCAAGAAGAATACTTATTCCGTTTCTTTTTATTTGTCGCCAAATAATTTAAATTTGTATTAACGGACGATATATATTAAGGAACGGAGGGAGTACAAATGATGCCATGGAGGAGCCTTTATCTAGCATCCCCGGGATCAACTGCATGAAAATACCGTGATACAAAAAATGAAGAGACGAATTAAATGAAAGAAACTCTCATAACTCCTACCATTGACATGCCACATATTACTCCCATTGTCACATAGTCGTAACTCCCAAAACTTCTATCATAAATCCCAGCATTATGAACGAAAAGAAAACTCTATATTAAATAAGGTTGTACATGTCATTATTAAATTCCGGTTTGAGTCTGTCTCTTGTATTGTTTTTAATTAGCCCCTAAAGACCCATCAAGAGACTTCATATTAAATAGGGTTATACATGTCATTATGTATGGAGAGTCGTGTACAACACGTTAGACTCAAACTTGCCTCACCATGCCATGCCATGCCACGACTTAGCGTCAGACTCAAATCCATAGTTATTGATACATCAGGTTTCGATGAAAATGGTTAGATTGAATATCCACCTAGAACAGGGGTTGCACTTATCAACTAAACAATGAACTGTACCTTTCTGTTATTGCTGCATTCCTTGGCCATGGACATGTGTCGATTGGCCAAGGTATCAAAATGTGTCATCCCTTTTCAGAGGCTTACGACACTCTTGGGCTATGATGTCCTTTTCGAGGTGTGTGATTGTTGGATACATGATTTCAATCTCTCTGAAGGCATTGAAAATCAAGGCAACACGAGTTAAGAACGTGGACCTTCGTCCTTGATTTAACACATCTTCGAACTGTTAGCTTGAAGGATGAATGTCTTTAAAAGGAGATGTGAATCAAACAATATAGAACGAAATGATAATGTACAATGGAGTGTGAAACTCATCTCATATGTCTTAGCATTTTTATTCCATCCTCCTTTGTATCAAATAAGTTTACAAGCGTAACTTCAGCTCCTTAACACAAGGTGGCACGGAGGTTCTTCGAAGGCTAAGCAACACGAAGTTGTGGCCCTCAAAAAGGTGATTTATGAAGAGCATTGTTCATCTATTTATAGGAAAGATGAATAGCTTCATGGAAAATTACAAACATACCCATAGAGTTTACACACATGTTTTACAAATGACACCGGGATATTGATGACTTTTCTCTTTATTTCTTGCTGCATAAGTCTTGAACTTAGTATATTTGCATCCAAAGTCTCACTCATGCCTATGCTAGCGGCTACGGCTCGCACCTTCGTCGTTCGCACACTTGGTCGAAGCTTCTCTTTATGTCGCTTCGGTTTTTCTTGGCAATGTCCCGGTCGAAGGTTAGCTTCGTTCACCGTTAGCCGTGTACCTGAAACATATTTGTTTATGTCGAAGTGAAAGTTTTATGAGGACCTTTGGTAGACTAGGCCCCCACACTAGCCCCTTGCAAAATGAGTTCGTTTCTTCATAACGAGCTTAGTTCAAAAAATAAAACCCCTTGCGAAATGAGTTTGTTTCTTCATTACGAGCTTAGTTCACAAAAAAAAATTGGGACGCCTTGTGCCTAAGGTCCAAAAACACCTTCCCGAAGCTCGTTAGGGAGAAGGTAGAACGATTCAATAAAAAAGTGCTGGAACTAGAAGTTCAACAGACATAGAGAAGCTGGAAGCGGCACTCGTGCGCACGAACTTTTTTCGTGACCCGCACCTCTTTGCGCCCGTTTTACAGTATAAAGGCGGGAGAGCAGGTGAGGGCGGACCACATTTACTACCCTCAACTCCCTGCTGCCAAAATTTTGTGGCTCCGAAGCTTCCCATTCATTGTTGCTTCGAACGCTAGTTTCGGCGAAATCATCTTCATAGATAATTTCCTCAAATGGCTAGGATTCGCTCTACCACAAAACTTATCACGCCTACCTCTTCGGAGGCGCGTCAAGGCTCCAAGCCAATCTTTGAAGCTATGCATGCTTCGTTGTCGTCAAAGCCTACCCAAGAGCTGCCCAAGGATAGGCCTTCGAAGCTAAGCTATATCGAGATTGGTCGTTCCACCTTGAGAGAAAAAGACCTGCAATCCATAAAGAGGCTTGGTTACTTTACCAAGGTCAATGTGCGCCTCCCTGGGGATGAAACAATCCTGAATCCAGGAAAGGACGAAGTTGTTGTGTACAAGAGCTTCTTTAAGGCAGGACTTCAGCTTCCCATGTACAATATGATTGTGAAGGTGTTGTAACATTATGAGGTATGCATGCATTAGCTGACCCCAAATGATATAGTTTGCCTTTGGTTTTTTATCTAGGTTGTACGAAGCTAGGGAGGTCGCACTGATGCTGATGCATTATGCAGAGTGCACCATTTGCATTATCAGATGAAGGCCAAGGGTCGGACCGGCCTACACAACATCTTCGGATGCTATAACTTCACATATCGCAATGACACAGTCGGTCCAGTTCTTGCATACTTAAAGGGAATTAGGCTTACACCTATTTCCTAATTGATTTTGGTGGTTGAATTGCCCAACACAAATAATTGGACTAACTAGTTTACTCAAAGTCTATAAGTTATACAGGTGCCAAAGGTTCATACTTAGCCAATAAAAAGACCAAGAAATGGGTTCAACAAAGAGAGCAAGAGATAACCGAAGGCAGCCCTGGTCTGGTGCACCGGACTGTCCGGTGTGCCACCGGACAGTGTCCGGTGCACCAGGGGACTTCACGCTGAACTCCTCACCTTCGGGAAAATCCAGAGGCGCTCCGCTATAATTCACCGGACTGTCCGGTGTACACCGGACAGTGTCTGGTGCCCCAGGGGAGAGCATCTCTGGAACTCGCCAGCTTCGGGAATTTGCTCCGCTATAATTCACCGAACATGTCCGGTGTACACCGGACTGTCCGGTGAGCCAGTGGAGCAACGGCTACTTCGCGCCAACGGTCACCTGCAGAAGCATTAAATGCGCGCCAGAGCGCGCAGAAGTCAGTCACGCGCGATGTGGCGCACCGGATACTCTACAGTACATGTCTGGTGCGCCACCGGACATCCAGGCGGGCCCAGAAGTCAGAGTTCCAACGGTCGGAACCCAACGGCCTGGTGACGTGGCTGGCGCACCGGACACTGTCTGGTGCACCATGCGACAGACAGCCTCCACCAAACGGCTAGTTTGGTGGTTGGGGTTATAAATACCCCCAACCACCCCACATTCAAGTCATCCAAGTTTTCAACCTTCCAACCACTTACAAGAGCTAGGCATTCAAAACAAGACACACCCAAGCGATCAAATCCTCTCCAAATTCCACAAAAGCTTTAGTGTTAAGTGAGAGAGATTTGTTGTGTTCTTTTGAGCTCTTGCGCTTGGATTGCTTTCTTCTTTCTCATTCTTTCTTGCGATCAATACTCAATTGTAACCAAGGCAAGAGACACCAATTGTGTGGTGGTCCTTGCGGGGAAGTTTTGTTCCCGGATGATTTGAGAAGAGAAAGCTCACTCGGTCCGAGGGACCGTTTGAGAGAGGGAAGGGGTTGAAAAAGACCCGGCCTTTGTGGCCTCCTTAACGGGGAGTAGGTTTGCAAGAACCGAACCTCGGTAAAACAAATCTTCGTGTCTCACTTCCTTATTTGCTTGCGATTTGTTTTGCACCCTCTCTCGCGGACTTGATTATATTTCTAACGCTAACTCGGCTTGTAGTTGTGATTAATTTTGTAAATTTCAGTTTCGCTCTATTCACCCCCCCTCTAGGCGACTTTCAATTGATATCAGAGCCCGGTGCTTCATTAGAGCCTAACCGCTCGAAATGATGTCGGGAGAACACGCCAAGAAGGAGATGGAGACCGGCGAAAAGCCCACTACAAGCCACGGGAAGGCTTCATCGGAAGAGTCCCGCAAAAAGGGAAAAGGGAAGGAGAAGAAAGCCTCCTCCCACAAGTCGCATCAGAGTGGCGACAAGAAGAAGAAGATGAGGAAGGTGGTGTACTACGAGACCGACACTTCATCACCTTCCACCTCCGGCTCCGACGCGTCCTCCGTAACTTCTAAGCGTCATGAGCGCAAGAAGTTTAGTAAGATCCCCTTACATTACCCTCGTACTTCTAGACATACTCCATTACTTTCTGTTCCATTAGGCAAACCGCCAACCTTTGACGGTGAAGATTATGCTAGGTGGAGTGATTTAATGAAATATCACCTAACCTCACTCCACAAAAGTATATGGAATGTTGTTGAGTTTGGAGCACAGGTACCTTCCGTAGAGGATGAGGATTATGATGAGGACGAGGTAGCCCAAATCGAGCACTTCAACTCCCAAGCCACAACCATACTCCTCGCCTCTCTAAGTAGGGAGGAGTACAACAAGGTGCAAGGATTAAAGAGCGCCAAGGAAGTTTGGGACGTGCTCAAGACCGCGCACGAGGGTGATGTACTCACCAAAATCACCAAGCGGGAAACGATCGAGGGGGAGCTCGGTCGCTTCCGTCTACGCCAAGGGGAGGAGCCACAAGACATGTACAACTGGCTCAAAACCTTGGTGAATCAAGTGCGCAACCTCGGGAGCAAGAAATGGGATGACCACGAGGTGGTTAAGGTTATTCTTAGATCACTCATTTTCCTTAACCCTACTCAAGTTCAATTAATTCGTGGTAATCCTAGATACACACTAATGACTCCCGAGGAAGTAATCGGGAATTTTGTGAGCTTTGAATTTATGATCAAAGGCTCAAGGAAGATCAACGAGCTTGACGACCCCTCCACGTCCGAAGCACAACCGGTCGCATTTAAGGCGACGGAGGAGAAGAAGGAGGAGTCTACACCGAGTAGAACACCCATCGACGCCTCCAAGCTCGACAACGAGGAAATGGCGCTCGTAATCAAGAGCTTCCGCCAAATCCTCAAGCAAAGGAGGGGGAAAGATTACAAGCCCCGCTCCAAGAAGGTTTGCTACAAGTGTGGTAAGCCCGGTCACTTTATAGCAAAATGTCCTATTTCTAGTGACAGGGGCGACGACAAGAAGGGGAGAAGAAAGGAGAAGAAGAGGTACTACAAGAGGAAGGGTGGCGATGCCCATGTTTGTCGCAAGTGGGACTCCGACGAAAGCTCTAGCGACTCCTCCGACGACGAGGACGCCGCCAACATCGCCGTCACCAAGGGACTCCTCTTCCCCAACGTCGGCCACAAGTGCCTCATGGCAAAGGACGGCAAAAAGAAGAAGGTTAAATCCAAATCCTCCACTAGATATGAGTCCTCTAGTGATGATAATGCTAGTGATGAGGAAGATAATTTGCGTACCCTTTTTGCCAACTTAAACATGCAACAAAAAGAGAAATTAAATGAATTAATTAGTGCCATCCATGAGAAGGATGACCTCTTGGACTCCCAAGAAGACTTCCTAATCAAGGAAAACAAAAAGCATGTTAAAGTTAAAAATGCTTATTCTCTAGAAGTTGAAAAATGTGAAAAATTATCTAGTGAACTAAGCACTTGCCATGAGACTATAGACAACCTTAGAAATGAGAATGCTAATTTGTTAGCTAAGGTTGATTCTATTGTTTGTAATGTTTCAATTCCCAATCTTAGAAATGATAATGATAATTTGCTTGCTAAGATTGAAGAATTGAACATTTCTCTTGCTAGCCTTAGAGATGAAAATGAAAAATTGCTTGCTAAGGCTAAAGATATTGATGTTTGCAATGCTACCATTTCCGACCTTAGAAGTAAAAAAGACATATTGCATGCTAAGGTTGTAGAATTAAAATCTTGCAAACCATCTACATCTACCGTTGAGCACACTACTATTTGCACTAGATGTAAAGATGTTAACATTGATGCTATTCATGATCACATGGCTTTAATTAAACAACAAAATGATCATATAGCTAAACTAGATGCTAAAATTGCCGAGCATGAACTTGAAAATGAAAAATTTAAATTTGCTCGTAGTATGCTTTATAGTGGGAGACGCCCTGGCATCAAGGATGGCATTGGCTTCCAAAAGGGGGACAATGTCAAACTTGATGCCCCTCCTAAGAAGTTGTCTAATTTTGTTAAGGGCAAGGCTCTCATGCCTCAGGATAACGAGGGTTACATTTTGTACCCTGCCGGTTATCCTGAGAGCAAAATTAGGAGAATTCATTCTAGGAAGTCTCACTCTAGCCCTAATCATGCTTTTATGTATAAGGGTGAGACATCTAGTTCTAGGCAACCAACCCATGCTAAGTTGCCTAAGAAGAAAACTCCTAGTGCATCAAATGATCATGACATTTCATTTAAAACTTTTGATGCTTCTTATGTGTTAACTAACAAATCCGGCAAGGTAGTTGCCAAATATGTTGGGGGCAAGCACAAGGGTCAAAGACTTGTGTTTGGGTACCCAAAGTTCTTGTATCTAATGCCAAAGGACCCAAAACCATTTGGGTACCTAAAGTCAAGAACTAAAAATGTTTTGTAGGTTTATGCATCCGGGGGCTCAAGTTGGATCATCGATAGCGGGTGCACAAACCACATGACAGGGGAGAAGAAGATGTTCTCCTCCTACGAGAAAAACCAAGATCCCCAACGAGCTATCACATTCGGGGATGGTAATCAAGGTTTGGTCAAAGGATTGGGTAAAATTGCTATATCACCTGACCATTCTATTTCCAATGTTTTTCTTGTAGATTCATTAGATTACAATTTGCTTTCTGTATCTCAATTATGCAAAATGGGCTACAACTGTTTATTCACTGATGTAGGTGTCACTATCTTTAGAAGAAGTGATGATTAAATAGCATTTAAGGGAGTGTTAGAAGGTCAGCTATACTTAGTGAATTTTGATAGAGCTGAACTCGACACTTGCTTAATTGCTAAGACTAACATGGGCTGGCTCTGGCATCGCCGACTAGCACATGTTGGGATGAAGAATCTTCATAAGCTTCTAAAGGGAGAACACATTTTTGGACTAACAAATGTTCATTTTGAGAAAGACAGGATTTGTAGCGCATGCCAAGCAGGAAAGCAAGTTGGTGCCCATCATCCACATAAGAATATCATGACGACTGACAGGCCACTGGAGCTCCTACACATGGATCTATTCGGCCCGATTGCTTACATAAGCATCGGCGGGAGTAAGTACTGTCTAGTTATTGTGTATGATTATTCTCGCTTCACTTGGGTATTCTTTTTGCAGGAAAAATCTCATACCCAAGAGACATTAAAGGGGTTCTTGAGACGGGCTCAAAACGAGTTCGGCTTAAGGATCAAGAAAATGAAGCGAGAATGGGACGGAGTTCAAGAACTCACAAATCGAAGGCTTCCTTGAGGAGGAGGGCATCAAACATGAGTTCTCTTCTCCCTACACGCCACAACAAAATGGTGTAGTAGAGAGGAAGAATAGAACTCTATTGGACATGGCAAGAACCATGCTTGATGAGTACAAGACATCGGATCGGTTTTGGACCGAGGCGGTCAACACCGCTTGCTACGCCATCAACCAGTTATATCTACACCGAATCCTCAAGAAGACATCATATGAACTCCTAACCGGTAAAAAGCCCAATATTTCATATTTTAGAGTCTTTGGTAGCAAATGCTTTATTCTTGTTAAAAGAGGTAGAAAATCTAAATTTGCTCCTAAGACTGTAGAAGGCTTTTTACTAGGATATGATTCAAACACAAGGACATATAGAGTCTTTAACAAGTCCTCTGGACAAGTTGAAGTTTCTTGTGACGTTGTGTTTGATGAGACTAACGGCTCTCAAGTAGAGCAAGTTGATCTTGATGAGATAGGTGATGAAGAGGCTCCGTGCATCGCGCTAAGGAACATGTCCATTGGGGATGTGTGTCCTAAGGAATCCGAAGAGCCTCCAATTGCACAAGATCAACCATTCTCCTCCACGCAAGCATCTCCACCGACTCAAAATGAGGATGAGGCTCAAATTGATGAAGGAGAAGATCAAGCAAATGAGCCACCTCAGATGACGACAATGATCAAGGGGGAGATACAAATGATCAAGACAAGGAGGATGACGATCCAAGGCCGCCACTCCCAAGAGTCCACCAAGCAATCCAACGAGATCACCCCGTCGACACCATCCTCGGCGACATTCATAAGGGGGTAACCACTAGATCTCGTGTTGCACATTTTTGTGAGCATTACTCGTTTGTTTCCTCTATTGAGCCACACAGGGTAGAGGAAGCACTACAAGATTCGGATTGGGTGGTGGCGATGCAAGAGGAGCTCAACAACTTCACTAGGAATGAGGTATGACATTTGGTTCCACGTCCTAATCAAAATGTTGTAGGAACCAAATGGGTCTTCCGCAACAAGCAAGACGAGCATGGTGTGGTGACAAGGAACAAAGCTCGACTTGTGGCCAAGTGATATTCCCAAGTCGAAGGTTTGGATTTCGGTGAAACCTATGCACCCGTAGCTAGGCTTGAGTCAATTCGCATATTATTGGCCTATGCTACTTATCATGGCTTCAAGCTTTATCAAATGGACGTGAAGAGTGCCTTCCTCAATGGACCAATCAAGGAAGAGGTCTATGTTGAGCAACCTCCCGGCTTTGAAGATAGTGAGTACCCTAATGATGTGTATAAACTCTCTAAGGCGCTTTATGGGCTCAAGCAAGCCCCAAGAGCATGGTATGAATGCCTTAGAGATTTCCTTTTAAATAATGGCTTCAAAGTCGGAAAGGCCGATCCTACTTTATTTACTAAAACTCTTGAAAATGACTTGTTTGTATGCCAAATTTATGTTGATGATATTATATTTGGGTCTACTAACGAGTCTACATGTGAAGAATTTAGTAGGATCATGACACGAAAATTCAAGATGTCTATGATGGGGGAGTTGAAGTATTTCTTAGGATTTCAAGTAAAGCAACTCCAAGAGGGCACCTTCCTAAGCCAAACGAAGTATACTCAAGACATTCTAAGCAAGTTTGGGATGAAGGATGCCAAACCCATCAAGACACCCATGGGAACCAATGGGCATCTCGACCTCGACGAAGGAGGTAAATCCGTCGATCAAAAGGTATACCGGTCAATGATAGGATCTTTACTCTACTTACGTGCATCTCGACCGGATATTATGCTTTCCATATGCATGTGTGCAAGATTCCAAGCCGACCCTAAGGAAGCTCACCTTACGGCCGTAAAACGAATCTTGAGATATTTAGTTTATACTCCTAAGTTTGGGCTTTGGTATCCTAGGGGATCCACTTTTGATTTGATTGGTTATTTGGATGCCGATTGGGCGGGGTGTAAAATCAATAGAAAGAGCACATCGGGGACTTGCCAGTTCTTGGGAAGATCCTTGGTGTCTTGGGCTTCAAAGAAGCAAAATTCCGTAGCTCTTTCTACCGCCGAAGCCGAGTATATTGCCGCAGGCCATTGTTGCGTGCAACTACTTTGGATGAGGCAAACCCTCAGGGACTACGGTTACAAATTAACCAAAGTTCCTCTTCTATGTAATAATGAGAGTGCAATCCGCATGGCGGATAATCCCGTTGAGCATAGCCGCACTAAGCACATAGCCATTCGGTATCATTTTCTAAGGGATCACCAACAAAAGGGAGATATCAAGATTTCTTATATTAACACTAAAGATCAATTAGCCGATATCTTTACCAAGCCTCTTGATGAACAAACTTTTAACAAACTTAGGCATGAGCTAAATATCCTTGATTCTAGGAATTTCTTTTGTTGATTTGCACACATAGTTCATTCATATACCTTTGATGATATCTCTTTTCATATGCTATGACTAATGTGTTTTCAAGTCTATTTCAAACCAAGTCATAGGTGTATTGAAAGGAAATTAGAGTCTTCGGCGAAGACAAAGGCTTCCACTCCGTAACTCATCCTTCGCCATCACTCCGAGCCACTCTCCATCTTTGGGGGAGAGAGCATGAGTCCAAAGCAAAAGGACTCCGTCTTTGGTATAATCTTCACTCATTTATTTATGACCAAAGGGGGAGAAAGTAATTCTAAGGGCACTAATGACTCTGTTTTTGGCGATTCATGCCAAAGGGGAGAGAGTATTAGCCCAAAGCAAAAGGACCGCACAACCACCTAATTTTAAAAAGAGTTTTTCAATTGGTATGATTTTTCAATTTGGTATCTCCTTGTGTTCAAAAAGGGGGAGAGAATAGTATTTTCAAAATCAATATCCTAAAACCCTCTTGAACACTAAGAGGAGGATTTCATTTAGGGGGAGTTTTGTTCAAGTCAAAGGAAAAGCATTTGAAACAGGGGGAGAAAATTTCAAATCTTAAAAATGCTTCGCAAAACCTTATTCATTTACCTTTGACTAGTTGCAAAAGAACTTTGAAAAAGGATTTACAAAAGAATTTGCAAAAACAAAACATGTGGTGCAAGCGTGGTCCAAAATATCAAAAATTGAAGAAACAATCCATGCGCATCTTATAAGTATTTATATTGGCTCAATTCCAAGCAACCTTTGCACTTACATTATGCAATCTAGTTCAACTATGCATTTCTATACTTGCTTTGGTTTGTGTTGGCATCAATCATCAAAAAGGGGGAGATTGAAAGGGAATTAGGCTTACACCTATTTCCTAATTGATTTTGGTGGTTGAATTGCCCAACACAAATAATTGGACTAACTAGTTTGCTCAAAGTCTATAAGTTATACAGGTGCCAAAGGTTCATACTTAGCCAATAAAAAGATCAAGAAATGGGTTCAACAAAGAGAGCAAGGGATAACCAAAGGCAGCCCTGGTCTGGCGCACCGGACTGTCCGGTGCACCACCGGACTTCACGCTGAACTCCTCACCTTCGGGAAAATTCAGAGGCGCTCCACTATAATTCACCGGACAGTGTCCGGTGCCCTAGGGGAGAGCGTCTCTGGAACTCGCCAGCTTCGGGAATTCGCTCCGCTATAATTCACCGGACATGTCTTGTGTACACCGGACTGTCCGGTGAGCCAGCGGAGCAACGACTACTTCGCGCCAACGGTCACCTGCAGAAGCATTAAATGCGCGCCAGAGCGTGCAGAAGTCAGTCACGCGCGATGTGGCGCACCGGACACTCTACAGTACATGTCCGGTGCGCCACCGGACATCCAGGCGGGCCCAGAAGTCAACTGTCCGGTGCACCATGCGACAGACAGCCTCCACCAAACGGCTAGTTTGGTGGTTGGGGTTATAAATACCCCCAACCACCCCACATTCAAGTCATCCAAGTTTTCAACCTTCCAACCACTTACAAGAGCTAGGCATTCAATACAAGACACACCCAAGCGATCAAATCCTCTCCAAATTCCACAAAAGCTTTAGTGTTAAGTGAGAGAGATTTGTTGTGTTCTTTTGAGCTCTTGCGCTTGGATTGCTTTCTTCTTTCTCATTCTTTCTTGCGATCAATACTCAATTGTAACCAAGGCAAGAGACACCAATTGTGTGGTGGTCCTTGCGGGGAAGTTTTGTTCCCGGTTGATTTAAGAAGAGAAAGCTCACTCGGTCCGAGGGACCGTTTGAGAGAGGGAAGGGGTTGAAAAAGACCCGACCTTTGTGGCCTCCTTAACGGGGAGTAGGTTTGCAAGAACCGAACCTCGGTAAAACAAATCTTCGTGTCTCACTTCCTTATTCGCTTGCGATTTGTTTTGCACCCTCTCTCGCGGACTTGATTATATTTCTAACGCTAACCCGGCTTGTAGTTGTGATTAATTTTGTAAATTTCAGTTTCGCCCTATTCACCCCCCTCTAGGTGACTTTCACATACGAACCAAATGGCATGGGGACTGGACGAAGGAATGGTTTTATGTTGAAGTTTATTATGATCAATGTGAAGACTTGGAGGGTATGCCAATGATCCTTTTAAAGATTGTAACAAGGGCAACTTAGATTTATCTGAAGGCATGACAAGACTAGAATTACTCAAATTATTTTTTGTATCATCCATAGAAACAAATTGTTCTCTTATAAGTGCTTTCACATCAGTTCAAGTTTGTGGTTTCTCATAGTCATGCAAATTATTCCACCAAATTAACGCACGATTCGTTAAAGTACTAGCCTTAATTTTAATTTTTCGCCTATCACATATATGACCTCGTGCAAAAATCTTATCCATTTATACTTCCCATTCAGTATATTCATTTGCAATATTTGCATCAAAAGAAGATAAAGATGGATATATAGAACATGAGGGAGGCGAATCAACATCAATGGTGTGGCTCCCGAAAGCTATAGTCAATGTGTGCATCATCTCCTTCAATTCCAGATGGGAGACACACTCACCATCACCATCAGTAGGCTTAGGGTCCTTATCCTTGTCTATTTGGGTCTTTGGTCATATCATTGTTAGTACAAAATAGAAACAAAGGCAACAAACAAACAATATAACCATATAACTACTCTCAGGGTTGGTGGTGGAACACAAGTGATGAAGCATCTTACCCCGCTCTTACAAGGTTCTTACCAGCAATGCAGATGCAAATAATGTCCGATGCGACAACACATAGAGCGTTGGGTATGAATGCAATGGAGTACCTGTTCTGCTCGAAAGAAAGGTGGAGCTTTATAAAGGCTCACTAAATATATATATCTGTGGCACACAAGTCAGTAACAGATAACAATGCTGAATAAGTGTCCAAAGTACTTGTCCTAGCCGCTGGTCTAGACAATTTATTAGCACAGTTGAAGAAAGACACAAAGGAGGTAACAAGGATCTAGGTACAACAAGGGAACAAGTTAGAATGAAAAACAATCACATATGTGCATATATTCAATGGTGTTCCTGCTTATGCGCACTCTTTTTCTCTTTTTTTCTCTAATTTTTCTTTTTTCTTTGTTTTGTGCGTTTTTTTTGCGCTTACCTTTTTATATTATATTTTCTGCAAAAACAAGATATAACACAAGAGTATCAAAAAAAATTCTTATATGTCTGTCACAAATTTTATGCTCTAACTTCAATAGACTGTTTTACAAACTTAGAGACCTCAAACGCAAAAACTCACACCACGAAAGTTGCAGGTCTTCTTTTTCTTTCTTTTAGATATATGGATCACCTATTTTGGATAAATGAATTGGGAGATATTGATCCCGAAATACAGACTAGTCCGAAATTTTAGGATCACAAACAGATATTTACTTCCAATACAGATAACTTCTTGATACTGACATTTTCTGAAAATATCATAAATAAGAAAATTGTAGATAATTTGGATAATTTTCTAAGCTTTCTAGAAAGTACAAGAACACTAAATTCTGAGTCTATTTGCGAGATTTATACTCAAAATACAAACTGGACAGAAATTAATCTGATAAAGACGAGATAATGAGATGAAAAACAATGGGATCTGTTTTAGAGATTGAATTTGTGGGATGGTAGTAGACGAAAAAGATCAAACGGAGCCAAAAACAAATCTAAACCAGCAACAAGACCTTGACCTAGGACCTAAGCTCAATGCGGCGGAATCGAAAACCAATTTGTGCAAAGGCTAAGACGAAGTCTGTAGGTCAGTACACACTAATGGTTTTTAAAGTTATGATAGAATGTTTGGTTATTTTTTGGTCTTTTGTGGGTTATAGGATGAACAAAACAAATTTAAAGGTAAGATTATACCTCACTGATGATCGGGTCCACGCGACAAAGAGACAGGGGAGATGGGGCCTGCCTGTCAGCCCGAGAGAGAGGGGGACACAGTAGCGGTATGCTGGGCTATCTCTATCTGGACCGAAATAGGCCAATGGCCGGCTTAGGGGAGGGATATTTTTTCTTTTTCTTTTCCTTTCTTCAAATCCTCTCCCTTTTCTAAATCCTTTTCTTGGGAGGGATGAACACACATATTTTGAAATTCTAGAAAACTATATAATAACTTTGGAAATAATGTTTACCAAAAAATATCAACTTCAAAGTAAATAAAGGTTTGAGTCTTTTTCTAAGAAAAGAAAAATGAGATCCTAATATCAATGGAATATGACAACAAATCCTTCCAAAATTTGACAAACAAAAATCATGCTTCAAGAATAAATGCACTAACAAAAAGTTAAACTTTTAAGCATGAGAATATTTGTCAAACTCTCTAAGAGTTTTATTTGAAAACAAATAGTTCTAGGGAATAGATTTGAGGTGCTACAACGACAATAAGGCCGATTATGCTAATCGACATAGCGTATGTTGGGTTACTAGTCCTATATGATGTAGTGCAGAGAAATCATAATGTCGATCACCATCGAGGTTGCCACCATGGAGACGAGAATGAAGCAAACACTTGTGCCGTTAAATGAACGCTCTCAAAAACCTAATTGCTAACCTTCACACGAGAAAGTGAACTCGAGCATGTCGCTGATTTAGCAGGCTTTCTGTGTGCCTAGGAATTAGAATATGGTGAATTGTTGGTAACATGAGTGAATTGGTTTCTAAAGTAAAAAAGAAAGGATGCTAAGGAGTTTTCACTAGACGTTCCTAGGACCAGACACGTGAAATTACCATGACACGAAATATGAATAGATAAACAGACTAGCAAAGTGCTCGATATTGCTACAGTTTCTATTTATGACTTTATATTTAAGTACGTAATCTATACTATTCTATTAAGAACCTAATAATCTAATGTGAGCATCTGATGCTACCATGACAGCGTTTGGTGCTAACCATACCATACATACCTTAGTGGTGCTACCATCTGCGTTGACACTCTAGCCCGCCCACCACACCGCACAAAAAATAGTGTATAAAGTGCACTCGAACCCACACCCCCTGCTCCAGAAATTTGGGGCTAACCACCAGACCACATGTACCTTAGTGTTTTATAATTACTTCGTCCCAGTATATAAGGTGTAACCACCTCTGGTTGAAAGACCAAAAAATATATTTAATTTTCGCTATACCACTACATCGATGTACGTATGTATAGAGAGAACACACTTTATATTGTGCGGACAAGAACAAAAAATGGTTAACAATCATAGCAAAGTACGGACAACGGGGTAGTATAAAACATAAAATATATGTAGGTGGACATGAAGTAGTTTTGGAACCAACAACCATATTTACTAGTGTCATCACCACGCCACATAAAACTCGTGTCACCATGACGTATCGGCCTCGGGCACAGTCTCACACTGTCACCACGACACACATGTGGCATGCTTTTATCCTTCAATTTTCTTAGGCTGGTGCCAGTGCGGGCGGCAGCGCGGGCGAGAAGAGGCCGCTGCCGCCCGCGCGCGGGCGATAGGCGGGCGAGAGGCCGGCGCCGGGCGATGGCGCTGGCGCCCGGCGAGAGCGGGCGATATCGCCTCGCTCTCGCCCGCGCTGGAGCGCCCGCCCGGGCGAGAGGGAGGCGAGAGGGAGGCGAGGCACTGGCGGGGCGAGAGCGCGGGCGAGAGCGACGTGGCGCGATCTGACTGGTCCACGTGTCGCGATCTGATTGGTCCACGTGTGCTAGCCGTTGCAACTAGCCGTTTTTGACCGTTTGGAGTCCAAAAAATTCGAAAAAAATTGCAAAAAATTACAAATTTCATCCCCAATCCCTCTATATATATCCCTACCCGGGTGGAGCTCATTTCACACACCATTTCATCTCATTTCTCTCTTCCAAACTCGCCTTTTCTACTCATCTTCACGTCATTTATGTAATTTTCTATTAATTATTATGTATTTTTAAATCGTCATGTAATTTTATTTTAATTATTACGCAATTTGTAATTTTTAATTCAATAAAAATATTATGTTGTGTGTTTTCTGAGTGTTGAAATAAATCCGCGTGAATTACTTAATTCTGAAATAGAAAAGCTGATGTGGCTATAGCCTGAGGCTGTAGCCTGCTGCAGCCTGTGCACTGGAGCAGCAGAGGCGAGAGTGGAGGCGAGAGCTGACGTGGCAGGGGCGAGAGGGAGGCTGTGCACTGGACTCAGCCTTAACATAAATCGATAGATTCTAACTATATAAACGAGTCAACGTTCAGTTCAAATCTGGTGTGGGATTAAAGCACAATACAATTACTACTTACATAAGCCCTAACATTATTTAATTTAATTAAATAAAGTATAGAACGTGCTACATGGAACAAGTACTTGTACTTCGTAGACGGTTTGCGGGTACATGTACGTTCTTATGCTACCCAAACCCACAAGCACGTGAGTAAAATATACCCGACTCAGTTATATTGTGTCTCTCTTAAATCCTGATGCTAGTATATAATTAGACAATAAACATATGATTTTGACATTCTAGTGAACTATAGATTATGAAATTCAAGTTGCTTGTATTGTGGTCATAAATAATTTGTTTATCTGTTGTCTTATTCCAAGTTTAATCTATTAAATAATTAAAATTCTATGTATCTAGTCATAAAAATGTCCGGCACGAGTAACTCGTCGGTACCTGTTACCCACGGGTATAAGCATGATTGGATTTTTTAATAGGCATAAATTTTATTCGCAGGTACGGTATGGTGTGGCAACTGGCAATAGCCATCGGGTATGTACATGTTGGCATCTCGGCTGAGAGAGCATCCTCCTGCTACCACTACCATACCATACTTTTGCGCTTTGGCAATTGCCATAACAGGGTCGGAGCCGGCTGCTTCCTTTCTGAATTGCTTTTGGAACCCCGGCTCACAGGAATAAACAAACTAATAGAAATAAAACTTTCATTAAGAATAGCCTTATTTTCAATGTCTTCGGAACCCTGTAAACTTTCATTAAGAATAGCCTTGTTTAAGAGAATTAAAATTAATGAGATAAAATTAATTTTATGGGATAAAATTATACCAACTTATTTTCAATGTCTTCGGAACCCTGTAACCTTCATTGAGAATGATTTATTTAATCTTTATATATTTTACTAACTCTCCTGTTGATTATTGAGTTGCAATATTTAATTGGTATTTTAGTACCCGAGCAAACGCGAGAAGGAATTCGAGCCTCTAATAAAACCCGAGAGTTGAAATGAAATTTTACGTCAGAAAGAGTACTACCGGAGAATAGCCTACCAACCCGAGAAAACCGAAAAGGAATTCGAGCCTCTAATCAAACCGTCCCACGCACCCCGTCTAGCCTCGTCTCGCCTTCTAGCGGGCCCCGTACGCCGCCTGTCCCACGTGGCAGTCACCGGAGGCAGGTGTACTGCGGGTCGGCGGCCGCCGCTCTTAATAAAAATCCAATGGAATTCTGACGTCCGCAGAGACAAAGTCGCCGCGTTCTCTCCCCTCATCTATCTCTTTCTCTCTCTTCTCTCGGCGCTAGCTGGTTCGGCTTCTCTCTCCCGTCTTCGCTTCCTCCCCAGTCCGCACCCCCCACAGACACAGAGAGAGAGAGAGAGCGTGCGTACCAAACAAAATCCCATCGCGAGACAACAAAACCAGGCCAACGGATTCTTTTGGCTGCGGTGGCGGTGCTGTGGCTGGTGCCCCCCTTGCTGCATCGCCGGCTCGCCGCCGACATCGGCTCGCGCGTACCCTAGCCGGAGCCGGAGTCGCTCCCCGCAGCCCCCCTCGTTTGTCTCGGCCAGGTGTGGCGCCTGACCGCGCAGCTCGATTCGCCGGATTCGAGCTCCTTTGCGACGGGGAACCTGCGGGCGCCGCGGAGGTGAGTGTGTTAGCAGTGGAGCTGCTGCTGCTGCGGCGTTCTGTCGCGTGGCGGGGGACGCCGGGGGCTGCCGCTTAATTTGCCGTCCCGGGGGCCGCGGGGGGTGCTGGTGCTCCCGAAGTGCCCGCAATTTGGTTGGTTCCTGGTGCTCGCGGCGAGTTCGAAGGGTGGATTTCGCGGTTGTTGCTTTGCTTTGTTGCTGGGTGGATTTCTCGGGTGTTGCTTTGCTTGGTTGCGGGGTGGATTTGGGGTAGAGCAAGTCCGCTCTCGTCTCGCTGCTGCTTCGTGCTGTTCGTCCTCCCTTTTGCAGATTTTGCGCGGTGGGGGTAATGGCATAGATCCCACACTGGCGTCGCTAACTTGCAATCTGTACTTTGTTCGCAGGGGATGCTCGCACGTCCCTGCTAGATTCCCGCGGATCTCGCGGGCTTGCTGGTGGTGAAACGATGGCTAGGTGAGTACAAGCCGCGCGTGATCTCCTAGTGGTTGGTGCGAGCGGTGGACGGCCAAGATGATGCCGTCGGGCCCGCCGAACCCGATGGGGCCCGGTCAGCCAGTGAGCGGTGCGGCAGCGTCGCTACTACGGACGAGCTCCAGCTTGCTCAGTGGCGGTGGCCAGCCTGGGATGGCTGGAGGTGGTGGTGGCGGCATGCTTTCTTCACAGTCGCCCTTCTCCTCGCTTGTCTCCCCGCTCACACAGTTTGGCGGCAATGGTCTTCTTGGAGGCGCCTCGAATGTCTCCTCCCTGCTGAACCGGACGACGTTCAGGAATGGTGGCCCTATGCCAGGTCCGGGGTCGATGCAGGGTGGTGGGATGCAGATGAGTACACTCCAGCAGAGAGCTGGGTTGGATGGTGCCAGCGATTTCATTAGCACGGGAGGGTCAGACCCTCTCTCATTCCCGTCTTCCTCACAGGTTAATTTGGTCAATCAGATGGGATCAGATAATCTGCAAGTGACTTCACAGCAGCAACAGCAGATGGATGCAGTGCAGGATATGCAGCAGCAGCAGCAGCTACCAATGTCTTACAGCCAGCAACAGTTGCCGGCACAACACTCGCAGCAGCTCCAGCAGCCACAGGCTACAGTGAAGTTGGAGAATGGAGGAAGCATGGTTAGCATCAAATCAGAGCAGCAGATGGGACAGCCTGAACAGAATGGTCCTGCCCAGATGATGCGAAGTGCTGGTTGTGTGAAACTTGAGCCACAGCAGTTGCAAGCCCAGATGATGAGGAGTTTAAGTTCAGTCAAGATGGAGCAACAGAGTTCAGATTCATCAGCCTTCTTGCAGCAGCAGCAGCAGCAACAACAACATCATTTGTTGCAGCTGACAAAGCAGATTCGAAATTGTCCAGACCTTGTATCAATGGGTGGACCAAACACAACTGCAAACCCTCAAGCTGCTGCTGCTGCTGCTGCTCAACTGACCCTCTTGCAGCAGCAACGGCTCCTGCATATGCAACAGCAGCACCAACAGCAACAGATTCTAAAGAACTTGCCTTTGCAAAGAAACCAGTTGCAACAGCAACAGCAGCATCAACAACAGCAGCAACAACAGCAGTTACTTCGTCAACAGAGTCTAAACATGAGAACTCCAGGAAAGTCATCTCCTTATGAGCCAGGAACTTGTGCAAAGAGATTGACTCATTACATGTATCATCAACAAAACAGACCACAAGTAAGTTTTTTTTATCGTGGCTTGTTTGATGGAGTAATTTAGTGCTCCAGTTGATGGCCAGGTACTAACAACACAGTATATCTTATCCGCTCCTCTGATGCAGGATAACAACATTGAGTACTGGAGAAACTTTGTCAATGAGTATTTTGCTCCAAATGCTAAAAAGAGATGGTGTGTGTCACTTTATGGAAGCGGTCGTCAAACTACTGGAGTTTTCCCTCAGGTCTAGTTGCCTGTTGCCATGGAATCTTTTTTTTTTTTAAAAAAATTTGAATCTTCATTATCATTATTGAACTTAGGAGTGATCTAGCATCTAAAAGGTTTGCCTTTGAAGTTATTTTAGATTTTTTTTCATACAGCTCTTATCTTTCAGGATGTATGGCACTGTGAGATTTGTAATCGGAAACCTGGCCGTGGTTTTGGTAAGCTTCATAATCTTAAGCATAGCTGTCTTAATTCTGTCATGCTTTATTTTGATCCTGTATTGCTTTTGACAGAAACAACGGTTGAGGTGCTACCACGACTATGCCAAATTAAATATGCCAGTGGTACCCTGGAAGAACTTTTGTACATTGACATGCCACATGAGTCCCAGAATACGTCAGGCCAGATTATTTTGGACTACACGAAAGCAATCCAAGAAAGTGTTTTTGAGCAATTGCGTGTCGTACGAGAGGGACATCTACGGATAGTTTTCAATCCAGACCTTAAGGTATCGTGATTCAGCTTTCGAATTTTTTTATATCGTTTCAAATTCGTACCTTTTGAGCTAAAACACATTTCTTTCCTATCCTCTTCTTATTAAAGATCGCATCTTGGGAGTTCTGTGCTAGGCGTCATGAAGAACTTATTCCACGGAGATCTATAATACCACAGGTAAGAGGTATTTCAAGAATATAGATGACTCAGGTCATAGTTCTTATTCACAATTTTGCATTTGGTAACAAAGGTTTTCATAGACTTTGTCATCCTGATCTTTATTTTATATGTAGGTTAGTAATCTTGGCGCAGTTGTACAAAAGTATCAGGCTGCCGCACAGAACTCAACGAGTTTGTCTCCTCAGGACATGCAGAATAATTGTAACTCGTAAGTGGATTGGCCCTTACCGTGCTACACACTTCATTCCATCCTCGATTCTTTGCTACTGTCAAATTGTTTGTCACCATTTTGAACATGATATATCTTGGTTCTAAAACTTAGTATCTGCCTGGTAAAGAAGTCGATATAAGGGTGGACATACTTGTGACTTCATTTGTGTGTAGTTCTAGATGCACTATCCTACACAACAATTGATTCAGATTGTATTCAGCTTGATTATAGGATAGATAGGTTGTGGGTGTTGGTGAAGGACATGAAGCAAATGAGCTAGTGAGGCAATTTGTCTTTGTGGCGTGTATGTGTTGGTGATTATTATTCCAGCATCCAGAAATTATAACATCTTGGAGTATTATAATATAGTATAGTTTGATTTGTAGGCAAATTTACATGTCTAAACATTAAACTAGCTTCCTGAACAGATTAGTGTTATAGTTGTTAAACATTGATAGCCCAATTCCCAAGTATTATCATACTAATATCTTTGTTTCTGGAGTTAGCACGGAATATTTGTAGTTGTTCTAGACTATTATGGTACTAGTAAAGCATTTGAAATGCCAAGTGGCTGTAGAGATGTTGCGATACGAAGGTAGCTGTGCATAATGTAGAAATCATGCCTAGGTGGCTGTGCCTGTCACGGTGTCACCCAAAGCCCGGGTATGTAAATACAAATGCATGTGTGCTGAAAGTGTGCAACCCTTCCAAGCATTAATGGCATTGGCATACAATTGGGCACCACACCACTTTATGCTGTAGGAGCATCTCCAAGAATAGTCTCACTCTTCATTAAGTGTGCTTCAGAAAGGATGAGGCACTCAACTTAACCCAAGATCAAAGGGCTCACCGTATAGTCTGTCACTGATAAATCCTTATGATTGTCGATTTCCATGGTTAACTTGGTACCATAATGACGGACACTAGAAAGTGATTAACGATTACCAGAGCTCTTGCTAGTCTGTTGGAACAGAATGACTCTGGTGGTGTCATAAATGCTGACAATCTTCTATATAAACTTGGTCAAACTTAAGATAGTTTGACTCAAGACAAACCTAGAATATCAAAAAAAAGTCTGGGATGGAGGTACTAGTAATTACATGCAACAGTAAAGACGTTACTGTGTGCCACTAAACATTTGTTACAATATTTGGCTTATATGCACTATGAATATCTTGCTTTGAATTGATTATGATTTGATTTGGGCACATTATCTTTTGCTTGAACAGTCAACTTGTGTCTTATCTGGGTAGAGGTATGCATGCTTCTTAGTGTAACTCATGAACTGCATACATCTTTGCTGACTTTTTTCTTGGACCAAGTCATCACTGTTTTTGAACTTTTCAAGTGCAAATTCTATTAACCTAATCTTATGTTTTAGGTTTGTTGCATGTGCCCGACAATTGGCGAAAGCACTGGAGGTTCCTTTAGTAAATGATTTAGGATACACAAAACGATATGTTCGCTGCCTTCAGGTAATCTTATCTAGAACAGTTTTTACTTGCGCTTGTTCTTAGATTATCCAATTGAAGTTAATATTGCATTGTAGGAAACTTTTCGATTTTGGTCCATATGATGATTCTGATAAATTATTGTTGCATATGATGATTTCCATTTTCTTCTGATGCATGGCAACTTATTTGATCTTACTGCTCATATTAGGATGCTAACTTTTATTCTTGTCATCTTAATGCTGGTTCTTCCAGATTGCCGAGGTCGTAAACTGTATGAAGGATTTAATTGATCACAGCAGGCAGACTGGATCTGGACCCATTGGTATGATATTTTGTTTTCTTTTGTGAGGACAATCTCATCCTATACTTTCACAGTACTTCTATCAAATTCCTTGGTGCTGTGTTTTTTATCGTCCTTGGTGCTGCTTTGGATAGTAATGAACTGCTGCAGTTCAAATCACGAGGGTTTGACCATGTTAGGTTCCTGTTTGGTTTGTAGTTGTGTTCCTCTCAAGGCTCCTTTTGCAACAACCTGGATCCACATGCCTGTATCTAAAAGTTGTTGCAAGGTTCTCCTTGTTGATCCATGTTTTGGCATATAATCTGATAATCTAACATTAGGCGAGTTGACGAAACAATGTGGTACTAGCAACCTGTGTATTATGTGCTTAATCACCATAATTTGCCAATTAGCAAACTCAAAGTGCATTTTATTGGTCTGACGGGACAGTTGTGTGGTTCTATTCTGAAGTTAATCTGGTCAGCATTTACAATTTACATCTGGGATTCAAGGCCGGTGATTTCAAACTTTCCTGACCCACTCTGAACCAGTGACTGGCCACATTATGCTGCATTTCACCTTTGCTCTTTACCATGTATGTAGGTAGCATATATCTAGGTGCATAGCATAGCATAGCAAAAGCTGTGTCTAAAAATGTTAAAATGACATATCATTTAGGATGGAAGGCGAAAGGTCCTCTAGGTGAGTTGGTTAGGTGGTCTGAGTAGCACTACTTAGGTCCTGAGTTCAACTCCCCATGGGAGTGAATTTCAGTTGGGGTTAAAAAAATTCCTTTTCCCACTACAAAGCACACGTCTAAGGCCGGCCCGGCTTTGGTCGCGGTGGTTCTCACATGGGCTACGGTGCCGTTGTGTATGTGTGAGGCAAGGGTTCGGGGTTTCTTGACCTGCGTGAGGTCTTCTTAATATAACACTTGGGGTTGTTTTACCTTCGTAAAAAAAAACTCAGCCGGGGAGGGAAAGACCGCCCTCCCGGTATTATATTAAGAAGAGACCGAAACATGGTCCCGGCCGAGAAAATCCCCGAACCCTGGCCCCCCATCACTAGCGGGCCGTCACCGCCCACTCTGCAAGCCGGAGGGTCACCGCCCACTCTGCAAGCCGGAGGGTGGCGCGCAGGACGTAATCCGGGAGCGAGCAGGGCACAACGAGAGGATTTATTTAACCAAGCCAAAAATTCGCCCCCGAGGGGGATCGAACCCAGGACCTGGAGGTGCTACTCGGAAGCCTTAACCATTACGCTAGAGGCCCTTTCGCTGTTTTACCTTCGTAGGTCGAGTGTTTTTTTAGAATGGAGCTAGTTTCTAGCTGTATGGTATGATTTCCTGCCTTCTTTAACATTTACTGTTTGTGTTTATTCAGATAGCCTGCATAACTTTCCGCGGAGGACTCCAGGGGTTAGCACTCTTCAACCGCAGCAGCAAACTGAGGAGAAGCAGGCCATTCCCCAGAGTTCAAACCAGAGTGGCCAAAATTCTGCTCCTATGGCTGGTGTGCAGCCTTCTGCCTCTGCCAATGGTGACGTGACATCAAATAATTCTCTCAGTTGTGCACCTTCTACATCTGCGCCTTCACCATCAGTTGTTGGACTCCTGCAAAATTCAATGAATTCGAGACAAGATCATCCAATGAGCGGCACTAATGGTGGCCCATATAATGGAGGCAATGTGGCTATTCCGAAGGTGAACTCTACAAGCTCACTGCAGTCAAATCCGTCTACCTCTTTCCCTTCCCCAGCACCGACAACATCCAATAACAGCATGATGCATGCTCCTCAAAACACAAATCAGCTGAGCTCCCCAACTACATCATCAAGCATACCTCCCATGCAGCCACTTGATACTCAACCTCAGGAGGCTGAGCCAAGCGACTCGCAAAGCTCGGTTCAGAAGATCTTGCAAGATCTGATGTCATCCTGTGTTGGCCACTCAGGTAATGATACGAAGACACCAAATGGACTAACCCATGGTGTTAATGGGGTTAATTGCTTAGTTGGCAATGCTGTCACGAATAACTCGGGAATGGGAGGAATGGGATTTGGCGCCATGAATGGGTTCGGTCATGGGATGAGAACGGCAATGACAAACAATCCGATGGCAATGGGTGCAAGGATGGGAATGAACCACAGTGCACATGACCTATCGCAATTGGGTCAGTTACACCAGCAGCAGCAGCAGCATCAACAGCAGCATGACATAGGAAACCAGCTGTTGGGTGGATTTAGGTCAGCGAGCAGCTTCAATAACATTCAATATGACTGGAAACCCTCACAATAGAGCAGCCAGAAACCATAGAGTTTCAGTGTGATGATGCATCTGGCTTCGCTGGCAATGCGTGTGGAGCATCCACATTTATGGTGCCATAACCTCCCCTTGGCCCAATAGCATTTGGGCCTTTGCATTAATGCCGCCATCAAAGGGTACCATAAGCGATAGCAAGCATCCCGGCTGGTACATGTAAGTCTAACTGTCAGTTTAGCTATCTCGTGTGTAGCTCCCTGAGTTTTACAACATTAGTCGATTTTACCGGGAGTTGCAATACCATCATGTGTCACATTGTTTGTCCACTCTTTACCCCCTTCAATGCTGTGAAAAGAAAGGCTAAGTAGCTGTAGCATGTTATAGTAGGTGTATGTGGGGTAATTCCTCATTAGCTCTTAGATCTAGTCTTTCCTCTGTCTATTTATACGGTTATCATTGACATATTGCGGAATGGAGAGCCAGACTTACAGGATTTGTCACTGAAACTGTCCGAGTTGGGT